>NC_138312.1:44255000-44617500 GCF_965601325.2 Salmo salar | reverse complement strand
GTGCAGTCAGGGTAGGCAAGTTAGCCAGTGCCTACCCTGTGATAATTGAATCAAAATAACTTATGAAAATCCAAATAAAAAATATAATAAAAAATACATTTTCTCAAGAACAAACAAATATCTAATGTTTTTTCTCAATGATTCTGGTGGTTTGTACGCTGAAAATACCAACATTTGCTAAAACTGCATAAGAAACACTCAGGAGAAGTGCCAAGGTATGCATCACTGGTTGCCGGATGCAGTGCCTACCTTCCCTTCATTGAAACGCATTCAAATCACATTCCTGACTCTTTTCACTGTTGATGGAAAGAGCAAGCACTGTATATTACCTATGGCGCTAGCTACATTCATTTTATTGAGAGAATTTCATAGTTTGTACATGTGTATTGCCTTAAAAAAAAATTGTATATCAGAGATAGTCACCTCTTCCTCTCTGTGGATATGCAGTGCTTATGGTTGTGTTTACATAGTTTGGCACTGTCATCCCCTGAGTGTCAACTAACATTAATGAAGTTAACTAGCTAGCATACACAATAACTTGACAACATTGATATCATCCAGAAGGATAGATGAATGGATTTAATTTACAAGTGAAGACAGGCCTTAAAGCATTTTCCTTTGCAATTAGCAGGTCATTGTTGAAAGAACATGAGAAATACTGGTTTATTGCAAATGTGTAAAACATATGTAACTTGCTCCATCATTACCAGTCGCATGGACCACAACATACATTTAAGCTATATATACTGTAGAAAAGAGAAGATTTTAAGCTTCATAACGATATCAAACGTGTATCAACTGTCAAAACTCTGATTAGTTGTTAAGAGAAAATCATCCCAGAAATGTGGTGTAATTTTTCAGTACAGGCTTCATTCTTTTCATTCTGTCAATTAAATTCGTATTGTGGAGTAACTACAATGTTGTTGATCTATCCTTAGTTTTCTCCTATCATGGCCATTAAACTCTGTAACTATTTTAAAGTCACCATTGACTTCATGGTGAAATGCCTGAGCGGTTTCCTTCCTCTCCAGCAACGAAGTTAGGAAGGACGCCTGTATCTTTGTAGTGACTGGGTTTATTGATAATTTAAGTGTAATTAATAACTTCACCATGCAATAATCCAGGTAGAATCAGGAATTTCTTAAGGCAGCTGTCTAGGCCCCTTACTTTTTTCAATCTTTACTAATGTCATGGCACCGGCTGTCTATGTATGTGGATGAGTCAACACTATACACATCAGCTACTAGAGTGAGTGTGTCACGTCCTGACCAGTAGAGGGTGTAGTTGGGTCAGGACGTGGCAGAAGGGAGTGTGTGTGTTTTATTGTTTCATTGATTTTGGCCGTGTGACTTCCAATCAGGCACAGCTGTAGAGGGTTGTGGTTGATTGGGAGTCACACATAAGTTGCCTACGTTTCCTTTGTGTTTCGTGGGTAATTGTGCTTGTCATTGTGGTTGCACCTGACAGGACTGTGTTGGCTGTCAGTTTTGTTGTTTTTGTAAATTGCATAGTGTTCGTGTAATTAAATATGACGAACCCTAACTCCGCCGCATTTTGGTCCACTTCTTCCTCAGACAGCCGTTACAGAGTGAATTAATTGCAACACTTAACAAAGAGCTGAATAGGTGGCAAGGTATAAGTTAGTCCTACATATTTCAAAAACTAAAAGCATTGTATTTGGTACAAGTCAATCACTAAACCCTAAACCTCAACTAAATATTGCAATGAATAATTTGGAAATTGAGCAAGTTGAGGTGACTAAACTGCTTGGAGTAACCCTGGATTGTAAACTGTCATGATTCAAACATGTGAATACAACAGTAGCTAAAATGGGGAAAAGTCTGTCCATAATAAAGTACTTCTCTGCCTTCTTAACAACATTATCAGCAAGGCAGGTCCTACAGGCCCTTGTTTTGTCGCACCTGGACTACTGTTCAGTCGTGTGGTCAGGTGCCACCAAGAGGGACCTCAGAAAATGACAACTGGCTCAGAACAGGGCAGCATGGCTGGCCCTTAAATGTACACGGAGAGCTAACATTAATAATATGCATGTAAAAGTCATTAAACAATCATGTTAAACACTATTATTGCACACATAGTGAATCCATGCAACTTATTATGTGACTTTTTACTCCTGAACATATTTAGGCTTGCCATAAGACATTTTTTATTAATTTGTAGACATTTTAAAAACCTAATTCCACTTTGACATTATGGGGTATTTTTTGTATGCCAGTACCCCCAAAAAATAGAAATGTAATCAATTTAAAATTTAGGCTGTAAAACAACAAAATGTGGAAAAAATGAAGTGGTGTGAATACTTTCTGAAGGCACTGTACAAGGTCACTACAGAACTACCAGTAAGTACTGAACTATATTTATACATACACGATGACTACTGACTCACACACTGAGCCATACGAAATTTAGAGGAAGAATATGACAGACAGATCTCCCACAAGGCCAAAAATGGGGACCCGAACCCTCCAAGATCCCCCACAGTTCCCCAAGAGCTGCCCCTCAACCAGCCATGACCCCTCCCACAGTCCCCCCCCAAATAAAATACAAATAATTCCATTCCCCACCCCCAAGAATCCCCCCAATGCACCAACAACCAAGAAAATGAACTAAAGAGAAAAAAGAAAAAGACAAAGGAAAACAGAAAACAACAATTCAAAAAACAAAGGACATCGAGAACAACTAAAAACATAACAGCAAGGCCAACTGTATATGTTTGAGTGCATGTCTGACACTATTTACATGTGTGTGTGTGTACGTGTGTATGTGCAGGCTACCTGAGGGCAATACCAAAATAAATGGTCTATTGATTCTGTATCCTCACAACAAAATCTGCAGAGCTTCGATGGTTTTATGCCCCAAACATTCAACATTTTGTTGGTGGTTTGAGTTCTATATAATAATTTTAGCTGAAAAGCATGAAGTCTTGAATCTTGCATCGTTTTATATATCAACTCATACACCCTGTACCATGGAATCCCTTACATCAAAAATCTCTTCCCAACTACACTGCTCAAAAAAATAAAGGGAACACTTAAACAACACAATGTAACTCCAAGTCAATCACACTTCTGTGAAATCCAACTGTCCACTTAGGAAGCAACACTGATTGACAATAAATTTCACATGCTGTTGTGCAAATGGAATAGACAACAGGTGGAAATTATAGGCAATTAGCAAGACACCCCCAATAAAGGAGTGGTTCTGCAGGTGGTAACCACAGACCACTTCTCAGTTCCTATGCTTCCTGGCTGATGTTTTGGTCACTTTTGAATGCTGGCGGTTCTTTCACTCTAGTGGTAGCATGAGACGGAGTCTACAACCCACACAAGTGGCTCAGGTAGTGCAGCTCATCCAGGATGGCACATCAATGCGAGCTGTGGCAAGAAGGTTTGCTGTGTCTGTCAGCGTAGTGTCCAGAGCATGGAGGCGCTACCAGGAGACAGGCCAGTACATCAGGAGACGTGGAGGAGGCCGTAGGAGGGCAACAACCCAGCAGCAGGACCGCTACCTCCGCCTTTGTGCAAGGAGGAGCAGGAGAAGCACTGCCAGAGCCCTGCAAAATGACCTCCAGCAAGCCACAAATGTGCATGTGTCTGCTCAAACGGTCAGAAACAGACTCCATGAGGGTGGTATGAGGGCCCGACGTCCACAGGTGGGGGTCGTGCTTACAGCCCAACACCGTGAAGGACGTTTGGCATTTGCCAGAGAACACCAAGATTGGCAAATTCACCACTGGCGCCCTGTGCTCTTCACAGATGAAAGCAGGTTCACACTGAACACGTGACAGACGTGACAGTCTGGAGACGCCGTGGAGAACGTTCTGCTGCCTGCAACATCCTCCAGCATGACCGGTTTGGCGGTGGGTCAGTCATGGTGTGGGGTGGCATTTCTTTGGGGGGCCGCACAGCCCTCCATGTGCTCGCCAGAGGTAGCCTGACTGCCATTAGGTACCGAGATGAGATCCTCAGACCCCTTGTGAGACCATATGCTGGTGCAGTTGGCCCTGGGTTCCTCCTAATGCAAGACAATGCTAGACCTCATGTGGCTGGAGTGTGTCAGCAGTTCCTGCAAGAGGAAGGCATTGATGCTATGGACTGGCCCGCCCGTTCCCCAGACCTGAATCCAATTGAGCACATCTGGGACATCATGTCTCGCTCCATCCACCAACGCCACGTTGCACCACAGACTGTCCAGGAGTTGGCGGATGCTTTAGTCCAGGTCTTGGAGGAGATCCTTCAGGAGACCATCCGCCACCTCATCAGGAGCATGCCCAGGCGTTGTAGGGAGGTCATACAGGCACGTGGAGGCCACACACACTACTGAGCCTCATTTTGACTTGTTTTAAGGACATTACATCAAAGTTGGATCAGCCTGTAGTGTGGTTTTCCACTTTAATTTTGAGTGTGACTCCAAATCCAGACCTCCATGGGTTGATAAATTGGATTTCCATTGATTATTTTTGTGTGATTTTGTTGTCAGCACATTCAACTATGTAAAGAAAAAAGTATTTATTAAGATTATTTCTTTCATTCAGATCTAGGATGTGTTGTTTAAGTGTTCCTTTTATTTTTTTGAGCAGTATATTTTGCAATCTGTATGGCACAGTTGTCAACATCTTGGTCCTCAAATTAAAATGGTATACTTTCCTATATATGCTATTTTTATTCCTCCACAAGTTTTGATCCTTTATATTGGGCAGACTGACCAGTTCCCTACCTCCTTCCACTGCCACCTGCCTCCTCCATTTTTGGGGTAATGCTGTAATCAATTGGTTGTACTCTTGGATTGAGCAGACCTTCCCATACAATTCTGAACTCCATGAAAGACATAACTCTACCATTACAATTTACAATATAATTTAAGAACAAAATACCCCTTTAAAACATCTTTCCCATCAATACAGGTATTTTGTCAATCAGCATATTTGAGTTCAGCCATAATATTTGTTCTGTCTTTTCAGGGGGATGAAATTGAAATTGTAGCCAGCTTTGCAATGCTTGTTTGAAAAAGTGAGATACTTTTTTCAAAGTATCATTTTCAATGAATCGAAAATGAGACATGGCAATCTGCACAAAGGATGAGCTTTTCTTAGTAATCTGCTGGAGAACCATTTAGGGTTCAAGTAAAACTTTTGAATAAGTGAAGCTTTTAGAGAGAGGTTTAGTGCTTTTATATTTAATAATCTCAACCCACCCAATTCATATTCATTATATAGATAGGCACGATTTATTTTGTCTGGTTTAGTGTTCCAGATAAAGCAAAATCTTTTTTGCTCATATGATTTGAAAGACGTATCATCAGGAGTAGGCAGCGCCATAAGTAAGTGAATAAACTGAAATATGACTAAGGAGTTAATCAGGGCAATTTTTCCATAAATCGACAGATATTTACCTCTCCATGATTTCTATTGAAATTCATTGAGGAGAGCTCATTTATATATTTTGTGATATGAATACCAACTATATCTACTTCACCGTCAGCCCATTTTATAGGTAAACTGCAGGGTAATGTAAAAGTTGTATTTTTTAAAGATCCAATACGTAATATTGTACACTTATCATAACTAGGTTTTAGTCCAGAGAGTCCAGAAAAGTTATCTAGATCTTCAATGAGACATTGCAGGGAAATAGCTTGCGGACTTAATATAAAACTTGAGTCATCGGCATACATGGACAACTTTGTTTTTAAGCCTTGGATTTCTAATCCTCTAATGTTGTGATTGGATCTGATTTTAATAGCTAGCATTTCGATGGCCATAACGAATAGATATTGTGACAGCGGACACCCTTGTTTAACTCCTCTTGACAATTGAAAACTCTCTGAGAAGTAGCCACTATTTACTATTTTATACCTATGGTTGCTATACATTACTTTTACACATTTTATAAGAGAATCACCGAAATGTTTAAAATTCAGGCATTTATAAATAAAATCCAGTCTTTCTTTATCAAAGGCCTTTTCAAAATCCGCTATAAATACCAGGCCTGGCTTCTTAGATGTTTCATGATGTTCTATTATTTCTAGTAGTTGTCGTATATTATCTCCAATGTATCATCCATGTAAAAAAACCTGTCTGATCAGGATGAACAATACCTGATTAAATCTTTTAAATTCTGAGTGCCCTGCATTTTGCTAGTATTTTTGCATCACAACATTGAAGTGTAAGGGGCCTCCAGTTTTTTAGATATAAAGATCCAGTCTATTTGCCATCTGGGTCTTGTTTTAATAATAGAGAAATCAGACCTTCCTACTGAGTACCTGACATACTACCATTTGTAAAGGAGAAGTTAAAACAAGCTAACAATGACACTAACAACTAAACAAAAGGGTTAGGGTTAGTGGTTAGAGCATTAGGTCAATAACCGAAAGATCGAATCCCAGAGCTGACAAGGTAAAAATCTGTCAATAATCTGTCAATAATGTAGTATATCAAAAAAGGCTTGATATACCTCTATTGGAATGCCATCAAGCCCTGGGGATTTTCCAGACTGAAAGGATTTAATAGCCTCAAAAAGTTATTCCTCTGTAATTTGGCCTTTGCACTGATCGTTCTGTACATTTGTTAAGTATCAAAAATGTTTATTATTTAGAAAGAATTCAACGTTTCTTTCTTCTAAGGCACACTTTCTCTGTTCCGTTCCCATCTCTCTTTCCTCTCCCTCATTTCTGTGTCAGACTCCTTAACTCTCTCTCTCTCTCTCTCTCTCTCTCTCTCTCTCTCTCTCTCTCTCTCTCTCTCTCTCTCTCTCTCTCTCTCTCTCTCTCTCTCTCTCTCTCTCTCTCTCTCTCTCTCTCTCTCTCTCTCTCTCTCTCTCTCTCTCTCTCTCTCTCTCTCTCTCTCTCTCTCTCTCTCTCTCTCTCTCTCTCTCTCTCTCTCTCTCTCTCTCTCTCTCTCTCTCTCTCTCTCTCTCTCACACACACACCTTGATTGTTGACCTCTCGTAATCATGATCATTAGTTTATTACCTTTGAGCAGGTGAAGTGTTCACTCTTATAGTCAAGCATCTCCAACTCCAAAGCGAAAATCTGGATCGGGAGAAGGATTGCAAGCGACCACCACAAAAACATTCCTTTCATAATTTACCTCAAATTTGACACATTCAGAGGTTTGTACCATTTGGATCCTCAAGCACTTTTTTCCTTTATCTGTGATTATCAACTGTTGTCAGATATGTCCACACACAACCCCATCAGCACGCCTCTGTGCTTCTGGCGACACATGGAAAACAAGTTGAGCAAGTCCTAAAACCAAGTTAGTTGAGCAAGTCCTATTTCCTGGCATTGGGCTTTGTTAGAAGTCCAGACTGATGCCAACTTCCTGATGTCAGACACCAGCCTGTGTTGAAGAATTGAGGGGATTACCTGAGGGAAACAGAGAGAATAAAGTGCTGCCTGTAAACTAAGATTAGATAGACATTTGTGACATGCCTTGCTCAATTTCAACTGGTACAGTAAAAATGAATGACAGCCTAGCCATGATAGAATGAGAGAATAGCTTAACCATGTCATTTAATATAATATACACTGAGTATACAAAATATTAGGAACACCTTCCCCAACTGATTATAGTGTGTGAATTGCCCATTTATATAATTGGCACAAAAAAAAAGGGTTGGATTGTTCAGCAACATGAGGTGCAACAGTAGTATACCCCATTCAAAGGAACCTCAATCTTTTGTCTTGCCCATTCACCCTCTGAATGGCACACATACATAATCCATGTCTCAATTGTCTCAAGGCTTAAAATGTTTCTTTAACATGACGTCTCCCCTTCATCTACACTGATTGTAGTGGATTTAACAAGTGACATCGATAAGGGATCATAGCTTTCACCTGGATTCACCTGGTCAGTCTATGTCATGAAAAGAGCAGGTTTTCTTAATGTTTGGTACACTCAGTGTCTATCACAGGTAGTATGTTATTCTAATCAGTGGTTACATGAGCATACATGTGTAATACTTACAGCATAGATATTTTATCTTCACATCCATCTGTCAGAGTATATTACATTCCTTGATTGAAAA
This sequence comes from Salmo salar, assembly GCF_965601325.2. NCBI lineage: Eukaryota > Metazoa > Chordata > Actinopteri > Salmoniformes > Salmonidae > Salmo > Salmo salar. The sequence continues at coordinate 44,609,455 of NC_138312.1, read as the reverse complement.
TGCTACAACTCTCCGCAGTAAGGGAATACAGTGATTATGTATCCAGTGAAATCCAACAGTTTCATTGTTAGTGTGCTCTGTCAATGCCAGGTAACTGGTATTTGGTAGGTTGAGTCATGTGGTGATTGTCTCTCAACCATGGCATGATCCCTCCCCTCTGTGTCCTTGTCCAGCCCCCCCCCCCCCCTGTCCTTGTCCAGCCCCCCCTTCTCCCGACAGACACACACACACACACACACACACACACACACACAACCCAAAAAGCAGTGACATAAAACCCATGGTAATAGACAAGGCAATGCAGCAGTAATATCCAGCAGGAACCCTGCTTGTTGATTGTAGTAAAACTTTAACTGATGTACCCAGACGGATCAAAGTCTATATCCTTGGCTGTGTGTGTGTGTTATCAGTGAGGTATAAATCCAATGTAAAGCCTGTCAAGCATGTGTCTGTCTGTTAACATACTGTACGCTTAGTCATGTCAAGACCCACAGGAGAGTCTACACTTAGATTGTAGATGTAGTGAAAATATCAGTGATACTGTACGTAGTGGTTCAAGGCACAGTTTTCCTGTTCAGTTTGTTTCCTTCAGCAGGGTGTCCTGTAAAATTAATGAGTCACCTTACGTCAAGAGAACTATTACACAAATGCATTCCTGGATTGCTTAATAGCTTTTCCCTGGTGGGGATGATACACATGACTTCTAAGATCATACAGTACACAGCTGATAAAATGATGGTTAGGTGTTAATAGAGAATGTTTAATGTCCATGCTATGAACATGGTGACCCACCACCTCCCAGACCCAGTGCAAACAGCCATTGGCCTCACAGTGTAAACGGAAGTCAGAGAGTGAAAAATGAATGCAAATACAGGCACACAAAAGGCTTATGTGTGTGTGTTTGTGCGCGTGTGTGTGTGTGTGTGTGTATGCATGTGAGTGGGTGCGCGTGTGTGTGTGTGTGCATACAGTATGTGTGTGTGCGTGTGTGTGTGTGAGAGAGAGAGTGTGTATGTGTGTTCATGGTGCCAATTCTGTTTTGTTCTATTTTGATCCTTAGGTTGAGTTTAGTCACAAATACATTATTTATTGAAGAGTGTGGAATGCAACACAAAAGTTGTCACTGTTCAAAAAAGGAAACATTTATTCAGCAATGAATATGTAACAGGAGATTTTGGCTGTGTTATTATGTGAACTCATTGAACTCTACAAAGAAACCTCAGGCTTTATTGTTGCTCTTCTTAATTCTAGAATAGAATTACTGTATGTATAGTGTTGATTAGTTGGTGATGGGAGCAACTACATGGTCAGTTAAAGTTGTGCGACGGTGAAGTCAGCTAGCTCCCCCTGTAGGGCAGACTGAAGAGGCATCAACCAGCAAGCCACGGTGGGGGCAGAGCGAACGCTGAGATCCACAGCAGAGTCCCTACACACACACACTGTTCTTAGCATATACAGAACACCCCAGTTTCCCTAACTATTCTCACAGAACTATACAATTAAACATCATCAAAATATAAACTCTATACATACACTAAAGACACATTATTGCTGAAGATACACAGTAGTAACACACAACCTATGAACAGCCAAGATCACTATACATGCAATTAGTTTCTGATAGACAGTTGATCTTACCTGGAGACTTCTACTTCTTTGTCCTGAATCTTCAGTTTCATTGTTGTTCCTTGGACCTCCTCATAGGCAACAGGTGGACGGGCTGTAACACACAGTACAAATACTGTCACCATGAATCAAATGGACAGTATGAGCAGGTGGTCCTCTGTAGCTCTAATCAAATCAAATGTTACTGGTCACATACACATGGTTAGCAGATGATAATGTGAGTGTAGCGAAATAACTGTGCTTCTAGTTCCGACCATGCAGTAATATCTAACAAGTAATCTAACAATTTCACAACAACTTCCTTTTACACACATGTGTAAAGGAATGAATAAGAATATGTACATATAAATACACTGCTCAAAAAAATAAAGGGAACACTTAAACAACACAATGTAACTTCAAGTCAATCACACTTCTGTGAAATCAAACTGTCCACTTAAGGAAGCAACACTGATTGACAATAAATTTCACATGCGGTTGTGCAAATGGTATAGACAACAGGTGGAAATTATAGGCAATTAGCAAGACACCCCCAATAAAGGAGTGGTTCTGCAGGTGGGGACCACAGACCACTTCTCAGTTCCTATGCTTCCTGGCTGATGTTTTGGTCACTTTTGAATGCTGGCGGTGCTTTCACTCTAGTGGTAGCATGAGACGGAGTCTACAACCCACACAAGTGGCTCAGGTAGTGCAGCTCATCCAGGATGGCACATCAATGCGAGCTGTGGCAAGAAGGTTTGCTGTGTCTGTCAGCGTAGTGTCCAGAGCATGGAGGCGCTACCAGGAGACAGGCCAGTACATCAGGAGACGTGTAGGAGGGCAACAACCCAGCAGCAGGACCGCTACCTCCGCCTTTGTGCAAGGAGGAGCAGGAGGAGCACTGCCAGAGCCCTGCAAAATGACCTCCAGCAGGCCACAAATGTGCATGTGTCTGCTCAAACGGTCAGAAACAGACTCTATGAGGGTGGTATGAGGGCCCGACGTCCACAGGTGGGGGTTGTGCTTACAGCCCAACACCGTGCAGGACGTTTGGCATTTGCCAGAGAACACCAAGATTGGCAAATTCGCCACTGGCGCCCTGTGCTCTTCACAGATGAAAGCAGGTTCACACTGAGCACATGTGACAGACGTGACAGAGTCTGGATACGCCGTGGAGAACGTTCTGCTGCCTGCAACATCCTCCAGCATGACCGCTTTGGCGGTGGGTCAGTCATGGTGTGGGGTGGCATTTCTTTGGGAGGCCGCACAGCCCTCCATGTGCTCGCCAGAGGTAGCCTGACTGCCATTAGGTACCGAGATGAGATCCTCAGACCCCTTGTGAGACCATATGCTGGTGCGGTTGGCCCTGGGTTCCTCCTAATGCAAGACAATGCAAGACCTCATGTGGCTGGAGTGTGTCAGGAGTTCCTGCAAGAGGAAAGCATTGATGCTATGGACTGGCCCTCCCGTTCCCCAGACCTGAATCCAATTGAGCACATCTGGGACATCATGTCTCGCTCCATCCACCAACGCCACGTTGCACCACAGACTGTCCAGGAGTTGGCGGATGCTTTAGTCCAGGTCTGGGAGGAGATCCCTCAGGAGACCATCCGCCACCTCATCAGGAGCATGCCCAGGCATTGTAGGGAGGTCATACAGGCACGTGGAGGCCACACACACTACTGAGTGTCAGGGATTTCTTCGTCGTCAGACGATATAGCGAAATCATCGTCGGAAAAAGATGACCAATATGCAGCAGAGTTGATATAGTTCATTTTGAACATTTAATAGACTCAAAATTGAACATACAAAAATAACAAAATAAACTCACGATTTACAGACAGTCCTGTTAGGCTCACTCACGCTAAACAAGAAACAATCTCCCACAAATACACAGACAAACACACCCAACTAATATAGGACTTCCAATCAAAGGCAACACCACACAGCTGCCTTCAATTGGAAGTCCACCCCAATTAACTCAACATAGAAATAGATTACCTAGACTAAACATAGAATTACATAAACAAGGAACAGTGCCCAAAAACCCCGGAATACATAAATCAAATGCCCGTTTTAGAAAAACCACCACCCCGAACCACATAAACCAAATACCCTCTGCTACGTCCTGACCAAACTACAATAACAATTAATCCTTATACTGGCCAGGACGTGACACTGAGCCCCATTTTGACTTGTTTTAAGGACATTACATCAAAGTTGGATCAGCCTGTAGTGTGGTTTTCAACTTTAATTTTGAGTGTGACTCCAAATCCAGACCTCCATGGGTTGATAAATTGGATTTCCATTGATTATTTTTGTGTGATTTTGGTGTCAGCACATTCAACTATGTAAAGAAAAAAGTATTTATTAAGATTATTTAATTCATTCAGATCTAGGATGTGTTATTTTAGTGTTCCCTTTATTTTTTTGAGCAGTGTATATGGATGAGCGATGGCCGAACGGCATAGGCAAGATGCAGTAGATGGTATAGAGTACAGTATATACATATGAGATGAGTAATGTAGTGTATGTAAACATTATATAAAGTGGCATTGTTTAAAGTGACTAGTGATACCTTTATTACATCCAATTTTTTAATTATTAAAGTGGCTAGAGATTTGAGTCAGTATGTTGGCAGCAGCTACTCAATGTTAGTGATGGCTGTTTAACAGTCTGATGGCCTTTAGTTAGAAGCTGTTTTTCAGTCTCTCGGTCCCAGCTTTGATGCACCTGTACTGACCTCGCCTTCTGGATGATAGTGGGGTGAACAGGCAGTGGCTCGGGTGGTTGTTGTCCTTGATGATCTTTTTGGCCTTTCTGTAACATCGGGTGGTGTAGGTGTCTTGGAGGGCAGGTAGTTTGCCCCCGGTGATGCGGTGTGCAGACCTCACTACCCTCTGGAGAGCCTTACGGTTGTGGGCGGAGCAGTTGCCGTACCAGTCGGTGATACAGCCCGACAGGATGCTCTCAATTGTGCATCTGTAAAAGTTTGTGAGTGTTTTTGGTGACAAGCCGAATTTCTTCAGCCTCCTGAGGTTGAAGAGGCGCCGTTGCTGTTGCGCCTTCTTCACCATGCTGTCTGTGTGGGTGGACCATTTCAGTTTGTCCGTGATGTGTACGCAGAGGAACTTATAACTTTCCACCTTCTCCACTACTGTCAAGTTGATGTGGATACTGGGGTGCTCCCTCTGTTGTTTCCTGAAGTCCACGATCATCTCCTTTGTTTTGTTGACGTTGAGTGTCAGGTTATTTTCCACTCCGAGGGCCTTCACCCCCTCCCTGTAGGCTGTCTCGTCGTTGTTGGTAATCAAGCCTACCACTGTAGTGTCATATGCAAACTTGATGATTGAGTTGAAGGCGTGCATGGCCACGCAGTCATGGGTGAAAAGGGAGTACAGGAGAGGGCTGAGAACGCACTCTTGTGAGGACCCAGTGTTGAAGATCAGCGGGGTGGAGATGTTGCTCCTACCATCACCACCTAGGGGCGTCCCGTCAGAAAGTCCAGGACCCAGTTGCACAGGGCGGGGTCGAGACCCAGGGTCTCGAGCTTAATGATGAGTTTGGAGGGTACCATGGTGTTAAATGCTGAGCTGTAGTCAATGAACAGCATTCTTACATAGGCATTCCTCTTGTCCAGATGGGTTAGGGCAATGTGCAGTGTGATTGCGATTCCGTCGTCTGTGGACCTACTGGGGTGGTAAGCAAATTGGAGTGGGTCTAGGGTGTCAGGTAGGGTGGAGGTGATATGATCCTTGACTAGTCTCTCAAAGCACTTCATGATGACGGAAGTGAGTGCTGCGGGGCGATAGTAGTTTAGCTCAGTTAGCTTTCTTGGGAACAGGAACAATGGTGGCCCTCTTGTGGGAACAGCAGACTGGGATAGGGATTGATTTAATATGTCCGTAAACACACCAGCCAGCTGGTCTGCACATGCTCTGAGGACATGGCTACGGATGCCGTCTGGGCCCGCAGCCTTGCGAGGGTTAACACGTTTAAATGTTTTACTCACGTTGGCTGCGGTGAAGGAGAGCCCACAGGTTTTGGTAGCGGGCCGTATCGGTGGCACTGTATTGTCCTCAAAGCAAGCAAAGAAGTTGTTTAATTTGCCTGGGAGCAAGACATGGTGGTCCGCGACGGGGCTGGTTTTCTTTTTGTAGTCCGTGATTGACTGTAGACCCTGCCACATACCTCTCGTGCCTGAGCCGTTGAATTGCGACTCTACTTTGTCTCTATACTGATGCTTAGCTTGTTTGATTGCCTTGTGGAGGGAGTAGCTACACTGTTTGTGTTCGGTCATGTTTCCGGTCGCCTTGCCCTGATTAAACGCAGTGGTTCGCGCTTTAGTTTTTGCGCGAATGCTGCCATCAATCTATGGTTTCTGGTTGGGGAAGGTTTTAATGGTCGCCGTGGGTACAACATCACTGATGCACTTGCTAATAAACTCGCTCACCGAATCAGCGAAAACATCAATGTTGTTGTTCGACGCTAGCCGAAACATATCCCAGTCCACTTGATCGAAGCAATCTTGAAGCGTGGAATCAGATTGGTCAGACCAGTGTTGAACAGACCTGAACAAGGGCGTTTCCTGTTTTAGTTTCTGTCTATAGGCTGGGAGCAACAAAATGGAGTCGTGGTCAGATTTGCCGAAAGGAGGGCGAGGGATGTGTCATGACGTGGCCCTCTTTGGGTATAGCGAGTACCCTCCCCCTCTCTCTTACCACCTCTCTCTCCCACCTACCAAGGCTCTGTTATCTCAGGTCGTAAATTCCATGAGGAGACTCTCTTCCCCCCCGGCCATGCGGTATAGAGAGAGGGTTCACAGTAGAACAAAGGAACTTCTTCTACCTCACAGAACTTGAGAACTGAACAATATCCATGTTTTGAAGAATGTGTAAACGGTTGGTGGACAATCCAGCTACGACCGGTCCGTTTTGTATAATGTTTGTGACCTCATGAGAGACAATACAGCCACATTACCATAACTCTGTTTATACAAGAGTCTCCGTTATGAGATTTGCATCTAATTATTGTATAAAATGAATGAGTAAAGATGAAACTATTTCTGAAATTATGTAATGTGATTTTAAACTGTTTAATGAAAGAGAATCCAATTCCCTTTAAAATTGAACTAAGTCATTGGCCCGCCCCATTGGCCCGCCCCACAGACATTGATCTGGTGTCATGGGACAGCCCTTTTCTGCTGTTCCGAATATAAACCCCACCTCGAGAAGCCCACTCCAGACCATGCGTACCTCGATTACCGATAGGGCTAGAATAAGAGCAAATCTTCAATACTAATTACTAGTCTGCAGCTAGAATTTATGTCGACCTGGAATGCGAAGACCGACAACCGCCGAAACATCTATTCTATAAGAACATTTTTGAATGGGACTCTGAAGTATCCATTCTAACCACGAAAGACTCCAGGGACACAAAGAGAAGTTCAGATGAACTTTCCAACAGAAAGACGAACGATTCCAACAGAGATCATGACGACACACTGAGCGTAAATATATATATTGATTGCAATTATTCCCGAATGAGTGAGCGTTCATGTGCAAAGGTTTAGCATTTCAATTATTATAATTATCAACTGTGCAGTGTCTTTTGTCTTTCGCGCCCCTCTCAGTCCCTTTGTCTACCAAACCGTCATATCGGTTTAGCCCACTAGGGCACATCCCCTATCATTTCCTTGTAACCATATCTACTTTGTTTGTTGTTTATGCATTTCTGTGATTATTTAGTTAGTAAATAAATGATTAAGACAATTGATGTATGGATGATTCATAGTGAATGCTGGGTACGTGCAGATAACCAACAATTTACGACGTTTGGAATGAGACTAACGTGAGGTAAAGAATAGTTCATTAATTAGAAGACTAATTGATCGGATATTAAAATATCTGATAAGTTATATTCGGAAAATTATAACTTTGTAATCTGAAGATTTTCCTTGGTGCCCCGACTTCCTAGTTAATTACATTTACATGATTAGTTTAATCACGTAATAATAATTACAGAGAATTGATTTGATAAAATAACAGTCTTCACTTTAATGATGCCAAAGACACGACATAAGGCTTTGTATGCGTCGCGGAAGTTAGAGTAACAATGGTCCAGAACTTTGCCAGCCCATGTCGCGCATTCGATATGCTGATAACATTTAGGGAGCCTTGTTTTCAGATTAGCCTTGATAAAATCTATCCCCAGCTACAATAAACCAGGAGTGTAGCTCAGTTGGTAGAGATTGTGCTTGCAATGCCAGAATCGAGGGTTTGATTCCCGGGACCACCCATACGTAAAATGTATGCATGTAAGTCGCTTTGGACAAAAGTGATCGCTAAATAGCATATATTATACTGTGTCATTAACTGTATTTTCATCAATTTAGTGAGCATCCATGTTGGGAATTCTTTTGGGCACATTTCCTAGTTAGAGTACTTGTTTTTTTCAAAATCGTCTCTTAACAAAATGTAATCACTCACATAGAAACAAAGGGATATGAAGTGGAATGTAGTCCTAACTGATAATGTTTCACTCACCCGCGATCCCCATAATATTGTCTCCCGTTGGGCGCTGCCTCAGTGCGGGCCACAGGAACTTAATTCCATTCCTCTCATAGAGCATGATGATGATTCGTGTTGACCCTATGGTGATGTCCACCTCCTTGTCCCGTAGGATCAGAGACACACTGCAGGAAGTGACATATCAATTCAATTGACAAAAAATATATATATATTTTGACCAAATTTATAAATGGCAACTTAAGTAATATACACTGAGTGCACAAAACATTAACAACACCTGCTCTTTTCATTACATAGATTGACCAGGTGAACTCAAGTGAAAGCTATGATCCCTTATTGATGTTACTTGTTAATCAGTGTAGATGAAGGGGAGGAAACAGGTTAAAGAAGGATTTTTAAACCTTGAGAAAATTAAGACATGGATTGTGTATGTGTGCCATTCAGAGGGGGAATGGGCAAGACCAAGAATTAAGTGCCTTTGAACAGGGTATGGGAGTATGTGCCAGGCGCACCAGTTTGAGTGTGTGAAGAACTGCAACGCTGATGGGTTTTTCATGCTCAACAGTTTCCTGTATGTAGCATTGGGGTCAACATGGGCCAGCATCCTTGTGGAACGCTTTCGACACCTAGTAGAGTCCATTCCCCGACAAATTGTGGCTGTTCTGGAGGGGGGGGGGGGGGGGGGGGGGGTACTGTGCATTTCAACATTAGTAAGGTGTTCCTAATGTTTTATACACTTAGTGTACACTGTAGAGATCTTTACGTCTTCATACAATCCTTGTGTTCCCAACATTAAATACCTGTGGCCTAAACCAGACTGAACACTGCACTCACTATTGTCTCACTTCACTTCACTTGGTTTAACCAGGCTATAATTAAAACTGCACAATAAGCTAAAGCAGAAATCTAATCACAGAAACAAAACTATACTGTAGCACAAAATGACTTCTATCAGATAGTCTGTAGTTCATCTGTGATTCAGAACCTGTCTGTTTCGTGATTGATTTTCAGGCTCCAGGAGAAATATGTTGCATCCTCTCCATTGTTGAAGGTGATGACAGTGGTGTCTAACTCAATATGTTGATTGTTTTTGTAGTGGATCACAATCTTCTGGTAGCCTGCGCTGGCTGATTGTCCAAGCTGACCGTTCATAGACAACTCTGGGAAAAGATGGACACCATTCATTCATTCAAAGATGTTTGAGGAGTGAGGGGATAATGTGAACAGGTCAAGGAATGAATGAATTTACGAATTAATGAAGTAAGGCATTGAAGAACATTTGATTTCTAAGGTCAGGTCACCATTGTTGGGGTCCTTTAGGAGTCTGAGCGAGAGAGCCACAGGGATGTCATAGCACAGTGGCAGGGCCTGACCCTCAGCTGGCAACAGGAACCTCAGGGGAGTACTCACTGAGTGAGTGAGTGAGTGAGTGAGTGAGTGAGTGAGTGAGAGAGAGAGAGAGAGAGAGAGAGAGAGAGAGAGAGAGAGAGAGAGAGAGAGAGAGGACATTTGAAATGTCTTTATTCCTTTGGAACTTCTGCAAGTGTAATGTTTAGTATAAAATATATATATATATATTTCACTTTGGTTTATTATCCATTTGACTTGCTTCGCAATGTAAACATATATTTCACATGCCAATAAAGACCATTAAATTGAAAATGTAATTGAGAGAGAGAGAGAGAGAGAGAGAGAGAGAGAGAGAGAGAGAGAGGAGAGAGAGAGAGAGAGAGAGAGAGAGAGAGACAGAGAGACAGAGAGACAGAGAGACAGAGATAACGATCATTCGTTTATGAAAAAACAGCAACATCTTAATCAAACAAAAAAGAAAGATATATATTGCTGTACCAGTTGTAGGTGTAGCTCTAGTTGTAGTTTCAGTTGAGTGAGTTGGTTGATGTTCCTCTATTTCAGTTGAAAATGTAACATGAGAGAACATTTACAAAGACAATCCTACACACAGTCAGAACATTACACAAAGAATCCTACACACAGACACACACACACACACACACACACACACACAGCCATTTCCAGACGGCTGGCCAGCCAGACACGCACTCGTGCGCACACATACACAAATGCACGCACACACACGCACACATACCGTACAGTCAATCAGTTGTTCAGTGAGGGCATTTAAACAGGCATGGCTCTACACACAGACAGTACAAACAGACAAAAAATATTCTATAATTATTTTGTAAAGTGGAACAATTACCGATTAAATAGGCAGAATATGAATCCCCCTCATCAAGCAGCAAGCCTATGACAAAAGACATCACACGTTGAGCACACCTAAACTGATATTCAACAAGTGGAGCTATGATGTAGGGGAAAGATACAGTAGTCACTTGCCTTTTCTTTGTCCCGCTCCAACTGCTCCCCCCCCTGCTCCTCCTACTCCACCTCCTCCTCCTGATCCACCTCCTCTGCCCGCTCCACCTACTCCCCCCCCTGCTCCTCCTACTCCACCTCCTCCTGATCTTCCTCCTCCACCTCCTCCTGATCTTCCTCCTCCACCTCCTACTCCTCTTCCTCCCATTGCCTGAGCTTGTCCTATAAAGCAGTTAAGAGGCAGGAGTAGTTGTAAAACTCCTCACAGAATTGTTTAAACTTGGTCTGAATTCAACCATTGCAGAGTGTGTTTTTTTGCACTACACTCTCAAAGCAGTTAGACTTGGCTTTTAGTTGATGTTATTTTGGTGGGGGTAGAATCAGCTAGGGAATGACAGAAGAAAAGTGCATTGGCTTAATAGTGTTTGGCCAATGCACTAATATAGCATCTCTCTACTGTTGTTGACATTTTTTTGATTGGAATGTTTTCTCTCTACACATTTTGACTCCTTTTTGTTATGTTAGTAAGTGTACAGTATTGTGACAATTCTTTTGTTGAAAAATCACACTAAAATTTTTTCGATTTGATTTGAATCATTGCATCTACCTGTACTAATCTAAACCTGATCACACTGATCTTGATGGTATTTATAGTGGTTTCAGTGTTTGTATACACTGAGTGTACAGACATGCAACTCAATATTAGGAAGGCGTTCTTAATGTTTTGTCCACTCTGGAAATAAAACATAAGATATTCACGTTTTTGACTGCACTGGGCCTTTAACGCTGCGTTCCGCAATAGGCGAATCAGCGCCACTGGCCGCCCAGGCTATTTGTAATAGTTTTGTTACTACATACAATGGTGTCCTTGTCGAGTCTTTGTTGTTGTAATATCACAAACGGACTTGGCAGTTTCACCACTATGGATTCCAGCTTTAAGATGAATGTCGACGCTGTTAAATTACTGTCAAGATCTGTGAGTTTGAATTATAGACTTCCAGGATCTTGCATGCGACACGTCTCATTACAATGCATCCATTTGCCTGTGCGGTGGATGGAAGCTAACCCAGAGCAGTGTTATGCTACAACGGTTTGAGCTACAAACTATTATGACCGAATTCTCTCACGAACACGCACGTCGTCTGTTGTGTACAATGACGCTCACAAACTGTACAGGACCCAAGGACGCCGAAGTCCTAACTATCAACAAAATAACTCTGCGGTAAAATGAATTGGAGCTGGTAGGGTTTTTTCCACATAGACTATCATAAACAATTATAGATTTCTTTCCCAGGACTTTACTATATCTCTCAGATGCATTTCAGACGCTTCAAAACATACTTCCTTTTGATTAATTATTTTGTCATGTATGTACAGTATGCGTGTGTATGGATTAATAGCAAAAAAAAAATGTTTTTAAATAAGCAACTTTCTCAAAGTTCCCTGGTTTTCCGGAAATCCTTAAGTGAATATCCCAGTGAAGATTGAAGATTAAAATTAGGGGTAGGGTATTTGTTTAACCACCATAATATGGCACTGGCTGTGCAGGGGGCCCTGGTAAACAGAAAACATACCCTATATATACAAAAGTATGTGGACAGCCCTTCAAATGAGTGGATTCAGCTATTTCAGTCAGTAGAATGGCCTTACTGATGAGCTCAGTGACATTCAACGTGGCACCGTCATAGGATCTCTCTTTTCCAACAAGTCAGATCGTCAAATTTCTGCCCTGCTAGAGCTTCCCCGGTCAACTGTAAGTGCTGTTATTGTGAAGTGGAAACGTCTACGAGTAACAACGTCTCAGCCGCAAAGTGGTACAAGCTCACAGAACGGGACCACCGAGTGGTGAAGCACGTAGTGTGTAAAAATTGTCTGTCCCCAGTTGCAACACTCACTACCGAATTCCAAACTGCCCCTGGAAGCAACATCAGCACAAAAACTGTTAGTCGGAAGCTTCATGAAATGGGTTTCCAGGCCGAGCAGTCACACACAAGCTTAAGATCACCATGCGCAACGCCAAGCGTCGGTTGAACCAGCTCGCCGCCATTGGAATATGGAGTCGTGGAAACGTGTTCTCTGGAGTGATGAATCATGCTTCACCATCTGGCAGTTCGACTGGATGAATCTGGGTTTGGCTGATGGCAGGAGAATGCTTCCTGCCCCAATGCGTAGTACCAACTGTGAAGTTTGGTGGAGGAGGAATAATGGTCTGGGGCTGTTTTCATGGTTCGGGCTAGGCCCCTTAGTTCCAGTGAAGGGAAATCTTAATGCTACAGCATACAATGATATTCTAGACAATTCTGTGCTTCCAACTTTGTGGCAACAGCTTGAGGAAGGCTCTTTCCTGTTTCAGCACGATAATGCCCCTGTGCACAATGCGAGGTCCATGCTGAAAAGGTTTGTCGAGGTCAGTGTGGAAGAACTTGATTGGCCTGCATAGAGCCCTGATCGCAAACCCATCGAATGCCTTTGGGATAAACTGGAATCACTTCCCGACCTCACTTATGCTCTTGTGGCTGAATGGAAGCAAGTCCCTGCAGCAATGTTCCAACATCTAGTGGAAAGCCATCCCAGAAGAGTGGAGGCTGTTATAGCAGCAAAAAGGGGGACCAACTCCATATTAATGCCCATGATTTTGGAATGAGATGTTCGACGAGAAGGTGTCCACATACTTTTGGTCATGTAGAATATTTAAAGTCAATATACAGGTTATAATGTTACATTTATAGATTGACAGTATTTGCTCTTATATTTACTCCATTGACTAACACCATACAGTAATTGTCATTCACTGTTGTAGACAGTATGTGTGTGTATACGTGCACATGTAACCGATGTGAAATGGCTAGTTAGTTAGCGGTGGTGCGTGCTAATAGCGTTTCAATCGGTTACGTCACTCGCTCTGAGACTTGAAGTAGGGTTTCCTCTTGTGTTGCAAGGGCCGTGGCTTTTGTGGCGCGATGGGTAACGATGCTTCGTGGGTGTCAGTTGTTGATGTGTGCAAGGGTCCCTGGTTCGAGCCCGGGTTGGGGCGAAGAGAGGGACACACATAAGCATATGTGTATACCTATGGTGTGTGCATGCATTGATGATGGTAGTTTTGCTCACTGGGGTATCCGGCTTGGCCACTCATGAACTGGAAACTCGACCCAGAGAAGCCTTGCCTGGATCCTGAGGGCTTCCCTCCCTCCTTGGGCTTGTGGGCCACCTGTGAGGTTTCTCCCTGGGGCTTGGTGACCACCATGGAGGTGAGAGGAGTCACAAAACCGTACTTCAGACAAAGGTCCAGGGCCTCTTTCTTCACCTTCTCCTTCGCCTTCCCGCTTGACTGCACCCTGAAACACACACACACACACACAGGTATGATTTAAGTACAATAATAATTTTATTTGCATAAAACATTTACAAAATAGTAAAATGTTTTTTTTTACCTGGTTTTGCAAAACCTTTAATGGGATAATCCACTCGAGAATTTAACTTCTGTAATTTCGGCGGATACAGTTTGAATGACACAATTATATGTGTACAACATGTAAAGACCTGCATCACAATACTGAGAGCTTTTCCATTTCTAAAAGGACATACAGTATTTCTTTAAAATTTTTAGCATTTGTTAATGTTTTTTCAGAGCCTCCATACTGCAAGGATAAGAAAGTGTATCGCTGGTTGGGGGTAAAATCGGAAAACAAAGTGTCTAGACCCTTCTATAACATGCTGTTTATATTTAAAAAAAAATAGAGATTTGGGTTAAATTCTCCTTTTAAGTGGTCCATCTGTGAAATCACGAAATTGTGTTGTGCCACATCATCACAATAAGATTCTCGTCAATGGAGTTATGGAATAAAAAACTATAACATTTCATAACACTTTTTACCTACAATCCTGATCGCCATATCAGCCAATATATCGTACGGGCATAATTGTCTAGAAGACCTCCATCTGTCGATATTGCATGAGCAAGTATATCTTTTGTGCTCAAACTAAACAGTGGACCAAATTATTCAACCATCAACACAGCACAATTTTCTCCTCTCCCCCATAGAACTAGGAATTAAAATACTAGAATGGACATGAATCTTCTTATGATGGGATAAAGGTCAGGGAAATGGTCAACCACGGATTGCCAGTGCTGTGATAAAATATTGTTTAAAATAATTCCACATCCCGCCTGCAGTTTGGTCCATTCAACACGGCTTCAACTATTGTGACAACCACCCACCTAAACAAGACCAAGCAGCGGAAAAAGGAGAGGAACGCTGAGTACATGGACTATGGTGAGAAATGGACCTGGGAGGAGATCTTGGAGGGAAAAGGCTCCTACACTTGGGAGGAGATCCAGGCTGGAAAGGATCGCCTTCCATGGGGACAGGTGGAAAGAGAGAGGGAGGAACGGCGAAAGGCTGGTGAGGACCGGGAACGCTACTGGGGTACACGACTGGCGAGGAAGCCGGAGAGGCACCCCCAATATTTTTTTTGGGGGGGGCACACGGGTAGTTTGGCTAGGCCAAGGAAGAGCCATAAGCCAGCTACCTGTGATTATGTGGAGGAGCGTATGGAGTGGAGGGCGTCGTGTTTTGCTGAGGTGCGCACTCTCACACCCATACGCACGCACAGTCCGGTGCGCGCCATTCCAGCCCCTCGCAGATGCCGTGCTAGAGTGGGCATCCAGCCTGGTAGGAGGATGCCTGCGCATCTGGTCGCCGGTACGCCTCCTAGGACCAGGCTACCCTACTCCCGCTCTATGCACGGCAATCATCAGGCCCCTGCACAGCCCAGTTCGCCCTGTACCAGCACCCCGCTCGTGCAGGGCTGCTAGTTCCATCCAGCCAGGACGGGTTGTGCAGGCGGTGCGGTCAAGGCCACCTGTGCGCCTCCATGGCCCAGTCTTTCCGGTTCCCGCCTCTCGTGCTATCCCGGAAGTGAGTCCCTCAGTATGGCACGACCAGTACCAGCAACCCGGACCAAGCTTCCCATGAGTCGGCCTAGTCCTATTCAGCCTGTTCCCGCTCCTCGCACTAGCCCTAGGGTGCGTGTCTTCAGCCTGGTACCACCTCTACCAGCCCCACGCACCAGGCTTCCAGTGCGTCGGCCCAGCCTCAAGAGCCCGGCACCAATGTGCAGTCCAGAGTATCCGGCACCAGTGTGCAGTCCAGAGTATCCGGCACCAGTGTGCAGTCCAGAGTATCCGGCACCAGTGTGCAGTCCAGGGTATCCGGCACCAGTGTGCAGTCCAGAGTATCCGGCAACAGTGTCTAGTCCGGGACCGAGGGAGCCTGCCTGCGACCCGGAACCAGAGGGAGCCTGCCTGCGACCCGGAACCAGAGGAAGCCTGCCTGCGACCCGGAACCAGAGGGAGCCTGCCTGCGACCCGGAACCAGAGGGAGCCTGCCTGCGACCCGGAACTGTATGTGACTGTGTTGTAAATGAGTCTGCCTACAGCGTGGAAATGAGGGAACCTGCCCACGAGCCACAACAAATTGAGTCTGTCTACGACCCGGACCCCAATGAGTATGCCTACAACCTGGAGGGCAGGAGGCCGGAACCAGAGCCACCTCCAGGATAGGTGGGTTGGGGAGGGAGGGTGTAGCACAGTGCCGTCGTTGACGGCAGCCACCCTCCCTCCCTCCCCTCCCTTTTTTTTTTAGGGGGTATTTTTTGTTGTGGTATTGGGAATTTTTGTGTTTTCTTTTAAGGTGCATTCTGGGGTCTGCACCTTTAGGGGGGGTACTGTCACGTCCTGACCAGCAGAGGGACTAGTGGTGTAGTATTTTGGTCAGGACGTGGCAGAAGAAGTCTGTATGTGTTGTCTAGTATGTCTGTTTCTGTGTTAGTCTTGTGACTCCTGATCAGGAACAGCTGGGGATCGTTGTTCCTGATTGGGAGTCATATATTTGGGAGTATGTTTGTCACTTGGGTTTGTGGGTGGTTGTGCTAACACTACTAGTCTTTTTTGTTTGTAGTAAGCCTGTTAGCCTGTCGTGAGTTCCGTGTTTGCTTTCCTGTGTATACTTTGCTTTAATTTATTATTCTTTACATTAAAAGATGAGTATCCACATTCCGCCTGCAGTTTGGTCCATTCAACACGGCTTCGACATTTATGACAATACCCTTTAACTTTTCACATTTTCTTGTGTCACAGCCTGAATTCAAAATTGATTACATATTTTTCTCTCACCCATTTACACACAATATCCCATTGTGACAAAGTGAAAACATTTATTGAAAATGAAATACAGAAATGTCTCATTTACATAAGTATTCACACTCCTGAGTCAATACTTTGTAGAAGCACCTCTGGCAGCCATTACAGCTGTGAGTCTTTCTTGGTAAGTGTCAAAGAGGTTTCCACAGCTGGATTGTGCAATTTTGCCCATTCTTTTCAAAATTATTCAAGCTCTGTCAAATTGGTTGTTGATCATTGCTAGACAATTATTTTCAGGTCTTGCCATAGATTTAAGTAGATTTAAGTCAACTTTAACTCGGCCACTCAGGAATATTCAATGTCGTCTTGGTAAACAACTCCAGTGTATATTTGGCCTTGTGTTTTAGGTTATTGTTCTGCTGAAAGGTGAATTCATCTCCAAGCGTCTGGTGGGAAGCAGACTGAACCAGGTTTTCCTCTAGGATTTTGCCTGTGCTTAGTTCTATTCCATTTCTTTTTAAATCCTGAAAAACTCCCCAGCATAACCATAACATGATGCAGCCACCACTATGCTTGAAAATATATATTTTTGTTGTTGTTTGTTTGTTGTGGATTTGCCCCAAACATAACACTTTTGTATTCAGGTCAAAAAGTGAATTGCTTTGCCACATTTTTTTGCAGTATTACCTCAGTGCCTTGTTGCAGGATGCATGTTTTTGAATATTTTTTATTCTGTACAAGCTTCCTTCTTTCACTCTGTCAATTAGGTTATGGACAGATCTAAATTTACTGGGGGGGCTCAAGGCTGTAATTGCTGCCAAAGATGCTTCAACAAACTGAGTAAATGGTCTGAAAACGTATGGAAATGTGATATTTCCGTTTTTCATTTGTAGTATTTTTGCTTTGTCATTATGGGGTATTGTATCTAGATTGAGGGGGGAAACTATTTAATCAATTTTAGAATAAGGCTGTAACGTAACAAAATGTGGAAAAAGTCAAGGGGTCTGAATACTTTCCAAATTCACCCCACCAATTTCTGAATGTCATTAAAATGTTTGGTGATGTCTCTTTGCATTAATCAGTTGGCCAATGCACAGTTTGTATTGATTTATTGATTTATTTTATTTGTCACAACAACAAAAAATACTTACCGTATATACAAAGATTTTTTAAAAGTGACCAGATTGCACAATAAAGCCGGGGACTTATTTCCATGGTGGTCCCTATATTTTACATAAATACTTATATAGATACAGACACAACCTCCAGATGAGTATGAGGAGAGAGTTTAAGTACAATTCTTAAAAGCTTGTCTGGCTGGTAGCTTATTCTTTAGATGTTAGGGGCTGCTGTTGAACCATAATGCACAGGCATAACCAAAGTGACGCTGGACTAGCTCACTAGCTAGGTTTCCATCCAATTGTCTACAGATTTTCATGTGAATATTCTAAAATCTTCATAAAAACAATATGCCATTTTAGTTTCATTTAGGAAATGTTGGTGCTGGACAACAAGGAAGATTTAAATTTTCCGGACATCCATATGCATTCAGATCTAACCTGGCGCAGCCAGCGGATGTCAACAAACAAGGGTTATTGGCGAAATGAGCCACATTTACGTGTCCTTAAAAACAGCCTATACCGAATTACAAAAACACTATTCCTGGTCTTTCAATGTGAAGCACATGGGAAACTTGATAGGTTATTATTTTATTGTTTTTTAGACTACTTTCCAAAAACAATAACTAAATCACCAAATTTCACTGGGTGAAAGATCTGGAGAGGTCTACAAGCCACAGTGTCTCGCACCCACTGTGAAATTTGGTGGAGGATCAGTGATGATCTGGGGGTGCTTCAGCAAGGCTGGAATCAGGTAGATTTGTCTTTGTGAAAGACGCATGAATCAAGCCATGTACAAGGTTGTCCTGGAAGAAAACTTGCTTCCTTCTGCTCTGTCAATGTTCCCCAACTCTGAGTTTTTTTCCCCCAGCAGGACAATGCTCCATGCCACACAGCCAGGTCAATCAAGGTGTGGATGGAGGACCACCAGATCAAGACCCTGTCATGGCCAGCCCAATCTCCTGACCTGAACCCCATTGAAAACCTCTGGAATGTGATCAAGAGGAAGATAGATGGTCAGATGGTCACAAGCCATCAAACAAAGCCGAGCTGCTTGAATTTTTGCGCCAGGAGTGGCATAAAGTCACCCAACATCAATGTGAAAGACTGGTGGAGGGCATGCCAAGACGCATGAAAGCTGGGATTGAAAATCAGGGTTATTCCACGAAATATTGATTTCTGAACTCTAAGTTAAAACATTAGTATTGTGTTGATTAAAAATAAATATGAACTTATTTTCTTTGCATTATTCAAGGTCTGACATCTTTTTTGTAATTTTGACCAGTTGTAACTTTCTGCAAATAAATGCTCTAAATTACAATATTTTTATTTGGAATTTGGGAGCAATGTTGTCAGTCGTTTAAAGAATAAAACAAAATATTCATTTTACCCAAACACATACCTTTAAATAGTAAAACCAGAGAAACGGATCATTTTACAGTGGTTTCTTCATTTTTTCCAGAGCTGTATATGTGGCATGTTATTACACCGATGTGCATTTCTTTATGTCAGATGGCTACTACGTCTGCTATACAGATATAGACGTACAGAAGGAGGGTAATTTGTTAATGTTCGATCAGAATATTTTGTATAAAGATAATAATTATATTGTTAGATTATAGGAGTAACTGGTAGGCCTGAAACATTCTTCCTCACCTCAAGTTCAACTGTCAGAGTCAGTTGGAGCGCCGGGGCGCACTGCCTTCATATCATAGGCCTGCAGTAGCTACAGCTTAATAATAGCCACACCATACCAAACCTCCACAAACGTTTCTAAACTTTATTAGGGTAATATCAAAATTACGTCAAGCCATTGTTTGAAGGGAAAATACGAGCAGAAAAGCTGGGGGGAAAACGCACTACCCTCCCCTGTGCCCAATAAAGAAAAAACACACAACCCTCCCCAAAGCAACAAAACCTCCCTGGTCTATGTGGTTGAATCTGTGTTTGAAATTCACTGCTCGACTGAGGGACCTTAAAAATAATTGTATGTGTGGGTACAGAGATGAGGTTGACATTCAAAAATCAGTCCTTGCAAATTATTGTGACTTGTTAAGCACATTTTTACTTCTGAACTTATTTAGGCTTGCCATAACCAAGGGGTTGAATACTTATTGACTCAAGACATTCCAGCTTTTTATTTATATTCATTTGTAAACATAAGGAAAAACATAATTCCACTTTGACATTATGGGGTATTGTGTGTAGGCCATTGAAAAAAATCTACATTTTATAAATTAAATTCAGGCTGTAACGCAAGAAAATGTGGAAAAAGTTATAGAGTGTGAATACTGTATATTTTAGAGGCTATTAATACAGAACATTTGTATAAAACCTATATAAACTATTTGTAATTACATAATTATATTACACAATTTCTGATATCACATCCCTTACTTGTATTTTCCTGCATAAGTAAAAGTAGAATTATGCCTCTACTGCCATTCATTCCAATTAGACTGGTTTGGATTTCTTCCTAACCAATATGGCTTCCATTTTCACCACATTGTGGAACTTTGAGGGTTTATGACATAGCCTTTCTAGTAATTTAATAGGATCTGTATGCTCCTGGGTGGAGGAGAGGTTGGGGATTGTTGAGTTGGTAAAATTAACTCGTAGTGGACTTGTAAATTGTTTGTGTGTCCTCCGCCCAGAGGGAGAGGGCGCTCAGGATTACAAGATTAGGGACAAGAATTGTGACATGCTTTTGCTCTCCAGAGCAGGGTGCCGTTGAATAGAGTGATAACGATTTGTGACATTAGGTGTTGAGGGGGATCAGTTGAAATGGAGGATTCCCAGTGTCTGTTTGGTGAGAAGTAGATCCGGTGGAGAGCGTGGGGAAACATAGAAGACATTATCTGTCATGCTGAGTTTTGATGCAGAGTGGATACTAGATAAGGTCAAGGTAGGAAGCGTTCGTTATCCAGTGACAGCTTTTGTTCAGAAACTATTATGGCGTTTTAGGTGTCAAGTTTACAGGCATATTGCAGCAGTGTGTAGGAGGGAGACGCCTAGATGTGAGAAGTGTGCATGAGACAAAGGAATGTGTGGTATCGGTGGAGAAAGTTGTGCATGTTAGTTGTGGGGGTGATCATGGGGCTGGAGATCGGAGGTGTCCAGTGAGAGAATGGCAGATTGAGTTTGCCATGTATGTTTTGGAATTTTATTAGGATCCCCATTAGCTGTTGTGAAAGCCGAGCTACTCTTCCTGGGGCCCACACAGAACATGAAACATTACATAATACAGAACATTAATAGACAAGAACAGAACAACATACATTTAAAAAAATGGCACACAGCCTACATATCAATACATACACACAAAATATCTAAATCAAATAGGGGAGAGGCTTTGTGACGTGAGGTGTTGCTTTATCGTTTTTTGAAAGCAGGTATTTTGTTCATTTGAGCAATAGGAGATGGAAAGGAGTTCCATGTAATAATGGCTCAATATATTACTGTATGCTTTCTTGAATTTGTTCTGGAATTGGGAACTATGAAAAGACCCCCGGTGGCATGTCTGGTGGGAAAAGTGTGTGTGTGTCAGAGCTGTGCGTAAGTTGACAATGCAAACAATTTGGAATTTCCAACACAATCTTATAAAAAGAAGAAGTGATGCATTCAGTCTCTCCTTAACTCTTAGCGAAGAGAGACTGGCATGCATAGTATTTATATCAGCCCTCTGATTACAATGAAGAGCAAGATGTGCTGCTCTGTTCTGGGCTAGCTGCAGCTTAACTTTTTTAGCAGCACTTGACCACATGGCGGGATAATAATCAAGATATGACTTAACTAGAGCCTGCAGGACTTGCTTTGTGGAGTGTGGTGTCAAAAAAGCAGGACATCTCTTTATTACGGCCAGACCTCTCCCCATCTTTACAACCATTGAATCTATATGGTTTGACCATGACAGTTTACAATCTAACGTAACAAGTAATTTAGTCTCCTCAACTTGTTAATATTCAGAACCACATTCATGTAAAGCTTAAAGAGCCTACCAGATGAGCTAAATGCCTTTTATGCTCGCTTCGAGGCAAGCAACACTAAAGCATGCATGAGAGCACCAGCTGTTCTGGATGACTGTGTGATCACTCTCTCCGTAGCCGATGTGAGCAAGACCTTTAAAAAAGGTCAACATTCACAAAGCCGCGGGGCCAGATGGATTACTAGGACGTGTACTCAAAGCATCCGTGGACCAAACGGCAAGTGTCTTCACTGACATTTTCAACCTTTCCCTGACCGAGTCTGTAATACCTACATATTGCAAACGTGCCCAAGAAAGAGAAGCCAAACTGCCTAAATGATTATCGCACCATAGCACTCACGTCGGTATCCATTAAGTGTTTTGAAAGGCTGGTCATGGCTCACAACACCATCATGCCAGAAACCCGACACCCACTCCAATTCCCATACCGCCCTAACAGATCCACAGATGAGGCAATCTCAGTCGCACTCCACACTGCCCTTTCCCACCTGGACAAAAGGAACACCTACGTGAGAATGCTGTTCATTGACTACAGCTCAGAATTCAATACCATAGTACCCACAAAGCACACCACTAAGCTTAGGACCCTGGGACTAAACACCTCCCTCTGCAACTGGATCCTGGACTTCCTGACGGACCACCCCCAGGTAGTAAGGGTAGGCAACAACATCTGCCACACTGATCCTCAACACTAGGGCCCCTCAGGGGTGCGTGCTTAGTCCCCTCCTGTACTCCCTGTTCACCAACAACTGCGTGGCTAAGCACAACTCCAACACCGTCATTAAGTTTGCTGACGACACAACAGTGGTAGGCCTGATCACCGACAACGATGAGACGGCCTATAGGGAGGAGGTCAGAGAACTGGCAGTGTGGTGCCAGGACATCAACATCTCCCTCAATGTGAGTAAGACAAAGGAGCTGATCGTGGACTACAGGAACATTGACGGGGGCTGAAGTGGAGCAAGTCGAGAGTATCAAGTTCCTTGGTGTCCACATCACCAAGGGACTATTATGGCCCAAACACACCAAGACAGTTGTGAAGAGGGCACTACAACACCTTTTCCCCTCAGGAGACTGAAAAGATTTGGCATGGGTCCCCAGATCTTCAAAAAGTTCTACAGCTGCACCATCGAGAGCATCCTGACCGGTTGCATCACCGCCTGGTATGGCAACTGCTTGGCATCTAACCGTAAGGCGCAACAGAGGGTAATGTATATGGCCCAGTACATAACTGAGGCCAAGCGTTCTGAAGTCCAGGACCTATATACTAGGTGGTGTCAGAGGATGGCCCCAAGAATTGTCAAAGACTCCAGTCACCCAAGTCATAGACTGTTCTCTCTGCTACCGCACGGCAAGCGGTACCGGACCGCCAAGTCTAGGACCAAAAGGCCCCTCAACAGCTTCTACCTCCAAGCCATAACACTGCTGAACAATTAATCAAATAGCCGCCCCGACTATTTACATTGACCCCCCTTTGTTTTTACACTGCTACTACTCGCTGTTTATTATCTACAGTATGCATAGTCACTTTACAAATGACCTCAACTAACCTGTATCCCTGCACATTAACTTGGTACTGGTACCTCCTGTATATAGCCTCATTATTGTTATGTAATTTTCTTGTGTTACATTTTTATTTAAATGTTTTGTTACTTTAGTTTATTATGTAAATATTTTCTGAATTCTATTTCTTGAACTGCATTGTTGGTTAAGGGCTTGTAAGTAAGCATTTCACGGTAAGGTGTACACCTGTGGTGTTTGGCGCATGTGAGAGATAACCATTGATTTGTTTTGATAGAGAGGATCTCATGTTAAATACTGTTGATGTAATATGGCTACAGATTTATCTGCCTCACCTAAAGCCCATTCTGGTGGGAAGCTGCTATAGACCACCAACTACTAACAGTCATTATCTGAATAGCATGTGTGAAATGCTTGATAATGTGTGTGATATTAACAGAGGTATATTTTCTGGGTGATGAAAACATTTACTGGCTTTCATCTCAAGAGAAAGCGTCAAACTTTAACTAGTGCCTGCAATGTGGTTCAGGTTAATCAGTCAACCTACCACGGTAATTAAAAACAGCACAGGAATAAAATAAATCAACATGTACTGATCACATCTTTATTAATGCTGCATACATTTGCTTTAAAGCAGTATCCAAATCCATTAGATGTAGTGATCAAAATATAGTAGCCATATCTAGGAAAACCAAAGTTCCAAAGGCTGGGCCTAATATAGTGAATAACAAGTCATTCAATAAGTTCAGTAGTGATTCCAATGTTGTTGATGTAAAAAATATTTGTAGGTCTGTGGTGTGTAATGAGGAGCAACAAGACACTGCACTTGACACATTTATGAAATTGCTTATTTTTTTTGTAGAAGGGCATTTGATTTATGTATTCCGGGGTTTTTGGGCACTGTGTCATATTCATGTATTTCTATGTTTAGTTAATTGGGGTTGGGACTCTCAATTGAAGGCAGGTGTTGTCTCTTTGCCTTTGATTGAGAGTCCTATATATTAGGGTGTGTTTGGGTTTGTATTTTGTGGGAGATTGTTTCTTGTTTTGCCTGTTTCTTGTTTAGCGCGAGTAAGCCTTACAAGACTGTTTCGTTGATCGTGAGTTCGTTCTTTTGTTATTTTGGTGTTCACTTCATTATTTCAATAAACATAAAGATGAGCATCCACATTCCTGCTGCATTTTGGTCCTCCTTTCCCAACGACAACCGTGACAACGTAGGTTTGATCATAGTTCCACATCTTTTACTCAATCGTGAAACTAATGCAATATACAATAAACTTGAAATACAAAACAAGAATGTCGTGACGCAGAGCAGGCATACACTACTCACAAAATTAACAACCCACGGCATACAATTGGAAAACCCCCTACATAAATATGATCTCCAATCAGAGGCAACAAGAAGCAGCTGCCTCCAATTGGAGATCAACCCAAACAAAACCCGACATAGAAACAGAAAACCTAGAACCCAAAACCTAGAAATAACAACCCAGACTGTCAACCAAACACCCCCTGTCACACCCTGACCATCTACTATAGAAAATGACTTCTTACACTGGTCAGGACGTGACAGCCATAATGTATTATTCCAGCCAAGGCGCAATTTAAATTTAGTCCACTAGATGGCAGCAGTGCGTGTGCAAAGTTTTAGACTGATCCAATGAACCATTGCATTTCTGTTCAAAATGTTGTATCAACACTGCCCAAATGTGCCTAATTGGTTAATTAATACGTTTTCAAGTTCATAACTGTGCACTCTCCTCAAACAATAGCATGGTATTCTTTCACTGTAGTAGCTACTGTAAATTGGACAGTACAGTTAGATTAACAAGAATTTAAGCTTTCTGCCAATATCAGATATGTCCTGGGAAATGTTCTTGTTACTTATAACGTCATGCTAATCACATTAGCCTACATTAGCTAAACTGTCCAGCTGCTGACCCACCGACCCTGTAGAAGTTAATGATTTTGTTCATTGGAAAGATTAGAAAATGTATGCATGACATGCCAGCAATAAACGCTGATACTACACATCCAAGTATATCTGATCAGATTATGAAAGACAAGCATTGTAATTTTGAATTCCGTAAAGTAAGTAAGAAGTGAAAAAATTATTGTTATCTGTCAATAATGACAAGACACCAGGGTCCGGCAACTTAGATGGTAAATGGCTGAGGATAATAGTAGACGATATTGACACTCCTATTTTCCGTATCTTCAATCTAAGCCTACTAGAAAGTGTGTGAGCTCAGGCCTGGAGGGAAGCAAAAGTAATTCCGCTAACCAAGAATAGTAAAGCCCCCTTTACTGGCTCAAATAGCCAACTAATCAGCCTGTTACCAACCCTTAGTAAACTTTTTGAAAAAATTGTGTTTGACCAGATACAGTGCTATTTTACTGTAAAGAAATTGATAACATACTTTCACAACGCATATAGGGAAGGACATTCAACAAGCACAGCAATTACACAAATGACCGATGATTGGCTGAGAGAAAATGATAAAAAGATTGTGGGAGCTGTTTTGTTAGACTTCACTGCGGCTTTTGACATTATCGATCATAGTCTACTGCTGGAAAAACGTATGTGTTGTAGCTCTACACCCCCTGCTATATTATAGTAACCCTGAATTATAAACTATCATGGTCAAAACATGTTGATACAACGGTAGCTAAGATGGGGAGAAGTCTGTCCATAATAAAGCATTACTCTGCCTTAACACTGTCAACAAGGCAGGTCCTACAGGCTCTAGTTCTCTCTACCGCTGCCACCACAACGTCTATTTTCTGTGACCTTTGATCCATTTCCGCAGTACAATTGACAACCATGGCTATAAATGCTAAAAAGCCCACCTTACTGAATCACATATTCTTCCTATCACTCTCTCTTGATCTCTGCCTACTCACAGGAATACTCTCAGGATCCCTCACCCTGTACCCATCTTCCTCTATCACCCTGTATACTGCTTCGGCATACAAGACTTTCTGTATTACTCTAACCCTGGTGTGGTGCGGATGTTCTCTCAAATTTTTCTTGAACTTGATGAAAGCCAGTCCAAATTGAAATCAAACAGAAAATATACCTCTGTTGATATCACATTCATTATCAATAATTTCACACATATGATCCAGATACTGACTATTAGCACTCAGTGGTCTATAGCAGCTTCCCACCAGAATGGGCTTTAGGTAAGGCAGATGAATCTGTAGCCATATTACTTCGACAGTATTTAAAATGAGATCCTCTCTAAGCTTTACAGGAATGCGTCTCTGAATATAGACCACAACACCACCCCCACAGGCATTTCTGTATTCTGTAGATGTTATAACCATGTATTGCTACCACTGTATCAAAGATATTATCTAAGTGAGTTTCAGAAATATGAATGTCATGTTACTAGCAAGTTATTGACTTCATTAACCTTGTTTCTTAGGGCACATACGTTAATGTGGGCTATTTTTAGCACTTTTCTGGGATGCTTGATTGTTTTTACTGCTTTACTGGGAAGCGAATCAGAAATAGACATGCTCATGTTATTTATATTTGAGCTGATAGTGCAGGGTGAGTTGTACACAGTGGACTTCGAACTAGGGCACACCGCCTCAGTGCTAACAGTAGAACTCTGGTTCATAGGCATATGATTACTGCCTACAATAGCTGTAGGATCAGCAGAGGCATTCAGGGCAGTTACTGGGACATACATTAAGTTACTTACATTGTGTCTGCCAACGCCCCTGGGATAATGTACATTTGCTGCAGCATTATGACAATTCAGCAACACAATGGTAGGGATTAACTGATCTGGTCTTGGGTCATTGATAAGTAATTGTCTCAATGCAGCCTTATGTAGGGGCATAGAGCAGAGGCACTTACAGAAGTAGCACACATGGGGAACATTTTTAGTAGCCTAGTGTTTGGGAAAAATGTGGCCTTTTATAAATGCATTTCATGCAATTCAACATCCTTTTACACGACTTGAGACTTTGGCATAATCTTTTTTAATACCACACAAATAATCATAATGACAGGCTACTTTGACACTGACAAACTGAGATCAATAAAAACAGCCATGTCATGAATCCATCAATAGCCTAGGTCTATGTGTTTGGAGACATTGAGGGGCAGCGGGTAGCCTAGTGGTTGGAGCGTTGGGCCATTAACCAAAAGGTTCCTGGATCAAATCCTTGAGCTGTTAAGGTAAAAATCTGTTCTGCCCCTGAGCAAAGTGTAACCGATGTGAAATGGCTAGTTAGTTAGTGGTGGTGCGCGCTAATAGCGTTTCAATCAGTGACGTCACTCGCTCTGAGACTTGAAGTAGGGTTTCCCCTTGTGCTGCAAGGGCCGCGGCTTTTGTGGCGCGATGGGTAACAATGCTTCGGTGGGTGTCAGTTGTTGATGTGTGCAAGGGTCCCTGGTTCGAGCCCAGGTTGGGGCGAAGAGAGGGACGGAACCTACACTGTTACAAAAGCAGTTAACCCACTGTTCCCCGGGCGCCGTGGATGTCGATTATGGCAGACCCCCGCACCTCTCTGATTCAGAGGGGTTGGGTTAAATGCGGAAGACATATTTCAGTTGAATGCATTCAGTTGTACAACTGATTAGGTATCCTCCCTTTCCCATATTGTAGGCTACAATATGAGGAGGAAATTAGTCCTAAAAATTCAGTTTCAGTTTCACACTCCTTTGTGAAGGCATAGGTTGGACTCGTGCCAAAGCACTTCGTTAAGCAATATTTGGAAGTTATTCAAATATTTTGGTAGCCTACAGCAAAGCAGGAGCCATTTGCTTTCCAACCTGTGTTTTCCCGCTATTGCATTTTAAATATTGCTAAAGGCCTGTTGTCAGCATGCTGTTTGTTTACTGACAGATTTTCAGAGCGTTCCCTCCGGTAGACTGCCTGGTTATTAGGCTACATCTACATCTAGGCTATATAAAAAAAAAGATTATAGGCCTTGTCATGGTGTAGTGGGCTATTATTTATGTGTCCAGATATAAATATTTTATGACGCTTACCCAGACACACTTGTCTAAATTGATGGGTCGTGTGAAAGAAATACTATAACACCCAGCCACATCTGGTGGTGGAAGAGGTACTAAATTGTCATACTTGGGTAAATGTAAAAGATAGCTTAATAGAAAATGAGTGAAGTAAAAGTCACCCAGTAAAATATTACTTGAGTAAAAGTCAAAGTATTTGGTTTCAAAAATACTGAAGTACCAAAAGTAAATGGAATTGCTAAAATGTACTTAAGTATCAGAAGTAAAAGTATAAATAATTAAAAATTCGTTATATTAAACCACACGGACCAATCTTTGAAAAACATTTATTGACAAACGAAGCATTTGTGTTTAGTGAGTCTGCCAGATCAGATGCAGTATGGATGTTCTCTTGATAAGTGTGTGAATTGGACAATTTTCCTGTGAAAATGTAACTAGTACTTTTGGGTGTCAGGGAAAATGTATGGAGTAAAAAAAGTATATTATTTTCTTTTGGAATGTAGTGAAGTAAAAGTTGCCAAAAATGTAAATTGTAAAGTCATGTACAGATACCCCCCCAAAAATACCTAAGTAGTACTTTAAAGCATTTGAACTGAAGTACACCACTGCCCAAATGCCTTTACACCAGTACATTAGCATACTTAACATTCTGTTACACACGCACTTATCACATAGTATTCCATACATAATTTAAGGCCATGCAACCTGAGGTGATACCTTAGTGAGATGCGCATGTACAGTACATCAACAGATGCATGCACCATATATTTGTGTGTTGGACACTTGATATGGTCACATGACATTGTTGGGGTATGTTACAAAATCATGCTACAAACACACATATCAATATTCATTTTATATATCAATATTTTGCTGTCTTGCTAAGTGGATGGGTCTCTACAGACGGTGTAAATGGTACAGCCAAATGGTTACTTGCGTAGTAGCAATATCAGAAATAGATAGTGCCAATATAAATGAAATAATATACAGTATGTACACGAACAATACCAATAACGATAGTGATAGACGAGGCAGTTATATGCATACAATCAGGGGTAAAGTAGCTGAGCAGCAGGATAAAAAAAATAGTAGCAACAACGTATGGCGTGTGTTTTAGTGCTGATGATTGGTCCGTCCGAACCACGCATGAACAAGGGAATCTATATTCGGAGAACCTGTTTCTGTCCATATCCTCTTTGTCGCAAAACACCCTAATCTTCTCAAAAAGACACGTTTGTCTATCTGTGTCCAGTCCAGGTGGTAACTCGATTGAGCTTTGTAACATTTGTATTATAAGTTTTACATTGTAAAAAGTACAAATGATTTTTCATGCCATGAGAGGTATCGGATCCGGCAAAATAGGTTTCAGAACAAGACAGTCCAAAATGGATCCGGCTAAAATGAAGCACTGGTTATGGGTAAAAGTCCACAATGAAACTAACATTCAAATGTGGAGAATGATACATTTGCATCTGTTGGCCATTATTAATTAGCCTGTTTGGCCATTATTAATTAGCCTGTTATTTGCTATGCCTATGTAGGCTATTATTTAATACAATAAATGTTGAAATTATGATATCACTGGAGTCATTGCAAATCAATTTGTGCCACTTGTGTAGCCTATCTGGAGCTGGCAAACGGATTTAATAAACAGCCTATAACTTTAATTTATTGTTGTTGTAGCCTTGTGTTATTATGCAATTATTTATGGACATGTTTAGTTAATAAAATTGGAAGTTATCAATTGTGATCATAGTCACAATTCTGTCGCAATTGCTGATCAGCTGATGTTAGAATGCATTAGATTGAAGGCAACAGTCAGTCAGATTAGGCTACAGGTAAAAACACCGGCTGTTGTTGACAAGCACATGCCTATTCAGTTCATATCCATATTTTAATATTTGATTCAGTGATTGAAATTACAACCCCATCCTCAGTAGCCTATTCCAGCAGGCCGTTGGGCAACGGAAGCACTTCTTACCTCGAAATTGCCTTGCTGTTCATGTTGAATAAATTAGTCTGTCAATTTGAACTATGCAAGCTGCTAAATCGTTCATCTAACATCTTGCCTAGGCTACTGTAGGCTCTCTGAAATTAGATGTAGGCCTATCAGGGGCTGTAGGTTACCTGCATCTAGCTAACCCAACCATGACAACGTTGAATTACAAATCATAAACCCAGATGCCAATTGAAATGTCAATCTCGCAAATGGGCCACTTATAACAGTTTGTAGTCTTAACATCTGGCACATAATGTCACGTCTGCCAGAAAATAGCCTAACATACATTTTTGGAAGTTTAATAAGGGAAAATTCTATTTTCTATTGCGACAAATTCCTTTAGTCACATTAGCTTGCAATAATTATTATTTTGATGGAAAACCACATTTTGATTCGTAGGTTGTTTGAAGTTAAGTCGAGATTCCTTCTTAGTACGCTCGATAACATTATGAAAAAAGGGTTCATTAGCTAAATGTGGCAACTCCCCTCTTGCTGCAAAAAACAACATTTTGCGCTAGTTTTCAGGCCTTGTGGGCAGGTTTTGTGTTGTCATTGGGCTATACATTTTAGCTTGACCTGGTAACTGTGGCTGTCAGAGTGTTTAGTTCCTTACCAAGTACTGCTGTGAACACAAATCTCTGTTTTGGACATTATTTCCTTTCTGACCAATTTATTCATCACTGTGCGTGAATACCAGAACTGTAAGTAAGGTATATGTTTTTCCCCTGTTTAACAGACGAAGTTGTCAATAGTTTAAGAATATTTTGGTAATTATTACAGAATTAAGTATTTTGTTTAAATGCTAGCTATCTAACATTGTTAGCTACATTTTCAACATCTTACATGGATAACAGTTAATTGGATAATCAGAGCTGAGTGACATGGCACAGAATTGCAAACCTTGTTAATCTCCAATCAACATTAAAGAACCGTCTCTCTCACGTCGCTCTAAAAGGAGTACAATTGCCATAATTTCACCTACTCAGTGTACAAATTCCAGAGGTATCACCCTCTAATTCAGTATTGATTGATGTAATTATTTAATTATGTTGCTATATGTTTAAATTCACTTTTCCTATCTTGATTTTGTCGGTTGTGACCTTTCATATACAGGTAACTGCCAAAATAAAGGAAACACTGGCATAAAGCATCTTAATAGAGCATTGGGCCACCACGAGCCAGAACAGCTTCCATGAACCTTGGCATATGTGATTGACATACTGTATATTATTTTCACAATCAATTAAATACATTAATTTCAGTATTTTTGTCTTTGACCGCCATCTTGCCCTTGTATACATCCTCTCCTTCCCAGATAAATATTTTAAATGTACATTTCCTTCTTCCTTTGTTTTAGCATTTTTTCCCCTTTCTTTTTTCAAATATTCTTGATATTTCACAGGGGCAGTTTTTATCCTCTCTGTCTTTCTGCTGTACTTTTCAGCATGTTGGCACCTAATGGATGTCCCTGTCCTTCAATAACTACAAATAATCCAAAATAGAAATTATTAAATCAAATCAAATTTTATTGGTCACATACACGTGACCAGCAGATGTTATTGCGGGTGTAGCGGAATGCTTGAGCTTCTAGCTCCAACAGTGCAGTAAAATGTAACAATTAATATCTAACAAATTACACAACATATACCCAATACACACAAATCTAAGTAGGAATTAATTATGACTATATACATATGGACGAGCGGTGTCAGAGTGGAACGGACTAAGATACAGTGGAATAGTATAGAATACAGTATATACATATGATGAGTAATGCCAGATATGTACATTATTAAAGTGACTAGTGTTACATTTATTAAAGTGGCCAGTGATTTCTAGTCTATGCTTATAGGCAGCAGCCTCTAATGTGCTCATGATGGCTGTTTAACAGTCTGATGGCTTTGAGATAGGTGCTGTTTTTCCGTCCCTCGGTCCCAGCTTTGATGCACCTGTACTGACCTCGCCTTCTGGATGACAGTGGGGTGAACAGGCAGTGGCTCAGGTGGTTGATCTTTTTGGCCTTCCTGTGACGTCAGGTGCTGTAGGTGTCCTGGAGGGCAGGTAGTTTGCCCCCGGTAATGGGTTGGGCAGACCGCGCCACCCTCTGGAGAGCCTTGCGGTTGCAGGCGGTGCATTTGCCATACCAGGCGGTGATAGAGCCCGACAGGATGCTCTCTATTGTGCATCTGTAGAAGCTTGTGAGGGTTTTAGGTGACAAGCCACAATTCTTCAGCCTCCTGAGGTTGAAGCGGCTCTGTTGCGCCTTCACCACACTGTCTGTGTGGGTGGTCCATTTCAGTTCAGTTTGTCAGTGATGTGTATGCCAAGGAACTGAAGCTTTCCACCTTCTCCACTGCGGTCTGGTCGATGTAGATAGGGTGGTGCACCCTCTGCTGTTTTCTGAAGTCCACAATCCTCTCCTTTGTTTTGTTGATATTAAGTGAGAAGTTGTTTTCAAGGCACCACACTCCCAGAGCCCTCACCTCCTATCATCGTTGGTAATCAAGCCTACTACTGTTATGTCATCTGCAAACTTGATGATTGAGTTGGAGGCGCGCTTGGCCATGCGGTCATGGGGGAACAAGGAGTACAGGAGGGGGCTGAGCACGCACCCTTGTGGGGCCCCAGTGTTGACGATCAGAGGAGCGGAGGTGATGTGTCCTACCTTCACCACCTGGGTGCGGCCCGTCAGGAAGTCCATGACCCAGTTGCACAGGGCGGGGTTCAGACCCAGGTCCTCAAGCTTAATGATGACCTTGGAGGGTACTATGGTGTTGATGCTGAGCTGTAGTCAATGAACAGCATTCCTACATAGGTATTTCTCTTGTCCAGATGGGATAGAGCAGCGTGCAGGGTGATGGCGATTGTATCATCTGTGGATCTATTGGGGCAGTAAGCAAATTGAAGTGGGTCTAGGGTGGCAGGTAAGGTAGAGGTGATATGATCCTTGAATAGTCTCTCAAAGAATATTCAATAGTCTCTCAAAGACTCTCAATAGTCTCTCAAATGCTACCATCTATCCACGGTTTCTGGTTAGTGTAGGTTTTAATAGCCACAGTAGTTACTACGTCTCCTATACACTTCCTTATAAACTCAGTCACCATATCCGTGTATGCGTGTAGATTTTCGCAAGCTACCCAGAACATATCCCAGTCCACGTGATCAAAATAATCCTGAAACGTGGATTCCGATTGGTCAGACCAGCATTGAATAGTTCGAAGCATGGGAACTTCCTGTTTGAGTTTCTGCCTATAGAACAGGAGGAGCAAGATGGAGTCGTGGTCAGATTTGCCAAAAGGAGGGCGGGGGAGGGCCTTGTAAGCATTCCCAGAAGTTTGAATAGCAATGGTCGAGAGTCTTAGCAGCGCGAGTAGTACAGTCGATATGTTGATATCTATGTTTTTAATGTAGATCATCACATCAGATGTTTTTTTCAATCAATGTAAAGAAAAACAGTGTCAATAGACTTACTTTGGACTTTAATGAATCCCCATGGCTGGAATATCCTTTGGACAGATGTACATCCCCAAAAACATATGAGTCTCAAAACCAAACTTTATATATTTAAAATATTATATGTTCTGTATTGGCACTTCTTAGAAATACATGAAGATTTACTAACTTGTTCACACATTTTCTTAAAATGTTGGCAGACTACTCACTATGTGGTCATGGAGAGGGTTGCAATCCCATTTCCTGATTTTAATTGTAGGGGTGTGTCTTAAGGCACATTCATTCTACAGTCTTTTAATGTGTGTGTTTTGGTAGTGACATCAAAAGTGGGGACTGCATTTTTCAGAGGAAGATAAATAAATACTAAATAGATCAGTATCTTTTAAAATAATATAAGAACAACTAGGATGGAGACCTGCATAGACACAGGTGCAAATACACCCAATAACAGACAATGCCATGCAAAGCAGACTCACTCTTTGTCCAGTAGCTGCTTCACAGTGAGGTAGGCCCACAGCCTCTGGATGTGGCTATCAGGCCTGGCTTCAATGGGCTTGTCCATTGGTATTGTCTCAGAGTACATCACCCTATTGCTTCTCTGAAATAATCAAGGCATCCTCACATTACAATACTAAACATTGACTTTATTGTATATTTTGACATTTGGCTGAACCCTCTCCAAAGTACTCATATGGAGCGGTAATTTTATAATTTTTTTTATTGCTTTCAAAATCAAAAGAACATACAAAACAAGGGACAGAACAGTATGGAGTGATTTGACCTATGTACAAGTGAAGGTAGCAGAGTAGAGGTGACCTCACCGATATGGCTATGACCTCTGCAGTGAATGTCTCTATGTTGTTGTCGGTGATCTGGCCAGACACCACGATCTCAGAGCCGTTGTAGTACTGGCTGAAGTTGGTCTGGGTCAGGTTAGCCCCACCCACATACACCATCTGCACATCCGTCAATAGGGGTGTGGCCACCTCTTCATAAAAGCCCTGTTAATCATACATTACAGGTAACCTAGAGGTTAAGAGTGTTGGGCCAGTAACCGAAAAGTTGCTGGTTCAAATCCCAGAGCCGACTATATGAAAAATGTGTCGATGTGCCCTTGAGCAAGGCACTTAACCCTAATTGCTCCTGTAAGTCACTCTGGATAAGAGTGTCTGCTAAATGACTAAAATGTACAGAGGCCATTAGTCACGCCCCTTGCTCCTCCTGGTTTCCTCTCGCATAATCTACATTTAGGAAATCAGGACACAACAGTAAAGCCTCCTTAGATGAGATATGATCTTATTGCGCTTTAAAGGTTGGTTTAGCCCTTTTATATTCCAGCTAATTAAGCTTATTTGGGACGATTTTTGATCATTGGTGTTTTATGATTTATGTTGATACAGTATGTAAGAAATCATTCAAATCCATAGTAGTGCAGAGACTGTAGTGTGAATACAATGCCTCACAGTGTGCATTCACTTACCTGCAACTGCAGAGCAGCATCAGAGTCCTCATATATTCTGCGTCCCACACCACTGTTCTCCAGTGCCATCTTCTCCAGGAAATCAAAGTTGACATCCATTCCAAAACCGAGACAGTAGAGCGGGAATTTCTTACCAATGGCTTCCTTTACATTCTTGTGGATCTTTTCCAGGTTGGTCTCACCTGGGGATAGTGAGATTGCCTTTCATTGTGTGTGTGTGCCTGTGCGTGTGTGTGTGCATGTGTGTGCAGTACCTGTGGTTGGGTCTCCATCAGTGAGTAGTATAAGGAGGGAGGCTGAGCCCTCTCGTGGGTTTCGGTTTAGCATGGCTATGCCCTCCAATACAGCAGCATTGATGTCGGTGGCTAAGAAGAGAAGAGAGAGGACCACACATCTATGTATTAGCTCCTATTGTCACTAACTAGGCTATTGTTCATAGCTCCCATTATTTTACCCTTTTGTGCACTTTTGATTTGTTTACACAGCCACCCCAAGAACCCAAATTTGATTTTCTTTCTATATCCAATGTTTTTTTTCTGACTGTCCATTTCTTGTCACTCTTCCTTTAAAAATGTTGGGGTGGTTGTCATGGTAACAGCAGGTAATGTGCAAAAAAAACAATCACTTCAGTTAACCCAAATCTGATCTAAACCAAAATCTGATCTAAACCAAATCTACATATGGAGATGGTATAAATCAGAAGTTAAATGATGGGATACCATGTGGTTATCGTTGTTTACATGTTAGGAAATATGAATTGGGCTGCCTGTGTAAACACTGACTAAGTTTTACAAAATTATGATACACTGTAATTGTATTGTTGGCTTTGGAAACCTTTGAAAATAGGGAAGAGGATTAAGTAAGTAAATAATAAATTGTACCTCCTCCGTCGCGAATGTGTCGAGCAAAGCGCTTGGCAGCCTCCAGGTTTTCCTGGTTGGCCGGCAGCAGCTCCTTCTTCCAGGTAGACACAGTGTTGTCGAAGGTGATCAGGCCAAAGTGGTCATCCTCCACCAGGTCTCCCAGGATCTTCAACAAGGCCTCACGAGTCTGACAGTGCATCAAAATGCAATCAACCAATCAAAATTAATTGTTACATGCATTGAATAGAAATATATGTACAATGCTCAGTCGTTAAGCCTTTAGCGTCATTACAGCAGGCAACACATTCAAAACACAAACAAACCTGCTCCATTTTCCTGCCGTGCATGGAGCCACTCCGATCGATGATGAACACTACATTCTTTGGTATGCGTGGTAGATCACTGGGAGCAAAGTGATGGACAAAATATCCTTTTGACTCCTGAATAAAGAATCAGATGGTGATTAAATGACAGGGTAGAAATAAAGAAATGAATGACACGATTAGAGTGGGATAAGTGTACCTTGAGCTCTCCCATGGATGTGTTCCTGTGGACGTCATAGACAATGACCAGGTCTCCGTTCAGGCCCTGTTCTCCACAGCTGTCACACTGACTCTGCAGCTCCTTGCTTGGGTAGAAATGTACCCAGGCCTGCGGAGATGGTGGTAGTTTAGGCTTCTGCTTTTAAAAACACAGCCTGCTTTAGCTTGCCTCAGCATGAGATCATTCATTTAGAATTAACATGCACAGATACGTGACAATGACATGGGTGCGAAGAATAGGGTTTGAAATTATGCCACAATATTTTACAATGTTTTGAATTGAATACATTTGAAGGTGTCAATCCCCTTAGCTCATCTTCATGTAATATATGTTATGTATTGACTGGACATGCGCAGACCAGAGCATGCGCAGACCAGCTGGCTGGTGTGTTTACAGACATACTGTATTCAATCTCTCCATGTCCCAGTCTGATGTCGCCACATGCTTCAAGATGGCCACCATTGTTCCTTTACTCAAGAATGCAAAGGTAACTGAACTTAATGACTATTGCCCCGTAGCACTCACTTCTGTCATCATGAAGTGCTTTGAGAGACTATTCAAGGATCATATCACCTCTACCTTACCTGCCACCCTAGACCCACTTCAATTTGCTTTCCGCCGCAATAGATCCACAGACGATACAATCGGCAACACACTGCACACTGCCCTGTCCCATCTAGATAAGAGTACCTATACCTATGTAAGAATGCTTTTCATTGACTATAGCTCAGCATTCAACACCATAGTATCCTCCAAGCGCATCATTAAGCTTGAGGCCCTGGGTCTGCATCCCGCCCTATGCAATTGGGTCCTAGACTTCCTGACGTGTAGGAAACAACACCTCCACTTCGCTGATCCTCAACACTGGGGCCCCACAAGGGTGTGTGCTCAGCCCCCTCCTGTACTACCTGTTCACCCATGACTGCGTGGCCAAGCATGCCTCCAACTCAATCATCAAGTTTGCAGACGACACAACAGTAGTGGGCTTGATTACCAACAACGATGAGACAGCCTACAGGGAGGAGGTGAGGGCTCTGGGAGTGTGGTGCCAGGAAAATAACCTCTCACTCAACATCAACAAAACAAAGGAGATAATGGTGGACTTCAGGAAACAGCAGAGGTAGCACCCCCCTATCCATATTGACAGGACCGCAGTGGAGAAGGTAGAAAGTTTCAAGATCCTCGGCATACACATCACTGACAAACTGAAATGGTCCACCCACACAGACAGTGTGGTGAAGAAGGCGCAATAGCGCCTCTTCAACCTCAGGAGGATGAAGAAATGTGGCTTGCCACTTAAACCCTCACAAACTTCTACAGATGCACAATTGAGAGCATCCTGTCGGGCTGTATCACCGCCTGGTACGGCAACTGCACCGCCTGCAACCGCAAGGCTCTCCAGAGGGTGGTGTGGTCTGCACAACGCATCACCGGGGGCAAACTACCTGCCCTCCAGGACACCTACAGCACCCGATGTCACAGGAAGGTCAAAAAGATCATCAAGGACATCGACCACCCGAGCCACTGCCTGTTCACACCGCTACCATCCAGAAAGCAAGGTCAGTACAGGTGCATCAAAGCTGGGACCAAGGGATGGAAAAACAACTTCTCTCTCAAAGCCAACAGACTGTTAAATTTCCATCACTAGCACAGAGAGGCTGCTGCCTATATACACAGACTTGAAATCACTGGCCATTTAAAAAAATGTAAAACTAGTTTCTTTAATAATGCACTATATTAATGTTTGTATATCTTGTATTACTCATCTCATATGTACTGTATTCTATGCTATTTTACTGTTTCTAAGTCTATACCGCTCTGACATTGCTCATCCATATATTTATATATTCTTAATTCCATTCCTTTACTTAGATTTGTGTGTATATGTTGTAAAATTGTTAGATTTTACTTGTTAGATATTACTGCACTGTCGGAGCGAGAAACACAAGCATTTCGCTACACCCACAATAACATCTGCTAAACACCTGTATGTGACCAATAAAACTTGATTTGATTTTACATGTTCTTTTGGTTAGCTCTACATTACTCTGTTGTGGACACTACCTCACTAGAAGCGTGTGTTTTGGTGATGGCATTAGCCAGCTCTTTGGTGCTCAGCCCTCCTTTTATCTCCAGGAAGTTAATGCCTGGTCGTTCATTGATGTACACGTCAATCTGGCCATAAGGAAGAGAAGGAAAACATCACATCAACCCTTATGAGCACTATCCACCTGATTTCACTAGGACGAGTATTACTGTACGGTGCATTCGGAAAGTATTCAGACACCTTGACTTTTTCCACATTTTGTTACATTACAGCCTTATTTTAAAATTGATGATATATACATAAATTTATTTTATCCATCGACACACAATACCTCCCTGACCAAGGCCGTTCTTCCCCATTGCTCAGTTTGGTGGGGCGGCCAGCTCTAGGAAGAGTCTTAATGGTTCCAAACTTCTTCCATTTAAGAATGATTGAGGCCACTGTGTTCTTGGGGACCTTCAATGCTGCAGACATTTTTTGGTACCCTTCCCCAGATCTGTGCCTCGACCACAATCCTGTCTCGGAGCTCTACGGACAATTCCTTCGACCTCATGGCTTGGTTTTGCTCTGACTTGTACTGTCAACTGTGGGACCTTATATAGACAGGTGTGTGCCTTTCCAAATCATGTCCAATCACTTGAATTTACCACAGGTGGACTCCAATTAAGTATTAGAAACACCTCAAGAGTGATCAATGTAAACAGAATGCACCTGAGCTCAATTTTGAGTCTCATAGCAAAGGGTTTTCACTTTGTCATTATGGGGTATTGTGTGTAGATTGATGAGTGAAAAAATGATTTAATACATTTTTGAATATGGCCGTAATGTATCAAAATGTGGAATAAGGGAAATGGTCTGAATACTTCCCGAATGCACTGTGCATGAGTACATGTCTTGATAATGCTAATGACTCATCAATCAATGTTCTGTCTCTCTCTCAATTTCTCTCTCACCTTGAAGTCAGCGACAGGCTGCATGGGCCGAGCGTGGATCAGCAGTTCGTACTTGCCCAGTCGGCGTTTCAGCAGCTCCTCATAGGTCAGTTCAAAGGTCACCTTACTGAGCGCGGCCACAGTCACAGACGTCTTAAACTCCTCAAGAGTCCTCCCCACAGAACTGAGGAGACATATAGAGACAGTCTAGCACACACCAACACGCACATGCTGTAGACACTAGACAGAGACGCACAGAGGGGTCCCCCTCGGTAGCAGAGAGAAAAATCTGTAGTTTTAAAGTTCATTTAGTTAAATTCTACGCATTTTTGCCATTGATCTTAGAGAAAATTTAGCAGTTTTAAACCAAATTGTCTGCAAACATTTTGTCGTGTGGCTAGGAGAAAATGTTGCTGTTTTAAAATTACTTTCCTGCAATTCTACACATTTTTACGATGGGGGAGAGAATATTTCATTATATTTAGGCAAATTAGCTGGCTAATGCAATGATCCTGCTTTGTAGTATACCGAGATATAGTGGTAAAAAGATAGATGGGAAAACTCTGATTGCCAGTCATAGCGAAAAAGTAGCACTCCCTATACATGCAATGCATTTTTTCTTAAAAGTTGGGTAAACTGCGTTTACTTGCATTTACCCTCCACTATACCACTGACCCCTATTGGTAATTGAGTGACTGTCAGTGACTTACATAATAGGAAAACTGTTGATGCACTACCAAATTTTGAAATTGAACCTTGTGTCGTCTATTACTCTAACGCTCAACAGTAGGTTGAGACCATGACTGAGTTACACAAACAAGTGGCCACTTATGTCCTTTATTGGCTAGGGCCGGCCCTGCAGACACCCACACACACACCTGACTATGCCAGCGCTTTGGCCACGAGACACTGCCTGAGTGTACTGCTGCTGAGCCTCCTCCTTCTGTTTCACAACCCCATCATACATCTGCCCCTCAATGGTCCTGAGGAAGAGAGAGTTTATATGCAAACATTTGTGTAAGCTATATGTAAGACAGTAAAGATCTGCTCAGGCTCAATAGGGATACATTCACGTAGACCCACATTTTGAATTTACTGATGAAAGCTGTCTTGGGAATTTTGACATGGAAATCTATTTCCTGTGACTGGTCGATCCGATTGGCCACACGACTGGTGATAATAGTGGTCGCATAGCGACTGGTCACTGTGGAGTTGACGTGAAAGCTGTAGATGTCCCAGTCCCTGTTCTATAAAGGATCAAGAAACACCATCAACACTGTTTACTATCAGACAACATTTGAACACAGATGCAGACTTTTTTGCACACACAGTGTTAGCAGTGCAATTTCTCAAATGAAATGCTTAAATACTAAATTGAAATTCCAATTTAGCATTTAAGCATTGCATTTATCAATACCCATTCCAAATTACATTTAATGATTGGGATGCAAAAATGATTAATGCAATTTAGCGCTTAAGAGTTACATTTTAAAATTAGCAATGATATCCCTCCATAATACTGTGGCATGTGGTGGCATGACTTTCCCAGAAAACAAGACTGCCTCTGTACACACACTCACTCAAGTCACACACACACTCACTCAAGTCACACACACAAGTAATCGCACCATTTAGGAATAAATAATAACCAGTAGAACTCAAGATGAGTATATCTGAAACCTGATTGGGCTCGGACTGGTTACACCTACTTGTTTGTTCGACTGCATTCTAGACTCATGCACTCTCGAAAGAGAAAAACGTGTTGACCAGTCGGTCTTTCACCCCAGACGTGACATGATAACATGTTGCTGTTTGTCTAGCTAGGAGACATGGTGCACTCTATCTGTTTTGGGCTGATAGGATGGTTTAGGGAAACAGCAACCAGGACAACAGTAGACTTGTCTAAGTCTAACACAGTATAGCTCAATCTAACCCCTAAAACTCGAGGGGATTTTGAGCTCTCCAACCTTGTGCTCTCTGCACATCCAAAACTGTAGTCAAAAGACACTGAACTGATGTAACCCCACAAAAACACACAGTCAATCACATGCATGCTAATCAACACAACAAAACACAATATCATCCCTGACAGAGTGCCCTCCCCCTTGTGACCCTGTGTCCTGTGCGTGACCCTACTGTACCTTATTGGTCGTTGCTGTGGTAACGCAGGCCAGCAGCAGTCCAAGAAGGCCGACTCGTACTGTGACTCCCTCCATCATGACCTCAGCAGAAATGAAACCCCACAAAACACACACAGCCTTTTAAAGAGGAGCACAGTATGCTATTGGCCAGCAACCAGCGAGTAGGGGCGTCATTTCAGCTAACCTAGGGTATGGCAAAGTGATTAAGGAAAGTTAGAGGTAGTTTTGCGAGACAATGCTAAGTAGCGTTAGCGCAATGACTGTAAGTCTATGGGTATCAAGATACCCATAGACTTACAGTTATTGCACTAACGCTAAATAGCAATGGCTGCGAAACTACCTCTAACTTTCTTCACACTGGACATAGAGAAATAAAAATGGTATCCGCAAGTTAATCTGACTCTGGGGAAGTAGATAAAGGGCCTCATTGCCAAAATCCCAAAGTACAGTGCATTCGGAAAGTATTCAGACCGCTTCCCTTTTTCCACATTTTGTTACATTACAGCCTTATTCTAAAATGTATTCAATTAATTGTTTTTCTCATCAATCTACACACAACACTCCCTACTGACAAAGCGAAAACATGTTTATATTTTTGCTAATTTATAAAATAAAAAAACAGAAATACCTTACGTACATAAGTATTCAGACCTATTGCTAAGAGACTCGAAATTGAGCTCAGGTGCATCCTGTTTCCATTGATCATCCTTGAGATGTTTCTACAACTTGATTGGAGTCCACCTGTGGTAAAATGAATTGATTGGACATGATTTGAAAAGGCACACACCTGTCTATATAAGGTCCCACAGTTAACAGTTCATGTCAGAGCAAAAACCAAGCCATGAGGTCAAAGGAATTGTCCGTAGCACTCCGAGATAGCATTGTGTCAAAGCACAGACCTAGGGAAGGGTACCAGAACATTTCTGCAGCATTGAAGGTCCCCAAGAACACAGTGGCCTCCATCATTCTTAAATGGAAGAAGTTTGAAACCACCAAGACTCTTCCTAGAGCTGGTACCCCCCGGCCAAACTGAGCAATTGGGGGAGAAGAGCCTTGGTCAGGCAGGTGACCAAGAACCCGATGGTCATGCTGACAGAGCTCCAGAGTTCCTCTGTGGAGATGGTAGAACCTTCCAGAAGGACAACCATTTCTAAAAACCTGTTATTGCTATGTCATTATGGGGTATTGTGTGTAGATTGATGACGGGGAAAAAATTATTTAATCAATTTTCGAATAAGGCTGTAATGTAACAACTGTGGAAAAAGTCGAAGGGGTCCGAATACTATCTAAATGCACTGTATCTTTCTAAGAAGTGGGAGGGAAGGGGTGATCGACTACAGTGGTTCCTTCTTTAAACGTTCAGAGTTTCTTATTTTACCAGGTAAGTTGACTGAGAACTTGTTCTCATTTACAGCAACGACCTGGGGAATAGTTACAGGGGAGAGGAGGGGGATGAATGAACCGAGATATACAGCGTCACGGCTTCATTGCTCCAGAACACTACAAGGGGGAGTTAGAGCACTCATTATGCATTTGGGTCCCAAGGTTTTTATATGTCCAATCATATCGATTGGTTCCAATGACGAATTTTGACGTGAGCCACCCTTGCCTTGTGGCATTCTTCAACAAAGATGACTGACAAAACATTACG
This sequence comes from Salmo salar, assembly GCF_965601325.2. NCBI lineage: Eukaryota > Metazoa > Chordata > Actinopteri > Salmoniformes > Salmonidae > Salmo > Salmo salar. The sequence continues at coordinate 44,566,109 of NC_138312.1, read as the reverse complement.
GTGGAACCAGATGTAAGTTGTTATAACGTCATAAAGTCAAGCAAAAAATGTTCAATTGAGAGGAATATGTTAGTTAATGTAGAGACAAACGTTTGTGCATATTTTGTCATAAAGTTAACTTACGAAAATTGCTATTTCCCAAGTTAACTGACTAGCTAATATTAGCTAGCTAGCGTTAGAATGAATTTGTAATTCGTGTTTAATGTTTTAGGTACTCCTGAGAAAACCAGCAAACCAGGCTGTCGTCTTGCGAAACAATGGCTGTAAAGAATCTAGCTAGCTAAAGCATTTACTGCAAATTGAATGTACAATTGTGTAAGCTTGCCTTGCAATGCAGCTGAAGTAACATAGCTAACTATTTACTTGTTTATTGTGTAGTGGAGGATAACAAAAATAACTATGCCTATGGATGTGTAGCTAGCTACAGTATGTAGCCAATCTGTGTATGAACCCTAAAACGTTTGGTATGAATATTAGTTCAGAACCTATGAACCTCAGCTATTATAGTTGTATCAACTTCAAGTCTGAATGGCATTAATGAAGCCTATGGATAGAGTAGAATATAATAACTTTGTGCCAAGGATGCAAGTCCTATATATACACACGTACTGTAGTTATTACCACGCATGAGATTCCCACATTGTAGCCTGTACATTGAATATATTCACTGATCATGTACTCTTCCTTGGCAAATGAAGGTGTGGTTCAGGTATGAATCTGAGACATTCTTTTTCAGTCATATCAAACTCCATTATTTGAATGATGCGGTGTCTGCATGTATGTATTACGATTATACACTTCAACAGTGTTTACCACTCCTGCTACTGGGACATCAATGATTACACGCAACTATGGAATAGACTAGAAATATGATTGATTTGTAATTCAAATATTCAGAAAAAAAACAATGCATATCTAACTCCATCTGCATTAATCTGAGGACACAGGATAGTATTTCAATGAGATACTTCATTTCAACCAGTGGAGAATGTGAAACGCTTTATTGAAAGAAGTTCATTATCCCGGTTTTATAAATGCATTATAATTATGATAATTGTAATATTATAAATACAAGTTCAATCTGTACTTCAATGCACATATGGTGTGCATTATAAAACGAGGAAGAAAGATGAGGTGGGGAGAGAGGTGTAGAAGACAGAAAGGGAAAGAGGTAAGAACAGCGGCAGACAACATATGATTCATGAATTACAGTGCTACCCTAATATTCTCTCAGTTCATCACAATTGCGTTGTCTCCTAACCAGCCTTGGGCCCCCAGTTGGCCCGAAGGTTATCCTAAGAGCGGGTGAGGTGGCGATGATGGGACTGGCTTCCTCTCTCACGTCAAAAAAAATACCTGCAGACGAGAGAGCATGCCTAAGCATTGTTTTTGTATTCTAACACGGTCAGTCATCTTTAATCAGGAGTTGAGATGCAAAACTGACCTTGGATCATTAACTCTGGGACTACTACAGCTCTGTCTGTATTTGAATGTAAGCATCTCTTTATTAATACTTCCTGTTGACCTGACCAAGTGACATCTCACCTATGATCATGCTGTGCCCTCTGTGTCAGCCAGTTCAGATGCGGGAGGGGTTCACCAAAACAGCTGATATAACCTAGAGGATTTAGGGAGAAGGGGGAGAGGGATGAAGTGAAGAAGAGAGACTTATTGTGTGTGTGTGGTCTCCACACTAAGTGGCTACAGAGTACTTTATGCTGAAAAACAGACATGAGGACAAACAATAGAAGAAAATGTCAATAGAAGATATTGTATGTGATGCAGACACCTATCGGAGTGTACCTGAAACATTTAAATATAGAGGGCTATGTGTCTCATCACTTGGTTATTGCAAGGCTAACCCCCAGGTAAATCATGACTTGGCAGCAACAGAGTCCAGTGAAAAGGGCTGTGTTTATGTGGTGTAAAACTGAAAATTAGCAGTTTTTTTAAATGAATGCATGTGAGAGGTTCCATGTACAACAATACAGGCAGAAATGGAGAAAAAGAACACAGAACAGTTACTTCTGGTTATGGACACTTTTGCCAGCAATAAAGCTTCCACGGCCTGTTCCTCGGACAGTGAACATCTGGCAATATCTACATTTTCAACCCCTTGGTCAGCTCGCTCTCTGAAAGTAAAGAAAACTGCTTATTTTTTGTGGATATGAAAACAATAACTGAGATATGACCGTTCAAAATAAAGCGGCAGATGTCATTTTAAGGATATGTCAATAAAGCCCAGTGCTGCTCACCTGAGATGCCATCTTTGTAGGTGCCTGCTTTGACTTCCTTTGTGTCTGAAAAAAGTTGCTTTCAAAACAATTATTTTTGAATGAAAAAAAAATATATAATAATTTTGATCGACAAAAAGACACAAATGTACCTTCATAGCATATAACAATTTGCCTGTGAATAACCACACCTTCATACAAACGTGCTACAGTATTCAGAATTCTTGATGCACAACCGAAGATGCTGCCATATCCTGCCAGCACGCCCACAAGCGAGCTACTCAGGAGTAGAATGATGACACATGGAAGAAGGAAAGGAATGAGATGGGAACAACAATTTTTTGCAAGTTGGTGAGGGCTAATAGCTGAATAGACTATTCAACCTTTACTAAAGAATAGTCTAATAGCCGAGCTAGGTGTGAAAAAAAACCTCCTATCACAGACCAGATTTGCCCTAATGACCAAGGGGTAGCTTGCTACTCAATGTAATAAAGTAATAACTTTTCAAATAAGTTACTTTGCACGGTATGTTGGCTGACAATTTGTTAGCTACGCTGTCCTTACGAACTACATAGCATATCATTACAGCAGTATGTACCGGTATGTTAGCTAGCTACCTAACGTTAGTAGTTATACATCTAACTACCTAACGTTTATGGTCTTGATTATTCTCGTCATTCTTAGCTAAATGGTATAGTCGTTGTGCTTTCTCAATGGACATTTGGGCGCTTTCGTAAATTCGTAGTATTGTAAACACATCGTGGCCGCTGTTTCTATACTTCTATACTGTAGTGGTGGCACTTGGCTTGCGGATGCAAATTCACACATTCTAGAATATAATTTTGTTATTAAAAAGTGTATTTGACGCGCCAAAGTGTTATTTGACGTGTACCTTTTTTTCTTTACACACAAAGACCCAAATGGCGTTCCATAGAAAATTAAAGGAAACAACTGAAAGTAGGATTACTGATCACCAAGGCTTCAGGAACAAGCCCAGGTAGCCTACAAAACCAAGGTTAAAGAAGTGAAGGGAGACATCACAACTACTAAAGTTCTGACCGACCTCATTAAAAACACCTGGTAGAATGACACCATATGGTCGAAAGGCCTCAGTGAAAATTCCCCCAAAAAGGCACTCTCAAGAACTATGATAACTGGCGAGGAATTAACTTACTATTCATAGCAAGCAAGGTTTTCCTCAATGCATAGAAGCAGCTGTTGACATGACACTCAGGTAAGAGGAAGGATTCTGGAAAGGAAGAGGATGTATGGACCAGGATTTGCACTGTGAAACATTATAGAACAATGGAACACACCCCTTTTTATCAATTTTGTTGACTTCAAGAAAGGCTTTTAATAGTGTACATAGGAACACCCTATGCAAAACAGTGAGCGCCTATGGGCTTCCATCGAAGATCATTACACTCTTAGAAAAAAGGGTTTCAAAAGAGTTATTCAGCTTTCCCTATAGGAGAACCCTTTTTGGTTCCATGTAGAACCCTCTGTAGAAAATGTTCTACATGGAACCAAAAAGGTTTCCAACGGGAACCAACAGGGTTCTACCTGGAACCAAAAAGGGTTCTTAAAATGGGTTATCCTATGGAGACAGCTGAAGAACCCTTTTAGGTTCTAGATAGCATATTCTTTTCTAAGAGTACAATCATAGGACAATTATTTGAACACTTTGAATGCTGAGTCTTCATAGGTAATACCATCTCTGCATTGAGACAAAGGTGCATCATCTCTCCTATCCTCTTCCTCCTTACCACTGAATCATAACCCAAACCACATCCCATAAACCCAGAGGCATCCAGTGGGCCCTGTTCACCCAGCTGGAAGACTTGGACTTTGCAGATGACCTCGTTCTCTCCACCAACCACTTCAACCTACAGGGGGGGAAAAAAACAACAGTCTTAACTTTGCTAGGCAGACTGGTCTTAACTCAGGTGATGTAGATCAACACCAGCACCCCCAGCACCAGTTGTTCACATTTAAAAATGTTTCATTTAGAAGAGGCTCTTATCCAGAGTGACGTACAGTTTGTACATTCACCTTAAGATAGCTAGGTAGGAAACCCACATGTCAGAGGCATAGTAAGTACACTTTTCCTCAATAAAGTAGCTATCAGCAAAGTCCGAGCTTCAAAGTGTGTGTGTTGTGAGGGGTGGGACGAGGGGTTTCAAGTGCAATTGTGTTTAAGGAAAATTGTATTATTCATTTTTGAAGGGGGGGGGGGGGGGGGGGGGTTGAGGTGAGGGGGATTACTTGAGATATTCTCTTTGAAGAGGAAAGGTTTCAGGTGCTTTCAGAAGATAGGCAGGGACTCTCATTGAATGTCCTAGCTTCAGGGGAAGTTGGTTCCACCATTGGGGTGCCAGGCCAGAGAAGACTGAGCTGGAGCTGCACTCCCATAGGGGTGGGAGGGCCAAGAGACCAGAGGTGGCAGAATGAGTGCTTGGTTTGGGGTGTAGGGTTTGAGCATAGCCTTAAGGTAGTGAGGGGCAGTTCCTCTCGCTGCTCCGTAGGCAATCACCATGGTCTTGTAGTGGATGCGAAGTTTGACTGGAAGCCAGTGGAGTGTGGGGGTGTGAGGTGACAATGGAGAACTTGGATAGTTTGAAAACCAGGCGGGATACAGCTTTCTGGATAAGTTGCAGGGATTTCATGGCACAAGCAGGGAGCCCAGCCAACAGCGAATTGCAGTAGTCCAGACAGGATAGGACAAGTGCCTGGACTGGACTAGGACCTGCGCCACTTCCTGTGTGAGTTAGGGTCGTACTCTCCGGATGTTGTAGAGCATGAACCTACAGGAACGAGTCACTGCTTTTGTTTGCAGAGAACAGGGTGTTGTCCAGGGTCACGCCAAGGTTCTTTGTACTCTGGGAGGGCGACACAGTGGAGTTGTCAACCTTGGAGTTGTCTTTGAGCAGGGAGGAAGAGCAGCTATGTTTTGTTGAGGTTGAGGTGCTGGGCAGACATCCAAAAGGAGATATCTGCCAGGCACGCAGAGATGCGTGTCACCACCTGGGTGTCAGAAAGGCGGGGAAGGAGAAAAGTAGTTGAGTGCCATCCTCATAGCAATGATAGGAAAGACCATGTAAGGATATGACAAAGCAGAGTGACAAGGTGTGTGGAGAGAAGAGGAGAGGGCCAAGAACACAATGGTGAGAGTACATGGTGCAGACACAGATCCTCTCCACATCACCTGATAGGAGCATGCAGAGCCTGAGACGCCCAGCTCTAAGGAGAGGAGGATCTGATGTCGAAAGCAGCAGATAGGTTTAGGAGGATGATAACAGAGGGGAGAGAGTCAGCTTTGACAGTGACACATAGAAGAGCAGTCTCGGTTGAGTGAATTTAGATCCATTTGAGTTTGTGGATGACTTCACATACCTGGGCAGCCTCATCAGCAAGTACAGCAGAGCTCAAAAAGAATCAAGGCAAGATTGGGAAAAGCTCAGAGTGCCATCTCCCAACTCTGTACCATCTGAAAGTCCAAATAGTAAATCCTGAACAATGGTCCACCTTCACAACAGCAATGTGACGTCCATCCTGTTGTATGGGTCTGAATGCTGGAATGTCGTCAAAGGTTCAGACATTCCATCATGGATGCCTTAGAAGAATTTGCTGCATTTTCTGGCTAAATAAAATCACCAACCACAAACTCTACAGGAAAGATGAGGTGCAGGATCGCATTCCAAAGATATCCCTAAGGTAGACTCCACCTGGGAAAGAAACCCCAGTAGGTCTAAAACTACCTGGTGCAGAACTGTGACGGATGAGCTGGCCAAGATGAACCTTTCTTGGGCGAGGCACAACACATGGCCTAGGACAAAGAGCAGTGGAAGGAGCTCATTGTAGCCTTATGTCCCATAGGATATTAATATTAAATAAGAAAGATCGTAACAAGAGTTCAAACTTTTAGAGAAGTAAGAATTGATCAATAGGTTTAACCTGACTTCAGATGAGGGGATGGGTTTCCCGTAACCCTTCTCATTTATGGGGTTAGATAGGGGTAAGCCAGTCCACAGACTAAAGGTTGAGAAACTCCACTGTGAAATCTGCACACAACAGAACAACTCAGCATGTGTTGCTGGTAGAGTCAATAAACACTGCAGAGATCGGTTACAATGTGTTCAGTGTGCATTGGTGCTGGAGATGTGGGGCCCGTCCCAAATGGCACCCTATTCTCTATTGCATAAAGTAGGGCCTAAAGTAGTGTCTAAAGTAGTACTTTAGGCAATAGGGTGCAAATTTGGGGTGTAAACTTGGATTAGATAAGCAATACAGAGGCAAAGAGAACATCCCACAGGTAAATCAATGCTGTTTGAAAATAATTTGGCAATGTGTTGTGACGTGGAATCTACATAGAAAATACATTGGATTTGAAAAAAGTCAACGTGAACTGTTGTTTTGAGGGTAAAATTTCAACCACCTGATTATGTCATCATGGTAACCAAATTTCAACATAGACAAACCTTGTATAAAATATGTTGAATTTGTACCTTTTGGCACAAAGTCAGATCTTCAACATAAAATCCACTAGAAGACAAAACAATAGCCTGGGCCGCACCTCATACTGTAGAGCTGATCGATCTACAGCTATCCTTTTGGTCTCCCATCCACAGTTTTAGCCAAGCCCTGCTTAGGCTTGATATTTGTCACTGACCATAACCAACGTGCTATTGTGAGTCTAATTGTTGAGAAGTCATTACAAAGGGTAGTTTCAAGAGAGCAAAGGAGCTTTGTAGGCCTATATAGCATTTTGAAAGTGTGACGGCCCCTCCCTGATCTCTTTACTGGGTGTTGCAGTGCATACTTCCTGCAGGAGATTGGTGGGCGGAGCTGGGAGGGTCGTCAGTGCTGATGGGGCACACCTGTGAAAGCTCAGCTGTGGCATAAAGCCACTGTTTCCCCATTTAGAAAGATATTCCTCTCTCAGTGCATAACTATGGTTGTTTCGTTGTGGCTTTGGCAGCTAACTTACTGACCTTCATGCCTCAAGTGATTATTGTTGTGAGTGTTTCCTTTATTTATGGAATAAATTCATTTTGTTATTCCTTTACTTAGTGTGTGGTTTCACATTGTCTGTTACAATCTTGAGCCAGGTTGTAACAGAAGTCATCAACAGCTATTGTTTAAATTTATCCCAGGATTCAACAAAAAATAGACAAGCTTTGGATGATTTTAAAGGGAGTCTACACGTTAAAAATGTATATGTTGGATTCACATCTCCATCTCAACCAAAAATACAAGTTAAAGAATAGTATTAAATCAAACTGTATTTGAAGTTAGATTTTTTTCCTTTATTTAACTAGGCAAGTCAGTTAAGAACAAATTTTATTTTAAATGACGGCCAACCCTCCCCTAACCCGGACAACGCTGGGCAAATTACGCACCGCCCTATGGAACTCCCAATCACAGCCGGTTGTGATACAGCCCAGGATCGAACCAGTGTCTGTAGTGACTCCTCTGGCACTGAGATGCGGTGCCTTAGACTACTGCGTCCCTCGGGAGATTGGCATCTAACTACATACTTAGCTGTTATGTAAGTGGTCTGAGGCAGGCGTTGGCTTACAAGCGTTTTCAAGTGCAAAACTGATGAAAATGGTTTTAAGAAACAGCTCAGGAATTTAACGATGCTGCTACGAAGGCTCTAATGATGAACTTAGCCTTAAATTACTTTTGGGAAACCGGGCCACGATCAATTTTTTTTAACTGTATGACGTATTTCTCTTTCTCTGTTTTAAATATGTTGTCATGTCTAGATGTTCACCTATGTCTATACAGCGCACTCAGAAAGTATTCAGACCCCTTTACTTTTTCCATGTTGTTACGTTACAGCCTTATTCTAAAATGGATTGAATACATTTTTTCCCTCATCAATCTACACACAATACCCCATAATTACAGAGTGAAAACCGTTTTTTAGAAATTTTTACAAACGTATTCAACTTAAAAAACTGAAATAGCTTCTTTACATAAGTATTCATGCCCTTTGCAATGAGACTCGAAATTGAGCTCAGGCGCACCGTTTCCATTTACAGTTGAAGTCGGAAGTTTACATACACTTAGGTTGGAGTCATTAAAACTTGTTTTTCAACCACTCCACAAATTTCATGTTAACAAACTATAGTTTTGGCAAGTCGGTTAGGACATCTACCTTGTGCATGACACAAGTCCTTTTTCCAGCAATTGTTTCCAGACAGATTATTTCACTTATAATTCACTGCATCATAATTCCAGTGGGTCAGAAGTTTACATACACTAAGTTGACTGTGCCTTTAAACAGCTTGGAAAATTCCAGAAAATTATGTCATGGCTTTAGAAGCTTCTGATAGGCTAATTGACATCATTTGAGTCAATTGGAGGTATACCTGTGGATGTATTTCAAGGCCTACCTTCAAACTCAGTGCCTCTTTGCTTGACATCATGGTGAGATCAGCCAAGACCTCAGAAAATCAATTGTAGACCTCCACAAGTCTGGTTCATCCTTGGGAGAAATTTCCAAACGCCTGAAGGTACCACGTTCATCTGTACAAACAATAGTACGCAAGTATAAACACCATGGGACCACGCAGCCGTCATACCGCTCAAGAAGGAGACGCATTCTGTCTCCTAGAGATGAACGTACTTTGGTAGGAAAAGTGCAAATCAATCCCAGAACGACAGCATAGGATCTTGTGAAGATGCTGGAGGAAACAGGTACAAAAGTATCCATATCCACAGTAAAACGAATCCTATATCAACATAACCTGAAACGCCGCTCAGCAAGGAAGAAGCCACTGCTCCAAAACCGCCATAAAAAAGCCAGACTACGGTTTGCAACTGCACATGGTGACAAAGATTGTACTTTTTGGAGAAATGTCCTCTGGTCTGATGAAACAAAAATAGAACTGTTTGGCCATAATGACCATTGCTATGTTTGGAGGAAAAAGGGGGAGGCTTGCAAGCCGAAGAACACCATCCCAACCAAGAAGCACGGGGGTGGCAGCATCATGTTGTGGGGGTGCTTTGCTGCAGGAGGGCCTGGTGCACTTCACAAAATAGATGGCATCATGAGGCAGAAAAATTATGTGGATATATTGAAGCAACATCTCAGGACATCAGTCAGGAAGTTAAAGCTTGGTCGCAAATGGGTCTTCCAAATGAACGATGACCCCAAGCATACTTCCAAAGTTGTCGCAAAATGACTTAAGGACAACAAAGTCAAGGTATTGGAGTGGCCATCACAAAGCCCTGACCTCAATCCCATAGAACATTTGTGGGCAGAACTGAAAAAGTGTGTGCAAGCAAGGAGGCCTACAAACCTGACTCAGTTACACCAGCTCTGTCAGGAGGAATGGGCCAAAATTCACCTAACTTATTGTGGGAAGCTTGTGGAAGGCTACCCTTAATGTTTGACCCAAGTTAAACAATTTAAAGGCAATGCTACCAAATACTAATTGAGTGTATGTAAACTTCTGACCCACTGGGAATGTGATGAAAGAAATAAAAGCTGAAATAAATAATTCTCTCTACTATTATTCTGACATTTCACATTCTTAAAATAAAGTGGTGATCCTAACTGACCTAAGACAGGGAAGTTTTACTAGGATTAAATGTCAGGAATTGTGAAAAACTGAGTTTAAATGTATTTGGCTAAGGTGTATGTAAACTTCCGACTTCAACTGTACATATATGGATGAGTGATGTCAGAGCAGAATGGACTAAGATACAGTATACTAGCATACAGTATATACATATGAGATGAGTAATGCCAGATATGTAAACATTATTGACTAAGATACAGTAGAATAGTATAGAATACAGTATATACATATGAGATGTGTAATTGCAGATATGTAAACATTATTAAAGTGACTAGTGTTCTATTCCTTAAAGAGGCCAGTGATTTCTATGGGCAGCAGCCTTTAATGTGCTAGTGATGGCTGTTTAAGAGTCTGATGGCCTTGAGATAGATGTTGTTTTTCAGTCTCCCGGACATTTCTGAAAATGGATACATGGCATTTTGGAATGATACAATTAATTTGTCTTTCCATCATACTCTTGTGCTGGCATTGCAGAGTGCCCTGGTAAACAAAAAACATATTTAAAGTTCAATATTGGTTATAATGTAGGTTATAATGTACTCCATTGACTCACGCCATTCAGTAATTGTCATTCACTATTGTAGACAGTGTGTGTGTTTGTGTGTGTGCGCACGCACACACGTTTGTGTGTAACTGTGGTGTGTGTGTGTGATGATGATGATGGTAGTTTTTCTCACCGGGGACTCCGTGGTGGTGGCTCATGGTGGGGTTCTCCCCCTTCTTGGGCTTGTGGGCCACCTGTGAGGCTTCTCCCTGGGGCTTGGTGACCACCATGGAGATGAGAGGAGTCACAAAGCCATACTTCAGACAAAGATCCAGGGCCTCTATCTTCACCTTCTCTTTCACCTTACCGCTTGACTGCACCCTGAAACACACACACAACAGTATTAATTAAATAGAGTTGCTAAAACATACATTGGGGTACGTAATTATTGACAAAAATGACTATATAAAATAAATAATGGAAATACTGAGCTATGTTGTATGCTACATGTTTGTGTTTTATTATATTATTCAATACTATATTTTATACAATTGCTCGGAGAAAGAGATTTTGTTTAACAACACTTTTTTTTCTACAAATGGTAGGGGGTCAAAGTTATTGACACCCCTGTTTTCATTGCCTTTCAATAGCTCACCTTGTGAAGATAACGGAGCCTTTTTCTAAAATAAAATAAAAAAGACTTATACCGGGCTGGGCTTGAAAAAAGGCCTGCGTGTCTGTGCACCTTTTACTACTGCTCTATCAGCAGCAGCTGTAGCCACTAGTGTATTCCATCATTGGCTGGGCCAGAGAAATTTGTGGCCATGATGAAACTTATTTGTCTGATGATTGAAATGTTTTAAATTGCGATAAGAAAAGGCTGGAGTTCATTAGGGAGAATGATGATCCACGAGACCATGACAGACAGTGCATCTCAGTCTCAGGAGAAGCCCATATTCCAATGGCATCTGCATCGCCGATACATCCTAACAAAATACACCCTGTGACTGACCTGCGGATGTGCCTTGCTGGACCTTGTAAACTATTTAATGTTGACCCATAACTGATCCTAATGTCTTCCTAATCAGGCATAGGCTTGATGCAGTTATTTCAGAATGAAACATTCAAAACATGGGCCTTTTGAGCAATTACTTAAAGCAGGGGTGTCAAACTCATTCCACGGAGGGTCGAGTGTCTGCGGGTTTTTGTTTTTTCCTTTCATTTAAGACATAGACAACCAGGTGAGGGGATTTCCTCACTAATTACTGACCTTAATTCGTCTATCAAGTACGAGGGTGGAGCGAAAACCCGCAGACTCAGCCCTTTGTGGAATGAGTTTGACACGTGATTTAAAGAATTGAAGAAAAAAAACGTATCTGGTTGAAAACGGACTATGTGGCATCGAGTCAGGAACTTTGATTCTCGTGTCAAAATTGACTACAAAGTGTCAATAGGATAATTTTGGTTATAAAGTCAGTCTTGATGATTAGGAAAAAAAATTAAGGATATACCACAGTTTTCCTTTTCCTACCCACTTGCCCACACCTGGCAGCACCCAAGTAATAATAAATTCCTGATTTTAATGCCAGTGGTACATTTGATATGACTTTGGATATCCCTATGGGGCTAGTTAGGGACCATAAGTAATTTACACAATGTTACATGGGATAATATTTAAAAATATCAATAGCTCCAAATTTGAATTACTTGAAAACCTCAAACCAACTATAAATTGTAGAAATTAATTTACAAATATTAAAAGCCTTTAATGAGAAAACTAAAAGGTGTGCAACATGAAAATATTGTCCCATTTACATTGTGTAATTTATTGACGGTCTTTAACTAGCCCCACAGATAGGCTATCCAAAGTCTAACCAATTTTGCCATGGTGTGCCGGCTGGCTGAAGCTAATTGGCTATCTTGCTAGCTAGCCTAGGCTACTTCCAGACACAAGACCTGGTTAGACATTTCAAGTTATCTAGAAGGGTCTGTGACTGTAACTGTCTACTGTTTGGGCAAAGTGAATGTACAAACGCTTCCTACATGCTGTTCATGCAATTTCAGTTTATGTGAGAGAACAAGCACTGACTTGTGTAGGGATTGTACCATCTTAACCGCTGTGAAATATATTTTCAATAACAAGAAATACCATTTTTACAGCTGTTTGAAGCTGGTGGACCAAAACCGAAAGTAAAAGGCTCAAGCGCGAGTCTCTGCCATGTTACGAGGTAATGGTACACGGGGGAGGTGGGAGATTTGTTTCAATGCAGCCTAATGCTGTTGCAATTCACCTAGCTTCCACATATAGGAGAAATTCTATGTTTTATCACCTCGAATTATTCAAACTGTCTTTGTTATTTCAATATCAAAATTAAATGCTTTATTGTTTTTAAAGGCATGAATTGGCTCGTATGGTGTTGGATGACATTAATTAATGATTGATTGAGATGCATTGAAGTAGGTCTGAGTGACAGCTATAACAGGACGTGCTCTCACAGCTCGATGGTGGATAGATTATACAAGGCTACTAGCCTACTAAGTCTAATAATGATAATAGCAATACTTCTTATTATAATGAGAATAATAATTAGAGCAATAATAATAATAATAACCACAATTACACAAAGAAGAAGGAGGAAGAGGAGTGAGCGCTGCGTGTGCCAAACAGGTATTAGATTCAAACGTTCAAACAATATAAACAACACAAAACAAATGTTTATGAATCCTAGAGAGCCTTTTCTAAGGAAATCAAGTTGAAAGCCTTTATTACAGCATAGCAAAAATAATGTTGCTATGTTGCGGTTGCATGAGGCTTGGAGATCAATTGATATCGCAACAGCAGAAAGATGTGTCTAATTCCTGAAGCTATGGATGTTTTATAAAGCCTGACCCATTCAACAGTTGTTGATCATAACTAAAGTGAGTTTTATTTGGGCAAAATAACAGGCGTTTCAGTAGTGACATCATTGTTTTGGTTGTGACCTGGCATATACTGTACATTCTGAACTTAATTGCTTACTTACTTGATACCATATCTAATGGGGCACATGTGATCTTGTTATTATATATAGTATTATTATCATAATCAATAAAAGGCATGAGTCTTTTTGTCTGTGTCGTTCTTCCTTTTCACTGCTACCCTGTGTTGTCTTTGACTTTACCTCCATCTTGACCTTATATACTCCCAGTCGATATTCATGTCATAAGAAGGAATTCCCCTAGACCACGCCCACCTTGGGGGAAAACACTCCATCTTCTCCATTAATCCCCATTGAAAAAGTGGTAACTTCTCTGTAGATGTTTTATTATACAGAAATCAAAAACCATGCTGATGGAAAGATGGTGCCAACAGAGATGGTCGCCAGATGGTCGCTCATCATTAAGCTTGAGGCCCTGGGTCCGAATCCCACCCTGTGCAATTGGGTCCTGAACTTTCTGACGGGCCGCCCCCGAGGTGGTGAAGGTAGGAAACAACATCTTCACTTCGCTGATCCTCAACACTGGGGCCCCATAAGGGTGTATGCTCAGCCCCCTCCTGTACTCCCTGTTCACCCATGACAGCGTGGCCATGTACGCCTCCAACTCAATCATCAAGTTTGCAGACGGCGCAGCACTAGAGGGCTTGATTACCAACAATGACAAGACGGCCTACAGGGATGAGGTGAGGGCACTTGGAGTGTGGTGTCAGGAAAACAAACTCTCACTCAACATCAACAAAACAAGGGAGATGATCGTGGACTTCAGGAAACAGCAGAGGGAGCACCCCCCCCCCCATCCACAGCGACAGGACAATAGTGGAGAAGGTGGAAAGTTTTAAGTTCTTCTGCGTACACATCATGGACAGACTGAAATGGTCCACCCACACAGACAGTGTGGTCAAGAAGGTGCAACAGTGTCTCTTCAACCTCAGGAGGCTGAAGAAATTTGGCTTGTCACCTAAAACTTTTACAGATGCACAATTGAGAGCATCCTGTCGGGCTGTATCACCGCCTGGTACGGCAAATGCACCACCCTCAACCGCAAGGTGGTGCATTTGGGTGGTGCGGTCTGCACAACGCGTCACCGTGGGCAAACTACCTGCCTTCCAGGACACCTACAGCACCCGATGTCACAGGAAGGTCAAAAAGATAATCAAGGACAACAACCACCCGAGCCACTGCCTGTTCACCACGCTACCATCCAGAAGGCGAGGTCAGTACAGGTGCATCAAAGCTGGGATCGAGAGACTGAAAAACAGCTTCTAGCTCAAGGCCATCAGACTGTTAAATAGCCATCACTAACACAGAGAGGCTGCTGTCTACATACAGACTCAAATCATTGGCCACTTTAATAATTGGATCACTAGTCACTTTAAATAATGGCACTTTAATAATGTTTACATATCTTACATTACTCATCTCATATGTATATACTGTATTTTATACCATCTATTGCATCTTGCCTATGCCGCTCGGCCATCGCTCATCCATATATTATACGTACATATTCCCATTCCATCCCTTTACGTTGGTGTGTATAAGGTAGTTTTTGTGGAACCGTTAGATTACCTATTAGATATTACTGCACTGTCGGAACTAGAAGCACAAGCATTTCACTACACTTGCATTAACATCTGCTAACCATGTGTATGTGACCAATACAATTTGATTTGATTTGAAAAGCTGCTGTGTTGTACAATATACATCAAACCTGGTCAAAAATCCAGGTCTGCAGTTTCCAATGCTCTCACATAGGGAAGTAGAACCTGTGAGGAGAGCCCTGTGTGGCTTCAGGCTTTTCGGTCTGGGAGAGTGGGAAATTGTGGGTCTCGATATTGAAATATAAGTAGCTATGTATGTGGAAAACAGATCATCACAGGTAAGACATTTCATTTGTTTAGCATAGTTCGTTTGTAACTCCACTCATTAAGCTGTATACTCCGTTTGTAACTCCACTCATTAAGCTGTACAGACCGTTTGTAACTCCACTCATTAAGCTGTATATTCCGTTTGTAACTCCACTCATTAAGCTGTATAGTCCGTTTGTAACTCCACTCATTAAGCTGTATAGTCCATTTGTAACTCCACTCATTAAGCTGTATAGTCCATTTGTAACTCCACTCATTAAGCTGTATAGTCCGTTTGTAACTCCACTCATTAAGCTGTATAGTCCGTTTGTAACTCCACTCATTAAGCTGTATAGTCCGTTTGTAACTCCACTCATTAAGCTGTACAGACCGTTTGTAACTCCACTCATTAAGCTGTATAGTCTGTTTGTAACTCCACTCATTAAGCTGTATACTCCGTTTGTAACTCCACTCATTAAGCTGTATAGTCCGTTTGTAACTCCACTCATTAAGCTGTATAGTCCGTTTGTAACTCCACTCATTAAGCTGTACAGACCGTTTGTAACTCCACTCATTAAGCTGTATAGTCCGTTTGTAACTCCACTCATTAAGCTGTATAGTCCGTTAGTAACTCCACTCATTAAGCTGTATAGTCCGTTTGTAACTCCACTCATTAAGCTGTATAGTCCGTTAGTAACTCCACTCATCAAGCTGTATAGTCCGTTAGTAACTCCACTCATTAAGCTGTATGTTCCGTTAGTAACTCCACTCATTAAGCTGTATAGTCCGTTTGTAACTCCACTCATTAAGCTGTATGTTCCGTTAGTAACTCCACTCATTAAGCTGTATAGTCCGTTTGTAACTCCACTCATTAAGCTGTATAGTCCGTATGTAACTCCACTCATTAAGCTGTGTAGTCCATTTGTAACTCCACTCATTAGGCTGTATAGTCCATTTGTAACTCCACTCATTAAGCTGTATAATCCATTTGTAACTCCACTCATTAAGCTGTATAGTCCGTTTGTAACTCCACTCATTAAGCTGTATGTTCCGTATGTAACTCCACTCATTAAGCTGTATAGTTAATTTGTAACTCCACTCATTAAGCTGTATGTTCCGTATGTAACTCCACTCATTAAGCTGGATGGTCCGTATGTAACTCCACTCATTAAGCTGTATAGTCCATTTGTAACTCCACTCATTAAGCTGTATAGTCACTTTGTTTGGGTTGTTTGTTTTGGCAAGCTAGCACTAGCGCTCAGTCACGTGACTAGTGTCGTTGTGACGCTCCCAGTGTCTGGTGGAATTTTGCCAGTGCTTAGCTCCATTACATTTATTTTTATCCTAAAAACTCCCCAGTCCTTTATGATTACAAGCACATCCATAACATGGTGCAGCCAACACTATGCTTGAAAATATGGAGAGTGGTACTAAGTAATGTGTTGTTTTGGATTTGCCCCAAACATAACACTTTGTATTAAGGACAAAAAGTGAATTGCTTTGCCACATTTTCTGCAGTATTACTTTAGTGCCTTAATGCAAACAGGACGCTTGTTTTTGAATATTTGTATTCTGTACAGGCTTCCCTCATTTCACTCTGTCAATTAGTTTAATATTGTGGAGTAACTAATGTTGGGGTAGGTTCCTTGTTCCTTGTCAATCATTGGCTTGTTGATGAAATCAGCAATCAGACAATATCTTATTTAAGTAAATCAATTAAACCTTTATTAATGCATTTGCAGACAGAAGTTGACAATGGAAACACAGTGCATATGTTTCAGAGTAAGTTCTGCAAAATAAAAAATGTCAAAGATGCTTTAACCTTTTATGGCTAGGGGGCAGTATTTTCACAGCCGGATAAAAAACATACCCGATTTAATCTGATTATTACTCCTGCCCAGAAACTAGAATATGCATATAATTATTAGCTTTGGATAGAAAACACTCCAACGTTTCTAAAACTGCTTGAATGGTGTCTGTGAGTATAACAGAACTCATTTGGCAGGCCAAAACCTGAGAAGATTCCATGCAGGAAGTGCCCTGTCTGACAATTTCTTGCCCTTCTTGATTATCTCTATCCATTACAGAGGATCTCTGCTGTTACGTGACACTTCCTACGGCTCCCATGGGCATGTGACTAATAACATTTTATTTTATTTTGATTTGATTTGACACTCAAAGGAACAAAAAGCTTTGACCAGTCGGTCTTTCACCCTAAACGTGATATGATAACATGTTGCTGTTTGTCTAGCTAGGAGACATGGTGCACTCTGTCTGTTTGGGGCTGATAAGAAGTTCAGGGCAGTGGTTCCCAAACATTGTATAGTCCCGTACCCCTTCAAACATTCAACCTCCAGCTGCGTTCCCTTTCTAGCACCAGGGTCAGAACATTTTCAAATTTTGTTTTTTGCCATCATTGTAAGCCTGCCACACACACACACTATACGATACATTTATTAAACATAAGAATGAGTGTGAGTTTTGTCACAACCCGACTCTTATAGGACCAGGACACAATAATCAATCATTTTGCTCTCTATTTAACCATTTTACATATTAAACCTTATTTGTTAATTTAAAATTGTTAATAACTCACCACAGGTTAATGAGAAGGGTGTGCTTGAAAGGATGCACATAACTCTGCAATGTTGGGTTGTATTGGAGAGAATCTCAGTCTTAAACCTCTCTAGGGTAGGGGGCAGTATTTTCACGGCCGGATGAAAAATGTACCCAAATTAAACGGCCTACTACTCGGGCCCAGGAACTAGAATATACATATTATTAGTAGATTTGGATAGAAAACACTCTGAAGTTTCTAAAACTGTTTGAATGATGTCTGTGAGTATAACAGAACTCATATGGCAGGCAAAAACCTGAGAAAAATCTAACCAGGAAGTGAGAATTCTGGTGCTTGTAGTCCTTTCAAGTCATTGCCTATCAAACACACAGTGACTTAGGGTTCATTTGCACTTCCTAAGCCTTCCCCTAGATGTCAACAGTCTTTAGAAAGTTGTTTGAGGCGTCTATGATGAACAGAGAGCGAACAGAGGAAGTTGGAAGTTGTTGACTCAGGAAGGTACTGGCGTTCATTGGCGCACGATCACGTGAGAGTTAGCGGTGTTCCAAAACGTTGCAATCGTCCGGTTGGAATATTATTGAAGTTCTAAGTGATAAAGGCCTTAAAGTTTGATGCTATACAACGTTTGACATGTTTGAACGAACGTAACTAGAACTTTTTTTACTTTTCGTTGTGACATTATCCGTGCGCTTCCTACACTTGGAGTAGCTAACTGAACGTGCTAACAACAAGGAGCTATTTGGACATAAATTATGGACTTTATCGAACAAAGCAACATTTATTGTGGACCTGGGATCCCTGGAAGTGCCTTCTGATGAAGATCATCAAAGGTAAGTGAATATTTCTAATGCTATTTATGATTTTAGATGACTCCAAAATGGTGGGTATCTGTATTGCCTGGTGTATTTTTCTGAGTGCAGTACTCATGTTATTGCAAAGTGTGCTTTCCTTGTGAAGCTTTTTTTAAATATGTCACAGCGTTTGCATAAAGGAGATGTTCATCTATAATTCTTTGAATAACAGTTTAATATTTTATCAACATTTATGGTGAGTATTTCTGTAAATTGTTGTGCTGCTTCACCGGCAGTATTGGAGGCAAAATATTTTCGGAACATCACGCGCCAATGTAAAATGGGGTTTATGGATATAAATATGAACTTTATCGAACAAAAAATGCATGTATTGTGTAACATGATGTCCTAGGTGTGTCATCTGATGAAGATCGTCAAAGGTTAGTGCATAATTTTAGCTGGTTTTCTGGTTTTTGTGATGCCTGTCCTTGCTAGGAAAATGGCTGTGTGCTTTTTCTTGTGTTGGAACTGTCCTAACATAATCTAACTTTATGCTTTCGCCATAAAGCCTTTTTGAAATCAGACAATGTGGTTACATTAAGGAGACGTGTACCTTTAAAATGGTGTAAAATAGTCCTTTGTTTGAGAACTTTGAATTATGACATTTTGTGGTTTTGAATTTGGCGCTCTGATTTTTCACTGGCTGTTGAATAGTGTGAACCGTGGAGAGGTTAAATAATTATCCACACACAGTCTGTGCCTGTATTTAGTTTTCATGCTAGTGAGGGCCGAGAATCCACTCTCACATAGGTACGTGCTTACAAAGGGCATCAGTGTCATAACAGCGTGATTTGCCAAGGCAGGATACTCTGAGTGCAGCCCATTCCAGAAATCTGTCAGTGGCTTCTGATTAAATAAAATTTTCACAGAACCGCTTGTTACAATTTTGATAAGGCTCTCTTGTTCAGATATCGGTAAGTGGACTGGAGGCAGGGCATGAAAGGGATAACGAATCCAGTTGTTTGTGTCATCTGTTTCGGGAAAGTACCTGCGTAATTGCGCACCCAACTTACTCAGGTGTTTCGCAATATCACATTTGACATTGTCCGTAAGCTGGGGTTCATTTGCACACAAAAAAAACAAACAATGATGGAAAGACCTGTGTCTTGTCCTTGTTAATGCAGACAGAGAAGAGCTCCAATTTCTTAATCATAGCCTCTATTTTGTCTCGCACATTGAATATAGTTGTGGAGAGTCCCTGTAATCCTAGATTCAGATCATTCAGGCGAGAAAAAACATCACCCAAATAGGCCAGTCGTGTGAGAAACTCGTCATCATGTCAGTCAGACAAGTGAACATTTTGGTCAATAAAGAAAACTTTAAGCTACTTTCTCAAAAACAAAAAAAGTGTCAATACTTGCCCCTTGAAAACCAGCACATTTCTGAATGTTGTAAAAGCGTTACGTGGTCGCTGCCCATATCATTGCATGCTGCAAAAAATATATGAGAGTTCAGGGGCCTTGCTTTAACAAAGTTAACCATTTTCACTGTAGTGTCCAAAACGTCTTTCAAGCTGTCAGGCATTCACTTGGCAGCAAAAGCCTATCGGTGAATGCTGCAGTGTACCCAAGTGGTGTCCGGCGCAACTGCTTGCATGCGCTTTACCACTCCAGTATGTCTCCCTGTCATGGCTTTTGCGCCTTCAGTACAGATACCAACATGAGCAGCAGCTACGTTCGGTTACACATGGACCGTTAGTGGAATTCCCACAAGAGAGTAACAGTTAATGTGATTGGATGTTAATTATTTGACTAGCCTACTTGTATCTAAAGTTAAATCTAGAATTGGCTTCCTATTTTGCAACAAAGCATCCTTCACTCATGCTGCCAAACATACCCTCGTAAAACTGACCATCCTACTGATCCTCGACTTCAGCGATGTCGTTTACAAAATAGCCTCCAATACCCTACTCAATAAACTGGATGCAGTCTATCACAGTGCCATCCATTTAGTCACCAAAGCCCCATGTACGCTCTCGTTGGCTGGCCCTCGCTTCATACTCGTCGCCAAACCCATTGGCTCCAGGTCATCTACAAGACCCTGCTAGGTAAAGTCCCCCCTTATGGTCACTGGTCACCAATACAGCACCCACCTGTAGCACGCGCTCCAGCAGGTATATCTCTCTGGTCACCCCCAAAGCCAATTCTTCCTTTGGCCGTCTCTCCTTCCAGTTCTCCGCTGCCAATGACTGGAACGAACTACAAAAATCTCTGAAACTGGAAACACTTATCTCCCTCACTAGCTTTAAGCACCAGCTGTCAGAGCAGCTCACAGATCACTGCACCTGTACATAGCCTATCTATAATATTGCCCAAACCACTACCTCTTCCCCTACTGTATTTATTTTGCTCCTTTGCACCCCATTATTTCTATTTCTACTTTGCACTTTATTCCACTACAAATCTACCATTCCAGTGTTTTACTTGCTATATTGTATTTACTTTGCCACCATGGCCTTTTTTGTCTTTACCTCCCTTATCCTGTTATGGCTAGGGGGCAGTATTTTCACGGCTGGATAAAAAACGTACCCAATTTAATCTGGTTACTACTCCTGCCCAGTAACTAGAATATGCATATAATTATTGGCTTTGGATAGAAAACACCCTGAAGTTTCTAAAACTGTTTGAATGGTGTCTGTGAGTATAACAGAACTCATATGGCAGGCAAAAACCTGAGAACATTTCATGCAGGAAGTGGCCTGTCTGACAAGGTGTCGTTCTTCTTGTCTCTGTTTATTGAAGAGTGAGGATCTTAGCTGTCCCGTGACACTTCCTACGGCTGCCATAGGTTCTCAGAAGGCGGCAAAAAGCGGAATCGTGGCTTTGCAGGCTCTGGCTGAAACAAAGTAGCGCGTTTGGGTAGTGGCTGGTTACAGTACTGTGAGACTCAGGCTCGTGCCCGCGTCGACCGAAAGGTTTGTTTTCATTCCTCTGTTTAGCTAAATGGACATTCCCGGTCGGAATATTATCGCTTTTTTACGAGAAAAATGGCTTAAAAATGGATTTTAAACAGCGGTTGACATGCTTCGAAGTACGGTAATGGAATATTTAGATTTTTTTTGTCACGAATTGCGCCATGCGCACGACCCTTCTTTACCATTCGGATAGTGTCTGGGACGCACGAACAAAACGCCGCTATTCGGATATAACGATGGATTATTTTGGACCAAACCAACATTTGTTATTGAAGTAGCAGTCCTGGGAGTGCATTCTGACGAAGACAACAAAAGGTAATCAAACTTTTATAATAGTAAATCTGATATTGGTGAGTGCTAAACTTGCCGGGTGTCTAAATAGCTAGCCCGTGATGCCTGGGCTATGTACTGAGAATATTGCAAAATGTGCTTTCACCAAAAAGCTATTTTAAAATCGGACATATCGAGTGAATAGAGGAGTTATGTATCTATAATTCTTAAAATAATTGTTATGCTTTTTGTGAACGTTTATCGTGAGTAATTTAGTAAATTGTTAGCAAATTCCCCGGAAGTTTGCGGGGGGTATGCTAGTTCTGAACGTCACATGCTAATGTAAAAAGCTGTTTTTTGATATAAATATGAACTTGATTGAACAAAACATGCATGTATTGTATAACATAATGTCCTAGGTGTGTCATCTGATGAAGATAATCAAAGGTTAGTGCTGCATTTAGCTGTCTTCTGGGTTTTTGTGACATTATATGCTAGCTTGAAAAATGGGTGTCTGATTATTTCTGGCTTGGTACTCTGCTGACATAATCTAATGTTTTGCTTTCGCTGTAAAGCATTTTTGAAATCGGACAGTGTGGTTAGATAAAGGAGAGTCTTATCTTTAAAATGTTGTGAAATAGTCATATGTTTGAAAAATTGAAGTTTTTGTATTTTTGAGGAATTTGTAATTCGCGCCACGCCTATCATTGGATATTGGAGCAGGTGTTCCGCTAGCGGAACGTCTAGATGTAAGAGGTCTCACCTCATTTGCTCACATTGTATATAGACTAATTTTTCTACTGTATTATTGACCCTATGTTTGTTTTACTCCATGTGTAACTCTGTGTTGTTGTATGTGTCGAACTGCTTTGCTTTATCTTGGCCAGGTCGCAATTGTAAATGAGAACTTGTTCTCAACTTGCCTACCTGGTTAAATAAAGGTGAAATAAAATAAATAAATAAATACATTTGACATTGTGTTGTTATTTCGCTTAACTCTAGATGGTTTAATGTAATTTTTGGCACTGAAACGAGGCTACTCAGGCAAGAAAAAAACATCAACCAAATGTATAGCCCCGTTGGAAGAAATAAATGGACGGTTTGAAAATGTAACAATCTTTTTTGTTGAAAATAAGTAAATATACACTACCGTTCAAAAGTTTGGGGTCACTTAGAAATGTCCTTGTTTTTATAAGAAAAGTGCATTTTTTGTCCATTCAAACAACATCAAATTGATCAGAAATACAGTGTAGACATTGCTAATGTTGTAAATGACTTACTAGAGTCATTTTCTATTAAAACCCTTTCATGCGTGAGTTCCAGATATCTCTAACAGTCGCCCCAGCGTGAGTTTTTTTATGCACGTGATGTTAGAACGTTCTCTCCACTCCAGAATGTGATTGTTACGCAACAGTACATTTAATCCGCATTGCCTGTTTTTATTTATAGGCTGTTTTCAATTTGTCAATTTCAAATCATTTTAGAACAAGTTTTTTATTTTCTAAGAACAGTTTGAATTGAGGTGTGTTCCGCCTCATTCATTCACATAAAATAAGTCATTTTTACTTTGCGGACCAATTCATTTTTTAAGACATTTCTGACCTGGACAAAATTCCTCAAACACTTCCAAATTGTTTGTGCAGTTCAAGTCTGCAGACATTTGCTCATCTCCTGTCCTGCACACAGGTGTTCACATTTTCCATCTATTGTCTGCATCGCAGTCATAGTTGTTTTCGTTACCAATAATAACTTTGGAAATGTGTGCGTTTCTATCAAAGTAAGTGCCTTATTACCTTGCAATAGTTTCTGCATGTCGTGTTATGTCGTTTCTACTGTAGCATAATATTTTTGTGTATATTCCTTATAACCGCGGACACGTGAGGTAACGTTACTCATTTCGTAACCTTTATGGTTTTATACTCAATGCTCAGGTAGCTAGCTCCATTCTTCTATTAGCTCTGGAAAACAATGCTAATTGCGTCAGAGAAGTATTAGAATGTGTTGTATTTTGAAGCTACCCTGGCCTTATGACTCCCAAGTGGTGCAGCTGTGTAAGGCACAGCGTCTCAGTGCTAGAGGCGTCACTACAGACACCTAGGTTCAAATCCAGACTGCATTTCTATCAAGGTAAGTGCCTTATTACGTTATAATAGCTTCTATATGTCCTGTTATACCGTGTCTAATATACTGTGTGTATGGAGCATAATATGTTTGTGTATATTCCTTATAACCGTGGACACGCAAGGTAACGTTACTCATTTCATAACCTTTATGGTGTTATACTCAATCGTGCTTATGTAGCTAGCTCCATTCTTCTATTAGCTCTGTAAAACAATGCTAATTGCGTCAGAGAAGTATTGGATTGTTGTATTTTGAAGCTACCCTGGAAAAATTGAAAAATATCTTGTTTTACCACTTGGTTGTTTTCTGAGTGCATTCCACAAAGCTGTTTATCATGTCCGCCTTATTCACTGCCCCATTTTGAGGTTATAGTCAAGCACACAGTCTGGTTTGATTTTTCTCTCTCCTGTCTGGTGGTCCACCTTCCCTGTGGTCGACATGGTTGCTGTATGGACAGTGGAGAGGACATGGATGTCTCGTTTGTCATGCCACTTTAATGCCAGCTGTTGACATTTCTTATTTTGTATAACGGGTCATTTAGGATGGCAGTAACATTGTTGATGAAATGCAGTCATCGCAGCAGAACTAGGAAGCAGTCTTGGGAAAAGAGGGTGGCAAAGAAGGGAGTTGCAAACATAGGATCTGTGCTCCAGTATTCTCTTAGGGAGTTCTTTACTCTCCCCATGAGAAGGACTGTCACCAGGAAGGTATACATTTCACTAATTGTGGTTGTCCCCCTCACTCCTGGATCTCTGTTCTCCTGTAGCTCCAAGGCATAGCGATTGGTCTCTACTATGTCTCCCACCAGCTCCTCTGTCAGAAACAACTTGAAGCACTCTGCCTCAGATGGAAATGGCAAGGGGCGTTGCACTCCAGACTGGGAATCATCAAAGCAAACAGCAGGTCCAGGAGGGGTGAAATGGCTGGCAGCCTTCCAGCTACCAAAGAACTCCTGTACTTCATCCACTGTCTGTCTGCCTCCATCACCACCAGCATCTTCAAATGGAACTGGGACTTTGTCAGTGGACAAGGGGTCCTCAGACTCAGGGTTCTCAATGGCTGGGAGGCAGCTCCTCACTGTCGCTGTCAGAATCTGATTCCTGACTTTCAGACTCATTGTCAGATTTTCTTTAAATCTCCATAATTTCCACATTTGTGAGTTTTCTCCTTTTGAAAGACATTGCTAATGCTACAGCTTAGCTCACTAGCTACATACATAAACAACAACACTGAA
This sequence comes from Salmo salar, assembly GCF_965601325.2. Classification (NCBI taxonomy): domain Eukaryota; kingdom Metazoa; phylum Chordata; class Actinopteri; order Salmoniformes; family Salmonidae; genus Salmo; species Salmo salar. The sequence goes on along the minus strand of NC_138312.1, from coordinate 44,541,006 downwards.
TGGCTCAGAGTGGAAGTGAGAGGTTACATGATTGACTGCCTGCACGTGCCATTTGTATCAATAAATCACTATCAGAATTTTTTTGTGTGGTAATTATTGTTATATTTACTGTTTTATTCACATGTTTTTCAAGTTTCGGTGATAAATCATGCATTCCGATTGTAATGGGCACATAGTATGTGTGTAAAATACTTTTTTTAAGTTTGTACTGATTATGATGAGCTAAGCTAATTCCAGCTATGTGTGGAGCCATATTTGTTGACATACAATGCATTCTGGGTTTCATGTTGTTGTCTGTCAGACCAAAGATGCTATAACAAAATGAGGTACTGGTAGTCCCGTGTGGCTCAGTTGGTAGAGCATGGTGTTTGCAACGCCAGGGTTGTGGGTTTGATTCCCATGGGGGACCAGTACGGGGGAAAACATTTATGAAATGTATGCATTCACTACTGTAAGTCGCTCTGAATAAGAGCGTCTGCTAAATGACTAAAATGTAAGGGTTCACTCATTTTTTGAGAACTTCAGGAAGTGAATGGTGGGATGTGAACTATGGTAGACAACACACCCCTTCAACATGGATACTATAAACAAACCAAACTCATCTTGTCTTCTCTTATTATCTTTGGTTTCTGTGAGGAAAAAAAGCATGGCTACGGGCTGAAACTAATCTTCATCGGATTACTTTCAATTTCTAGAAAGTGTTTTACTCAATTATTTCCATCAATGGTGAGCTCACCCATGATGTGATTAATTATAAATAGTAATTGCTATTAGCTAATTCATATTGTAGTTTATGTCAGCCGAGTGTTAGAAAATATGACTGCTTGTGTTACGCGTCCATCTTTTCTCAGTTAGCGCTAGGACAAATGTAGCCTACATTTTTCGGGTTTGGATCATTGTGTTATGCTATAGATACTTCTGTTAATATCTGAACATTGCATCTAAAAATAAACTGCTTACATTCTGGACATAACTTTATAAGGACTGTGTTTGTGTAAATAGTTTCTGAAAAAAGTGTGGCCAGCTCAAATGCTGATTGTTGCGTCAATTGAAACTGGCCGTTCTAAACAAGCATTCTAAATAAGCATTATAATCACACGGGTGTGATCGTACGCTTCAGGGACCACTGTAGAAAGATCACACCCGTGTTATGGTATGTGTGAAAGTGTTAAGTTATCTTTACTTTTACTCAAGGATGACAATTGGGTACTTTTTCCACCACTGGTAAGCAGTATATAAGAGAACTAACGGGACTGCCCCAGTGGAGCTCCCGACCGACGTGTACTATGGTGCATTAAGTTTGTTGGAACCTCTCCAGCTTGTCGATAATAAAGAATGATTCATTTAATATTGACTTCAGGTGTCCCTGGTGTTCATTTCCACGCCAATTTTACAACACTTGTCTCAGTCTAACACAGTCTAGCTCAATCTAACCCATAAGATTTGAGGTGATCTTGATTATTTCTATTTTGTGCTCTCTGCGCACCCAAAACTGTGCTCAAAAGACACATCTGAACTGATATAACCACACAAAAATATGCAGTCACAATCGCATGTAGACTGATCAACACAACAAAACAAAATATCATCCCTGACGGAGTGCCCTCCCCCCGTGACCTGTACGTGACCCTACCTTACTGGTCAGTGCCATGGTAACACAGGCCAGCAGCAGTCCAAGGAAAAGGCTCTCTCCCCCTAGAATTGTTAGCTGGGACATCACTGGGAAATCGAATCCACTGAAGTATGCTGGCAACAAAAGGCCAAACTTTTAGAGAAGTGAGAATGGATCAATAGTGTTAACGTGACTTCACGAGAGGGGTAAGCCAGTCTATGGTCCAGAGGTTGAGAAACTCCACTGTGAAACCTGCACACAACAGAACAACTCAGCATGTGTTGCTGGTAGAAGTCAATAAACACTGTAGAAATTGGTTAAGATGTGTTCAGTGTGCATTGGTGCTGGAGATGTGGGGCCAGTACAAAATGGCACCCTATTCCCTGTAGTTGACTACTTTGGTCAAGGGAAAAGGGTGCCATTTGTGAAGTGAACTTGGACTAGAGAAGCAATATGACAGAGGCAGAGAGAACATGCTGTCAAGCAAAAATTGGTGTATTATTTATTTCTGTCTTCAAAAATGTACAATCTTTGTGAGCGAGACGAGTGCCTCTGACCAGTGGTCAGGAAAGTGCAGGGAGAGTATAAGCTAGAGCAGGCAAAAGCAATCATACACAGAGCAGAGCAATCGTACACAGAGCAGAGCTTCTAGTGCAACTGTCAAGGATCAGAGTTCAAAGAGAAAGCCTTGCTGTGAGGAGTGCGTGATGAGTCCTATCAATAGCTGCATAAGCCAAATGCTGTTTACAGAGAACACAAGTCTCTTTCTACATGGGATGAAAGATCGGAGTCTGAGCAGAACATTATGCACCAGTGCCATATATACACAGTACCAGTCAAAAGTTTGGACACACCTACTCATTGAAGGGTTTTCAAAATTTTTACTATTTTTTACATTGTAGAATAATAGTGAAGACAATAGTGTAGACCTTACAGTGAAATGCTTACTTAAGAGCCCCTAACCAACAATGCAGTTTAAAAATAAAAAAATATGAGTAAGAATAAGAAATAAAAGTAACAAGTAATTAACGAACAGCAGTAAAATAGCAATAGCAAGACTATACACAGGGGGTACCGGTACAGAGTCAATGTGTGGGGGCACCGGTTAGTTGAGGTAATATGTACATGTAGGTAGAGTTATTAAAGTGACTATGCATAGATGTTAACAACAGAGAGTAGCAGCGGTGTAAAGGGGGGGGGGGGGGGGGGGGCAATGCAAACATGCTATGTCAAATTATTACTGTACAAACTGAGTTGAATCACTCACACACACACTTATATACAGAAAGGGTTATATAATTCCTTTAAAACATTTACAAAGGGTAATAAGGAAATTAGTTTACAAAATGTATTATGCACTTCTATGGCTTGGGGGTAGAAGCTGTTTAGAAGCCTCTTGGACCTAGACTTGGTGCTCCGGTAGAACAGAGAACAGTCTATGACTAGGGTGGTTGGAGTCTTTGACAATTTTTAGGGCACTGCCTGGTGTAGAGTTCCTGGATGGCAGGAAGCTTGGCCCCAGTGATGTACTGGGCCGTACGCACTACCCTCTGTAGTGCCTTGCGGTCGGAGGCCAAGCAGTTGCCATACCAGGCAGTAATGCAACCAGTCAGGATGCTCTCAATGGTGCAGTTGTATCACCTTTTGAGGATCTGAGGACCCATGCCAAATCTTTTCAGTCTCCTGAGGGGGAATAGGTTGTTCACGACTGTCTTGGTGTGCTTAGACCAAGTTAGTGTGTTGGTGATGTAGACACCAAGGAACTTGAAGCTCTCAACATGCTCCGCTACAGCCTCGTCGATGAGAATGGGGGCATGCTCGGCCCTCTTTTTCCTGTAGTCCACAATCATCTCCTTTGTCTTGATCATGTTGAGGGAGAGGTTGTTGTCCTGACACCACACAGCCAGGTCTATGACCTCCTTCCTATAGACTGTCTCATCGTTGTCTGTGATCAGACCTACCACTGTTGTGTCATCGGAAAATGTAATGATGGTTTTGGAGTCGTGCCTGGCTGTGCAGTCATGAGTGAACAGGGAGTACAGGAGGGGACTGAGCACACACCCCTGAGGGTGGAATACTACATGATTCCATATGTGTTATTTTATAGTTTTAATGTCATCACTATTATTCTACAATGTAGAAAATAGTAAAAATAAAGAAAACCCCTATAATGAGTAGGTGTGTCCAAACTTTTGAACGGTACTGTATATACAGTGCATTCAGAAAGTTTTCAGACCCCTTGACTTTTTCCACATTTTGTTACGTTACATCCTTATTCTAAAATGGATTGACACATTTTTTCCCCTCATCAAGCTACACACAATACTCCATAATGACAAAGCGAAAACAGGTTTTTATACATTTTTATAAGTATTCAGACCCTTTGCTACGAGACTCAAAATTGAGTTCAGGTGCATCCTGTTTCCATTGATCATCCTTGAGATATTTCTACAACTTGATTGGAGTCCACCTGTGGTACATTCAATTGATTGGACATGATTTGGAAAGGCACACACCTGTCTATATAAGGTCCCACAGTTGACAATGTGTGTCAGAGCAAAAACCAAGCCATGAGGTCAAAGGAATTGTCTGTGGAGCTCCAAGACAGGATTGTGTCGAGGCACAGATTTGGGGAAGGGTACCAACAAATGTCTGCAGCATTGAAGGTCCCCAAGCACATAGTGGCCTCCATCACTCTTAAATTGAAGAAGTTTGGAACCACCAAGACTCTTCCTAGAGCTGGACACCAGGCCAAACTGAGCAATCGGGGGAGAAGAGCCGTGGTCAAGGAGGTGACCAAGAAACCGATTGTCACTCTGATAGAGCTCCAGAGTTACTCTATGGTGATGGGAGAACCTTCCAGATGGACAACCATCTCTGCAGCACTCCACCAATCAGGCTTTTATGGTAGAGTAGCCAGACGGAAGCCACTCCTCATTAAAAGGCACATTTAAGGCAGCTTGAATTTTGTGAAGAGGCACCTAAAGGCACCTAAAGAACTCAGACCATGAGAAACAAGATTCTCTGGTCTGATGAAACCAAGATTGAACTTTGGCCTGAATGACAAACATCACGTCTGGAGGAAACCTGGCACCATCCCTACGGTGAAGCATGGTGGTGACAGCATCATGCTGTGGGGATGTTTTTCAGCGGGAGACTAGTCAGGATTGAGGGAAAGTTGAACGGAGCAAAGTACAAAGAGATCCTGATGAAAACCAGGGCGCTCAGGACCTCAGACTGGGGTGAAGGTTCACCTTCCAACAGGACAACAACCCTAAGCACACAGTCAAGACAACGCAGAAGTGGCTTCGGAACAAGTCTCTGAATGTCCTTGTTTGGCCCAGCCAGAGCCCAGACTTCAACCCAATCGAACATCTCTGGAGAGACCTGAAAATACCATCCAACCAGACAGAGCTTGAGAGGATCTGCAGAGAAGAATGGGAGAAATTCCCCAATTACAGGGTGTGCCATGCTTGTAGCGTTATACCCAAGAAGACTTGAGGCTGTAATCACTGCCAAAGGTGCTTCAACAAAGTACTTATTCTTAATACATTTGCAAAAAAAAATCGAAAAATGTATTTTTGCTTTGTCATTATAGGGTATTGTGAATAGATTGATAAAGGGGGAAAAAAAACAATTGAATCTATTTTAGAATATGGCTGTAACGTCACAAAATGTGGAAAAAGTCAAGGAGTCTGAATACTTTCCAAATGCACTGTATATATAGTTATATATATATTTACAAACGTATGTGGACACCCTTCAAATTGAAGTGTAGCACGTAAAAATTGTCTCTCCTCAGTTGCAACACTCTACCGAGTTCCAGACTGCCCCTGGAAGCAACGTCAGCACAATAACTGTTAATCGAGAGCTTCATGAAATGGGTTTCCATGGCCGAGCAGCCGCACATAAGCCAAAGATCACCATACGCAATGCCAAGCATCGGTTGGAGATGTGTAAAGCTCGCCGCCTTTGGATTTTGGAGTGATAAATTCCGCTTCACCATCTGGCAGTCCGACAGACAAATCTGGGTTTGGTGGATGCCAGGAGAATTCTACCTGCCCCAATGCATATTGCCAACTGTAAAGTTTGGTGGAAGAGGAATAATGGTCTGGGGCTGTTTTTCATGGTTCGGGCTAGGCCCCTCAGTTCCAGTGTAGGGAAATCTTAATGCTACAGCATACAATTACATTCTAGATGATTCTTTGCTTCTAAATTTGTGGCAACAGTTTGAGGAAGGCCCTTTCCTGTTTCAGCATCCCAAGTGCCACCATGCACAAAGCGAGGTCCATACAGAAATGGTTTGTTGAGATCGGTGTGGAAGAACTTGACTGGCCTGCACAGAGCCCTGACCTCAACCCCATCGAACACTTTTGGGATAAATTGGATCGCCGACTCTGAGCCAGGCCTAATCGCCCAACATCAGTGCCCGACCTCACTAATGCTCTTGTGTCTGAATGGAAGTATGTCCCCGCAGCAATGTTCCAACATCTCTTCCTAGAAGAGTGGAGGCTGTTATAGCAGCAAAGGGGGGACCAACTCCATATTAATGCCCATGATTTTGGAATGAGATGTTCGACGAGCAGATGTCCACATACTTTTGGTCATGTAGTGTGTATATCTAAATATGGATCTGTTCTGCACTATTCGACTAAAACGTTACATTCAAACTGAATTGACTGAATGACTGTAGACTTACGAAAGAGTTTCAAACCATAACAAGCAAATCAGTAATATCCAAGAATTGCCAACTGGTTGGCAAAGAAAGCTATGTGGTATCGAAAGACACTGTTTATCTCACACACAATCACAGGCTTGACAGCCTTTGCTTGGATTGTTTAGGTAATGTGAATTCTGAACTATTTTGATTGATATGACTGTATTATTGTACAAGATGATGTATGTTGTATTGGATTGAAATTATTGTGCAATACAACACAAAACCAAACTGAAAGAAGCATTGATTTCTACACACTAGGCTGGTCTTGTTATGAATCTCAGGACCACAGAAGAACAGCAGCAAAACTGTGCATTTAAAAGATGACTTCTCTGTCATCAACCCAGAGCACTACAGGAGTTACTGTGTCCTTATGATCCTTATGATCCAGATTATCACTAATTTTACAACAATGATGAAACTCCTTATTGAACATTCTAACTTTTTATAACCATACATAAACCCAAAAGATACAGTATGACATGTGTATCCCAATAGGTATTGCATTGTCTTTATAGTAGTCTACTTGCTTAGGTCCTGCAATAAATCACATATCATACCTGCCTCTAACATCCATATATGTCATACGTTACTATGTACATCTAATGCATTAACCCCCCAAAACCATACGGAGCTCTTTAAGGTAAATGATTCAAACCTACAATGAGGCATACTGTAGGAGAAATCACCTATAGCCTGCTTCAGTACAGTATGAAACATCCACTGTTTATTGCATGTGTTAATCAAATCAAATCAAATTGTATTTGTCACATGCTTCCTAAACAACAGGTGTGGACTAACGATGAAATGATTACTCACTTAATGACAGCCAAGTAACACTAGCTATCACCCAGAGAATGCTAAGGTCTGACTCTCCACCTTTTATCCTGTGCAAGCTTCAGAGTGTGTGTTCATGCAGGTTGTGGTAAGTGTTGAGAAAAATTGTATAGCTATTGCTTTGTACAAGCTTCTGGACAAAGGGACCAACATAGCTTCAGTGCCCTGTGTGAATCTTACAGTGCTAAAGGAGATACTTTACCATCTGTTATTATAATATTCACAAAACAACCAATAACATGGTCATGCTCCCAACATTCTAAATTGGCAACCTGAAACTAACCAAACAGTTTCTTTCCCGAAATACAACATTCATACGTGAATCACACAAATAAATATTGTACCTCTGAAAGCTAAACCATACACATGACCACATTATCCTATCTTATATCAAATGGCCTCATGCTTGTCTCCAGAATGAATTGAAACTACTGTTCAAGGCACTTTAAGTTCAAGTTCTTCCACATTTCTTCAGACTATTTCAAGCACTTGTGTTGTATGCATTTCAATGAAGTTTGAGAAAGTTGAAATATATTACAACATAAATAGCAGAGTAATAAAGCAGAGGGTAATGGTAACCAGATAATCCAGGCTTGTAACCAGCGGTACCAGGCTTTTAACCAGGGGCTCAGGCTGGTAACCAGGGCGACACAGCTGGTAACCAGAGTGACCAGGCTGGTAACCAGGATGACACGGCTGGTAAACAGGGTGACAAGGCTGGTAACCAGGGTGACCAGGCTGGTAACCAGGGTGACAAGGCTTCACAGTGATGGCAAGATGGTGAATGGCTCTCTGCTGAGTTAGGACAGAGCCCTGCAGCACCTAATGTACACACGCTCACACAAAAACACACAGGGGTTACTGTATATACATACACATACTGTACACACATATGGGTGATTTACACACAAACATGAACAATTTATGTACAAAGACATACAGTATGAATGAATAATATACAAATAGATCATGTAAATACACAAACGCTTTATACACAAACAAACGAATGGATTATGCACATACACCTTATTTATGTACACTACAGCACATTCACACAGGTGATAAGATAGACATACGTCCCTTATGTACATAAATATGAGGTATGTCAATTGAGGTTGATAATGTCACACACATTGATAACAGCATACGCTGAGTGCACAATACATTCAGAACGTTCCATGTTCTTTCCATGACATAGACTGACCAGGTGAATCCAGGTGAAAGTTATGATCCCTTATTGATGTCACTTGTTAAATCCACTTCAATCAGTGTAGATGAAGAGGAAGAGACAGGTTAAAAAATATTGTTAAGCCTTGAGACAATTGAGACATGGATTGTGTATGTGTGCCATTCAGAGGGTGAATGGGAAAGACAAAAGATTTAAGTGCCTTTGAATGGGATATGGTAGTATTTGCCAGGCGCACAGGTCTATGTCAAGAACTGCAACGCTACTAGGTTTTTCACGCTCAACAGTTTTCTGTGTTTATCAAGAATGGTCCACCACCCAAAGGACATCCAGCCAACTTGACACAACTGTGTCAACATGGGCCAACATGGGCCAGTATCCCTGTCAACATGTGCCAGCATCCCTGTGGAACGCTTTCGACACTTTGTAGAGTCCATGCCCCAACGATTTGAGGCTGTTCTGAGGGCAAAAGGTGGGGGGCAACTCAATAGTAGGAAGGAGTTCTTAATGTTTTGTACACTCAGTGTGTATACAAATACTTATTAAATAGATAGATGCTGGTTAAATAGAAACAGTTTACATTGTGGTAAGGGAAGACTAGAGCTCTAACTACATATGACTCATTTTGGAAACATAGTTGGAAGACATGGTGCTATAGCGGTTAGAGGTTTCTGGGTTTGGGGTCGGGTGGTTCGTAGGGTGGACCGGGGGGGTGGTGCCCAGGTTGGGGACACTGCAGGTAAAGCAAACACCCCTGAACCCAAGGGGGACAGCAGCTCAGGCCAAAGGCTTACACAGAGGGGCGAGAGGGGCGAGAGCAGCAGCCCCCCAAACAGGTCTGTGCCTGAATGGGCCAGCACGTAGCCAGGATGGAACCCTGCCTGTCTCGGGGAGCTGGTCTTCATCACTGAGCCCAGGGCCTGGTTCTCAATCATCGGCCATGACAGGGGGAGCTGGGGGCCTTCAGAGCCAGGGGCTGTCCTGGCAGGTGCCTGAAAAGAAAGATATGGAGGTGAGCTTTCAGTCACCACAGAATTTCACCTTGACTGTACCAGACCTGACTTCAAATAGTATTTGTTTTCTTTTAAATACATTAAACATTTGATTAAGTCTGCCTGCAGTGCCAGCTGGCAGGGTCTGCACTTTTAGGACTATTGCATCAGTTCTATTGTGCCAAACATGCTCGATCAAGTGCAGTTAAATAATTTCATAATTTTATAGAAAACAAACACGATTTGAACCCAGGCCAAAACTATACACACGCTATCCCCACAAACACAAAACATACATTACATTTAGCTACACCACTACTAATGGATAATATATAAACTCACATACATACCGTATCCAACAACTACTCACATCTGGAGCGCTGAACAGTCTGTCTCTTGTTCTGGGCCCCCCAGGGTCCTCGTTCCAAAGTGGTTGCCCACTGAGGCTGAGGGAGCTGGTCCGCGGGCGCCGGGCAACACCCAGGGCCTCCATGGTCCAATCATCCACTATCCTGTGAAGGGAGTCTGTGAAGGACTCTGTGTAGGAACCCATGTAGGTGCCGGTGTAGGTGCCTGTCTTGTTGTTGCTGTTGTTGGCCTGGGCTTGGGCCAACCCTGCTACTGGCTGGTGGGGATGAGGGGTAGAGCTGTCTGTCTGTTGTTGGGGCAGCTGGGTGGATGCACCTTGGCCTGGGCCTGCTCCAGTCCCTGGGAGATGGACATACTGTTCAGACCCTGCCTCAAGTTCAAACTAGCTCTGTTGCTAAAGCATGTTATTTTAACTAAATGTAGCTAACATGAACACTAGATGGCCAATCCTGTTTGTAAAATGCATTCTATCTAAAAACATGTGCTTATGAGAGCAACTTTGGGGAAAGAAAACAGGGTATAGGAGTAGCTACAATAAATACATAATACACATAGATTGGGGTTTTCTAAATGGCTAAGGTCTTTGCTGCAAGTTATACTTACCCCTTCCACGCTCTTTTCCAAGGCAGAGTCGTTTCAGAGTTGACCCTAGGGGACAAACAGAGTTAGGACTCCATGCAGCATGAAGACATAAACACACAGACGTATGTCTACAAACATACAGACACGCTGCTGCACAGAGCTGCTCAATGGCCATATGCAACATTATCACATACAGTACATAAAACTGTGGGAAAGCATGGTTCAGTCAACTATCTGAATACTGATGGACAAGGCCAATCATGCAGTCACTCCAGAAGTGAGCTACAGAACTGTAAGAGGTCTGAGAGAGAAAATGAGAGTGAGAGAGAGAGAGAGAGAGGAGAGAGAGAGAGAGAGAGAGAGAGGGGGGGGGGTCCTAACCAACAGGGTGCAACATAACAGTGGCTGTGTGTAGCCATGCAGACAGGGTCCACTACATAGGACTGCAGGGGCAGAGACAGGGATACATTGAGAGGATCTGTGCCAAGCAGACAGGCAGGAGAGGAGAGTAAGAGTGAGCTGACCACACAGTGCTGCTGCAGTGCATCACTATACTGTACATGCACTACTCAACAGCCAAGCACAACAGACAGAGAGAAATATTTAACTAGCTCAGAGAGATACAGAGGAGAAGATGGGATGGGGGGAGGGGGGAAGAGAAATGTTAGAGGAAAATAGATAAGGTAGAGGATGAAGAGATGAAGAGATGAGGGATAGGAGTGAGACAGTAAAGAGAAGGAGATGAAGAGATGAGGGATAGGAATGAGACAGTAAAGAGAATGAGATGAAGAGATGAGGGATAGGAATGAGACAGTAAAGATGAAGAGATGAGGGATAGGAATGAGACAGTAAAGAAAAGGAGATGAAGAGATGAGGGATAGGAGTGAGACAGTAAAGAGGAGGAGATGAAGAGATGAGGGATAGGAGTGAGACAGTAAAGAGAAGGAGATGAAGAGATGAGGGATAGGAGAGAGACAGTAAAGAAAAGGAGATGAATTGATGAGGGATAGGAGAGAGACAGTAAAGATGAAGAGATGAGGGATAGGAATGAGACAGTAAAGAAAAGGAGATGAAGAGATGAGGGATAGGAGTGAAACAGTAAAGAGGAGGAGATGAAGAGATGAGGGATAGGAGTGAAACAGTAAAGAGGAGGAGATGAAGAGATGAGGGATAGGATTGAGACAGTAAAGAGAAGGAGATGAAGAGATGAGGGATAGGAGTGAGACAGTAAAGAGAAGGAGATGAAGAGATGAGGGATAGGAGTGAGACAGTAAAGAGGAGGAGATGAATAGATGAGGGATAGGAGTGAGACAGTAAAGAGAAGGAGATGAAGAGATGAGGGATAGGAGTGAGACAGTAAAGAGAAGGAGATGAAGAGATGAGGGATAGGAGTGAGACAGTAAAGAGAAGGAGATGAAGAGATGAGGGATATGAATGAGACAGTAAAGATGAAGAGATGAGGGATAGGAATGAGACAGTAAAGAGGAGGAGATGAAGAGATGAGGGATAGGAGTGAGACAGTAAAGAGGAGGAGATGAAGAGATGAGGGATAGGAGTGAGACAGTAAAGAGAAGGAGATGAAGAGATGAGGGATAGGAGTGAGACAGTAAAGAGAAGGAGATGAAGAGATGAGGGATAGGAGTGAGACAGTAAAGAGGAGGAGATGAAGAGATGAGGGATAGGAGTGAAGTGAAGACGAGGAGAACCAAGGAAGATAAAAGAAGAGGACATGAGAAGAGGAGAAGGAGAGCAGTGCAGGAGGACAAGGAGCAGTGTGAGTGGTGGAGCGATGGAGGAGAGGATGAGGAGAAGAAGGAGAGCAGTGCAGGAGGACGAGGAGCAGAGTGAGTGTTGGAGCGCTGGAGGAGAGGAGGAGATACAAACAGATAGACAGAGACACAGGCCCACTGAGGAATCTAGCGCGTGGTTTGCTACTGGATTTATAGGTCACTCTCTCTGGCGGTGGAGGGTTAGACGGCCAGCCTGTGGAGAGGAGGAGAGGAGGAGGAGAGGAGGAGGAGAGGAAACACAGGACATCAGGGTAAGAAGAGCACACAGCTCTGAACAGAACACACATTAGAGATGAGTTTGAACAACAACCCATGTCAGAACCATAAAGGTTAAAGGCTGCAGATGCCTGATTAAGGTCGATGTGACCGAAACGTTGCACCATCTTACTTCCGTTTTGATCCTCCTCTGTAACTGTGATAAGACTTTACATGTTCCATCATTTGCTAAGGCATCCCATTGCAGTCCTTCCTCTAAACATGAGAATGACCCAGAAGCTGTATCCGTAGCTTGTCACTTCAATGACATTACTGTAATAAAATGGATAGTTAGGGTTGTAAAATTCTGCACCTTTTCCCAAAATTCCCAGGTTTTCCCGAAATCCCGGTTGGAATATTTACTCAGGACGGAATAAGCAGGAAATCTGGAATCAACCAACCAAAAACCCTGGTAATTTTGGGAAAGTTACCAGAATTTTGTAACCCTAGTGATAATGTTCTCCATTTGCATGACTGGGATGTGTAGTTTGTAGGTCACCTTGGCCTGGTGAAGCTTGTGGTCCTGTCCTCTCTGCATGTAGTCCAGCTCCAGCGTAGATGTTGTCTGAAGAGAGGGAACCCTTAAGGGAGCAGGGCTGCTTGGTCTGGACGGGTTCAGAGGTGGAGGTGAAGGTATCCAAGTGACTGGTACCTGAACGGGCTCTTCTGTCCGACTGTACTGGAGCTTTGGCTGGAGACCCGTTCAGACTGACTGTAGGCTCACCTGCACAGACAGACCAACTTAAATATTACACACAGAAACCTGCACAGAGAGACATTATGTGCATCACAAATGGCACCCTATTCCCTATTAACTGCACTACTTTTGACCAGGGCCCATATAGTGCTCTGGTCAAAAGTAGTGCACAAAATAGGGAATATGTTGCCATTTGGGACATAGACATACACATTATTACAACTTAGCCCTGCTACTCCATTTAAATTATGACAGTTACCTTGCCTTACCAGTTACCTTAAATCAGGCAGACAAGCCTGTTTCAGTCCCTTCCAGAAGAATCTTTCAGATCATCTTTCAGAAGTGACTGGTTTTGGTGCCTTGTACTCACTGGTTTTGCCAGAGTCGCTGGTTTTGGTGGTGACATGCCTCAGCTGTTGTACCAGAGGACTGAGGAGTTTTCCAGCCTTCAGTTTGTGCTTGTGCTTGATCCTCCGCTTGGGGGGAACTGTGTGAGAGAGACCCAGGGGGGGTGAGGTGGCTTTACCCAGCCTGCGGTACAGCAGCTCTATCTCCCCTCTGTGGTGGGCCTGCAGCTCCGAGAGCTCCTTTAAATGTCTGGGTGGAGGAGATGGAGGGATGGGAGAGAAAAGTTTTAGATAAAGGGTAAGTTGACTTACTCAGATGATGCTCTTCTAGACTCAGACACACCCACACACACAAACACACAGCTGACTTACTTCTCCCTGAGTCTGGTCAGCTCTCTCTTCATATCCGAGTCCTCTATCTCAGAGTCATTATCACTGCTGACATAGGCCGAGCCATGCACGCCCCCCTGCCGGCTCAGCGAATCAGAGCTCTGCACACTACTACTACGGCCTGAACGGCGCAGGAAAGCCACCGCTCTCTTCATGAGGTCACTTCCTCTACGCTCCCCTGAGCGACCGTGGCGTGAGGGCGTGGCCGGGGCCAGCTTGGCCGGACTACTCTCCGCCCCCGAGTCCGAGGACAGGAAGCGCGCGTGAGCGTGGACTGTAACATCAACAGACATGGAGGTGGATGTGGAGGCGTGTGGCAATGACCCCCGTTTGGCAATGGCGGGGGGTGTATCAAGGTAGAAGTCTGGCGGGGCGGAATAGCGGCTGCCACAGGTCCTCAGGGTGACGTCATCCTCGGTGCTGACAACTAAGAAACGTCCGATAATGGTGGAGGCGGCCTGGGCACCGCTGTGGTGGTCTGAGAGATGGCCAGCAGGGTGCGCCGGGGAAGCAGCGCTGTGGTGGTCTGAGAGATTGCCAGCAGGGTGCGCCGGGGAAGCAGCGCTGTGGTGGTCTGAGAGATGGCCAGCAGGGTGCGCCGGGGAAGCAGTGCTGCTCCAACTCCTCTGCTTCCGCTCTCCAGGCGTCACCACATCAGGAAGGCCTGTGATCATCTATAGATAATAAAGTTATTGTTTAAAGATCTCTGACACGTTTATACCTACTTTGCAGAAATAAAACAAACAGGGAATTATAATATCAATCCACAATATCACAAACTCAATTTATAAGACGTTAGTCAAGCATTGTAGGTACAGTGAGGGGGGAAAAAGTATTTGATCCCCTGCTGATTTTGTACGTTTGCCCACTGACAAAGAAATGATCAGTCTATAATTTTAATGGTAGGTTTATTTGAACAGTGAGAGACAGAATAACAACAAAAAAATCCAGAAAAATGCATGTCAAAAATGTTCTAAAATGATTTGCATTTTAATAAGGGAAACAAGTATTTGACCCCTCTGCTAAACATGACTTAGTACTTGGTGGCAAAACCCTTGTTGGCAATCACAGAGGTCAGACGTTTCTTGTAGTTGGCCACCAGGTTTGCACACATCTCAGGAGGGATTTTGTCCCACTTGTCACGTCCTGACCCTTGTAAGAGGTCATTTTCCATAGTAGACTGGTCAGGGCGTGACACGGGGGTGTTTTGGGTGGTTTTGTGGTTTTCTGTTTCATTGTGGGTTTTCTAGATTTCTATTTCTATGTTTTGTTTTCTATGTTTTGGCCAGGTATGGTTTCCAATCAGAGGCAGCTGTCTATCGTTGTCTCTGATTGGAAGCCATACTTAGGCAGCCTGTTTTTCATGTGTGGGTGTGGGTAGTTGTTTTCCGTTTTGTCAAGTGTACCTTACGGAACTGTTGTCGGTCGTTTGTTGTTTTGTTGAAGTGTTTTTTCCATTAAAGAAAAGAATGAGCACTATACACGCTGCGCCTTGGTCTCCTTTAGACGACCCCTGTTACACCACTCCTCTTTGCAGATCTTCTCCAAGTCATTAAGGTTTCGAGGCTGACGTTTGACAACTCGAACGTTCAGCTCCCTCCACAGATTTTCTATGGGATTAAGGTCTGGAGACTGGCTAGGCCACTTCAGGACCTGTGCTTCTTATTGAGCCACTCCTTTTTTGCCTTGGCTGTGTGTTTTGGGTCATTGTCATGCTGGAATACCCATCCACAACCCATTTTTCAATGCCCTAGCTGAGGGAAGGAGGTTCTCACCCAAGATTTGACGGTACATGGCCCCGTCCATCGTCCCTTTGATGCGGTGAAGTTGTCCTGTCCCCTTAGCAGAAAAACACCCCCAAAGCATAATGTTTCCACCTCCATGTTTGACAGTGGGGATGGTGTTCTTGGGGTCATAGGCAGCATTCCTCCTCCTCCAAACACGGCGAGTTGAGTTGATGCCACAGTTCTTTTGTGTTTCTTCCATTTGCGAATAATCGCACCAACTGATGGTCTTGTAGCCCATTCCAGCCTTGTGTAGGTCTACAATCTTGTCCCTGACATCCTTGGAGAGCTCTTTGGTCTTGGCCATGGTGGAGAGTTTGGAATCGGATTGATTGATTGTTTCTTTGGACAGGTGTCTTTTATACAGGTAACAAGCTGAGATTAGGAGCACTCCCTTTAAGAGTGTGCTCCTAATCTCAGCTCGTTACCTGTATAAAAGACACCTGGGAGCCAGAAATCTTTTTGATTGAGAGGGGGTCAAATACTTATTTCCCTCATTAAAATGCTAATCAATTTATAACATTTTTAAAATGCGTTTTTCTGGATTTTTTTGTTGTTATTCTGTCTCTCACTGTTCAAATAAACCTACCATTAAAATTATAGACTGATCATTTCTTTGTCAGTGGGCAAACGTACAAAATCAGCAGGGGATCAAATACTTTTTTCCCTCACTGTAGATGGAGTCACTAAGAGGTAGTAAATAGTGGCCATGGGGCACAAAAATGTAACACAGTAAAGTACCTTAAACTGGCCTCTGGATCCAGAGCCAGAGCAGGAGGTAGAGTGTGGTATGTTTTGTCTCCTAGACATGGGAGCTGCAGACAGAGAGAGAGAATGAATGTCCAGGTTCTCTAAATGACTACAATAAGAGCTGTTAAATAGGTTAAAGGAAAATAATTGAAACCTCTGTGGATCTTGAAATTGATCACTGTCATAGACAGCTGTTTGAGGGATCACTATAATGTTGTATCCTTCATACCACACCATAGAATGTACACACCACACTATAGAATGTACATACACACTATAGAATGTACATACCACACTATAGAATGTACATACCACACTATAGAATGTACATACCACACTATAGAATGTACATACACACTATAGAATGTACATACCACACTATAGAATGTACATACACACTATAGAATGTACATACCACACTATAGAATGTACATACCACACACCGCAGAATCACTCAAAGTGCTCAAACTGTCCATCCTCTCTGGAATCTGAGGCTGAAAGAAAGAGTGGGGAGGGAGGGAGAGAGGGAGAGAGGGATGAGAAAAGAGAGAAGTGAAACAGAGAAAGACAGTTGACAGGGAGAGAATAAAGAGCAGTAATTTTAAAGGGATAATGGTCAACATTTAAGGATGAATGGTGGACATAGATTGCGTGTACTTTACATGTAGTCTGGGGTGTGAATAAAGTTACTTTTAAGGACTAAACAAATCTCAGAACAGAAAGTATGGTTGCATACCAAATGTATTGCACTATTTAGGGAATAATAGGGTGCCATTCTATGATTTATACGGAATAAAGATTCTGTGTTTACCAGCTGTTCCCCTGTCCGGTAGCGCCCCTCCCCAATAGGTCGCGGGGTGCTGCTTCCTGAACCCAAGGTGGCGCTGTCTGGCCCAGGAGGGGATTGGACGTACTCCGTCCCCGAGCCTGGCGTCTCCGCAGCACTGCCTGATGGATACATGGGGGCGTACTCCTGGTACAGCAGGTTCCTCAGCTTCTCGTCCAGAGTCTTGATGGTGCTGTCCACAAAGCCCCCTCGGCCCCCCACCCCTCGCCCCTCCCCATCCGACTCACTGGGCCCCCCTGCTGTGTGCTGGTGGGGGGCAGGGCTCTGGGGCAGCGAGGGGGCCTTTGCTCCACCCATGGAGAAGGGCTGCTGGAGCACCACAGGCGGCTGGGAGCGGTCAGGGCGGGCAACGGAGGGGTAGGAGAGTTGGAGGGACTCTCTGGCCGAGGAGGTAGAAGGGTCCTGGGAGGGCAGAGGGGTGAGAGGAGCTGCGTTCCCCTGGGCTCCACCACTCACATCCAGGGACATTGGCATGGCCAGTGGGCAGCAGGGCACCTCCTCCACCATGGAGGCAGCACATGCCATCTCCGCCATCTGCTGGACGGCATGGATGGGGGAGATGGCACCAAGACGCCCTCCCCTCTGGTGCTCCTCTCCAGGCACGGAGCTACGAAGACCTCCAGAGGGGGCCGCTGGCAGAGCCAAGGCTGACTGGGTGTGATGCTGCCTGGGCAGGGTAGAGCTGTAGGCCTGGCCCTCTAGAGGATGGCCTGGGTGGACAGATGGGGGGCCAGAGGGAGCTGAGACATGGGACATAGCCAGGAGGAGAGGGTCTGTGGAGGACAGGATGGGAGGGCTACAGAGGCCATAGCCCTCGTAGTTGAAGCCTCCACTCCCCCCAGACACAGAGTTAGCTATGGAGGAGGACGCTGATACTGCAGGAAGAACCGAAAGAAGACACAATATAAGAGTAACATCCTGTTTGTCTACAAATGTACAACGGGACCACATCCAAAGAACTTAAACGGATAATATTTCAAACTAAAGCACATATATTGAGGATGTCGTTCATTCGTTCAGCACTAGAGGACAACATGGTACCGTTACTCCACCAGGATGACATAGTACTGAAATGTTAACATGGAAACAAAGTCACCTCTGCCTGAAGCAGTCCCTGCAGTGCCACCATCGGCAGACTTGCCTGGCACCGCACTTCCATCAGGCTGAGCAGTCCCATCATGTTGAGTAGTTGTAGTCCCATCATGTTGAGTAGTTGTAGTCCCATCGGCAGACATGTTTGCAGTCCCATCCTGGTTGGAGGTGGGAGTCTCCTCCACTGGGCAGATGATGAACCATCGCTTCCCTGTGTGGAGCACTGAGAGAGGAGAGAGAAGAGAGGAAAGAGAGAGAGAGAGTTAGAGAGAAAGAGAGAGAGAGAGAGAGAGAGAGAGAGAGAGAGAGAGAAAGCGAGAGAAAGTGAGAGTGTGAGAGAGATAGAGAGAGCGAGAGAGAGAGAGAGAGAGAGAGAGAGAGAGAGAGAGAGAGAGAGGAAAGTCCTCAGCTATGGCAGCCAAAACATCACAAAGTCCTCAGTACAAGCTCCTTTCAAAACCTTCCTCCACAGACATCCCAATCACAAACAGAATAGATAGAGGATAAAGGAGAGGGAGACACAAGAAGAGAGAGAAAGACAGAGAGAATGGAGTCTTACCATTCTGCTGATAAACAGGCTGGGGTGCTCCAGGCTGCTGACTCTTTAGAGAGATAGAGACAGACAGAAGACAGACATTTGAGTGCGTGTGTGTCTCTCTCTCTCTCTGTCTGTGTGTGTGTGTGTGTGTGTGTGTGTGTGTGTGTGTGTGTGTGTGTGTGTGTGTGTGTGTGTGGTGTGTGTGTGTGTGTGTGTGTGTGTGTGTGTGTGTGTGTGTGTGTGTGTGTGTGTGTGTGTGTGTGTGTGTGTGTGTGTGTGTGTGCGTACGTGTGTGTGTGTGGTTTCTTTTAATGAACGTTCAAGAGAGTAGACTAGTCCCTGTGTGTTAGTGAGTTGTGTTTGGGATGTCCCCCTCACCTCTCCCCCCGGCCCCCAAGAGGTGTGTCCCAGTTGGGGACTGCCCCCCAAAGCGGAGTCCGTCTCTCCCTCCATGTCCTCGCTCAGCATGTCCTCAGCCCTGTCCACGATGTCCTTCAACTGGTCAATGAACATCTCCTTCTCTATGGGTAGGATGAAGAAATTCTCTGCCTACACACACACACAAACGTGCACACACACACACACACACACGCACACACACACACACACACACACAAAAACACGCACAGAGACATGGACACCATACACACACACAGGATGTAACCACACATAAATAATTATGAAGATATAATACTTCAGGAACAAATAACACTTCAGGAACAATCGTAACATACAATAATTATACAATATCAGCAATATACAATATCAGGAAACGTAAAATGACAAAAGGAAATACTATAGATAGTGAAGTGGATGACCCAACAGTACAGGCTACATTAATTTCCCACATCTTCTGCTGTAGTGCATTGAGATTGGTGACAGAGGAGGAACCGAAGGTCCATAGTCCTTTGAGCATTTGCTCTAGCTTGCCTGGAGTGGCAGACGGTCTGCTTTGCAGTTTTGGGACTATTCTAATTGGTCCATTAATCCTTAAGAATGTATTAATGCACCAGTGCGTTAATCTAAGTTTAAAAAAAATCCCAATCAAAATCCATCTGTTTTTTCATGTATGAATCTGTTATTCAATGCATTTCATCAAATACATTTTTCTATAGTTTTGTATACCTACAGGGGTCATAAAATTCCAAATCAAGTAGCAAAATGATCCATGGTACATATAGGACAGAAACTTCAAAACCTTATTCCTTGTGATTTATATTTTGATTGTCTTTTTTATGAATGTGTTATTCAATGCAATACCAGTAAAGGCTAAATTCAATATTTTATTTAAAAAAATATATACATACAGTTGAAGTGGGAAGTTTACATGCACTCAGTTTGGAGTCATTAAAACTCGTTTTTTAACCACTCCACAAATTTCTTGCTAACAAACTATAGTTTTGGCAAGTCGGTTAGGATATCTAATTTGTGCATGACACAAGTCATTTTTCCAACAATTGTTTACAGACAGATTATTTCAGTTATAGTTCACTGTATCACAATTCCAATGGGTCAGAAGTTTACCTCCACTAAGATGACTGTGCCGTTAAAAAGCTTGGAAAATTTCAGAAAATTATGTCATGGCTTTAGAAGCTTCTAAGGAGGCTTGCAAGCCGAAGAACACCATCCCAACCGTGAAGCACGGGGGTGGCAGCATCATGTTGTGGGGGTGCTTTGCTGCAGGAGGGACTGGTGCACTTCACAAAATAGATGGCATCATGAGGTAGAAAGATTATGTGGATATATTGAAGTAACATCTCAAGACATCAGTCAGTAAGTTAAAGCTTGGTCGCAAATGGGTCTTCCAAATGGACAATGACCCCAAGCACACTTCCAAAGTTGTGGCAAAATGGCTTAAGGACAAGAAAGTAAAGGTATTGGAGTGGCCATCACAAAGCCCTGACCTCAATCCCGTAGAACATTTGTGGGCAGAACTGAAAAAGCGTATTGCGAAGAAGGAGGCCTACAAACCTGACTCAGTTACACCAGCTCTGTCAGGGGGAATGGGCCAAAATTCACCCAACTTATTGTGGGAAGCTTGTGGAAGGCTACCCGAAACATTAGACCCAAGTTAAACAATTTAAAGGCAATGCTACCAAATACTAATTGAGTGTATGTAAACTTCTGACCCACTGGGAATGTGATGAAAGAAATGAAAGCTGAAATAAATCATTCTCTCTACAATTATTCTGACATTTCACATTCTTAAAATAAAGTGGTGATCCTAACTGACCTAAGACAGGGAATTTTTACTAGGATTAAATGTCAGGAATTGTGAAAAACTGAGTTTGAATGCATGAGAGGATCAGCTGTTCCGGACAACTGTGTGATCCCGCTTTCCGTAGCCGACGTGAGTAAGACCTTTAAACAAGTCAACATACACAAGGCTGTGGGGCCAGACGGATTACCAGGACGTGTGCTCCGGGCATGTGCTGACCAACTGGCAGGTGTCTTCACTGACATTTTCAACATGTCCCTGATTGAGTCTGTAATACCAACATGTTTCAAGCAGACCACCATAGTCCCTGTGCCCAAGAACACAAAGGCAATCTGCCTAAATGACTACAAACCCGTAGCACTCACATCCGTAGCCATAAAGTGCTTTGAAAGGTTGGTAATGGCTCACATCACCACCATTATCCCAGAAACCCTAAACCCTAAACCCTAGACCCACTCCAATTTGCATACCGCCCAAACAGATCCCCAAACAGATCCTGTGTGGCTCAGTTGGTAGAGCATGGTGTTTGCAACGCCAGGGTTGTGGGTTCGATTCCCACGGGGGACCAGTACGAAGAAAAAAAAAATGTATGAAATGTATACATTCACTACTGTAAGTCGCTCTGGATAAGAGCGTCTGCTAAATGACTAAAATATAAATATATGATGCTATCTCTATTGCACTCCACACTGCCCTTTCCCACCTGGACAAAAGGAACACTTATGTGAGAATGCTATTCATTGACTACAGCTCAACACCATAGTACCCTCAAAGCTCATCACTAAGCTAAGGATCCTGGGACTAAACACCTCCCTCTGCAACCGGACTTCCTGACGGGCCACCCCCAGGTGGTGAGGGTAGGTAGCAACACATCTGCCATGCTGATCCTCAACACTGGAGCTCCACAGGGGTGTGTGCTCAGTCCCCTCCTGTACTCCCTGTTCACCCACAACTGCATGGCCAGGCACGACTCCAACACCATCATTAAGTTTGCAGATGACACAACAGTGGTAGGCCTGATCAATGACAAGACAGCCTATAGGGAGGAGGTCAGAGACCTGGCCGTGTGGTGCCAGAATAACAACCTATCCCTCAACATAGCCAAGACTAAGGAGATGATTGTGGACTACAGGAAAAGGAGGACCGAGCATGCTCCCATTCTCATCGATGGGGCTGTAGTGGAGCAGGTTGAGAGCTTCAAGTTCCTCGGTGTCCACGTCAACAACAAACTAGAATGGTCCAAACACACCAAGACAGTCGTGAAGAGGGCACGACAAAGCCTATTCCCCCTTAGGAAACTCAAAAGATTTGGCATGGGTCCTCAAAAGGTTCTACAGCTGCAACATCGAGAGCATCCTGACTGGGTGCATCACTGTCTAGTATGGCAATTGCTCGGCTTCTGACCACAAGGCACTACAGAGGGTAGTGCGTAAGGCCCAGTACATCACTGGGGCTAAGCTGCCTGCCATCCAGGACCTCTACACCAGGTGGTGTCAGAGGAAGGCCCTAAAAATTGCAAAGACCCCAGCCACCCCAGTCATAGACTGTTCTCTCTACTACAGCATGGCAAGCGGTACCGAGCCAAGTCTAGGACAAAAAAGCTTCTCAACAGTTTTTACCCCCAAGCCATAAGACTCCTGAACAGGTAATCAAATGGCTACCCGGACTATTTGTGCCCCCCCCCCAAACCCCCCCAAACCCTCTTTTTACGCTGCTGCTACTCTCTATTTATCATATATGCATAGTCACTTTAACTATAAATTCATGTACATACCACCTCAATTGGGCCGACCAACCAGTGCTCCCGCACATTGGCTAACCGGGCTATTTGCGTTGTGTCCCGCCACCCACTACACGCAAACCCCTCTTTTACGCTACTACTACTCTCTGTTCATCATATATGCATGGTCACTTTAACCATATCTACATGTACATACTACCTCAATCACCCTGACTAACCGGTATCTGTATGTAGCCTCACTACTTGTATAGCCTCGCTACTGTATATAGCCTGTCTTTTCACTGTTGTTTTATTTCTTTACTTACTTATTGTTCACCTAACACCTTTTTTGCACTATTGGTTAGAGCCTGTAAGTAAGGTTGTATTCGGCGCACGTGACAAATAAACTTTGATTTGATTTGGCTAAGGTGTATGTAAACTGCTGACTTCAACTGTATGTGTTTTTTGATACCAAAAGGCCTAAAGCGGTCCAACAATTCCAAATCAAATAGCTAAATGATCCATGATATGACATCTTAAAACAATTCCATATGTTAGCTTAGTAGAACCCAACCCCCATTTGGACAGGTCTGCCAAGGTCATGACCTCACCATGTAAATAGCGATTTCTTCTGGAGCATCTCCGTCCAGGTCAAACTTGAAGGTTACCATTTTGTGGTTGTGGGTCTCCAGCTGGCACTCCACCATCTTATCGCCCATGTTGCTCACCTGAGGGAGAAGGAGAAATAACTTTTAATGTGCAAGTACGAATATGCATATACTTTGAAGATAGCAATATATGAATATACAGTATAAATGGTCCTTTCTGTTTGAAACTTTTTCCTTTGGACTTACTGAATAGCTTATGAATGGCAAAAACCTTGACCACTGGTCAGTTCGGAGAGATGGGTAGTCAGGATGGACGGACTTACATTGAGCATGCTCAGTTTGGGCTTGTTGGTCTTCTCTTGGCGTGAGCGCGTGCGGGTCGACTTGCGGTGGTGTTTCCGTGGCTTCCCATCCCCCTTCCCGCTGCTGGCCGAGCCATCGTAGCCATCACTCATCTCCTTACCTGACGCCACATCTGAGTTGAAGCTAAAGGTAGGGATATGAAGGAGGTAAAGAACACTTTTAATTAACCACTACAGGATCGGTGTCCCCCCCGTGGGGCGGTTGAGCTAACGTAGGATAATGTGATTAGCATGAGGTTGTAAGAAAAAAATTATCCCAGGACATAGACATATCTGATATGGGCAGAAAGCGTACATTCTTGTTAATCTAAATGAACTGTCCAATTTACAGTAGCTATTACAGTGAAAGAATACCATGCTATTGTTTGAGGAGAGTGCACAATTGCGAACTTGAAAATGTATGAATAAACCAATTAGGCACATTTGGGCAGTCTTGATACAACATTTTGAACATATATACAATGGTTCATTGGATCAGTCTAAAACGTTGGACATACACTGCTGCCATCTAGTGGCCAAAGTCTAAATTGCGCCTGGGCTGGAATAATGTATCAAGATGATGCTACCATTTTTTTTTTAAAACACTTTTTTTCTTTGTATTATCTTTTATCAGATGTAGTGTGTTATATTCTCCTACATTAATTTCAAATTTCCACAAACTTCAAAGTGTTTCCTTTCAAATGGTATCAAGAATAGGCATATCTTTGCTTCAGGTCCTGAGGTTCAGGCAGTTAGATTTGGGTATGTCATTTTAGGCGAAAATTTTAAAAAAGGGTTGGATCCTTACATTCTCTTCTTCTCATTCCTCTCTCTCATCTCTCTCTCTGCTCTCTGTCTGTCTGTCTCTCTCTCTCCTCTCTGTCTCTCTCTCTCCGATACTCTCTTTCTGCTTTTGGCAGAGAGAAAGAACACTCAAAGAACACTTTTAACACTTTCCTCTGTCTATTTCTCTCTCTCTTTCTGCTTGTGGCACAGAGATAGAGATCTTATGTGTTGCCACTGACTAAGATAGCACTCTGGTGTAGTCACTGGGTTGGAAGGTTAACATTTCAGTAAGAAAACATTCATAGTAAAATAGTAAATAACGGCTACATCTGTCAAAAGGAGTAAAACAAGGTTGTCCACCATCGGCATATCTATTTATTATTGCCATCGAAATGTTAGCTGTTGAAATTAGATCCAACGATAATATTAAGGGATTAGAAATCCATGGCTAAAAAACAAAGGTTTCATTGTACGCTGATGTTTTCTTTTAAAACCACAATTAGACTCCCTCCACAGCCTCATAGAAGACCTATATACTTTTGCTAACTTCTCTGGATTAAAACCAAATTATGATGAGTGTACTATATTTTGTATTGGATCACCAAAAAAATTCAACTTTTACATTACCGTGTAGTTTACCAATAAAATGGTCTGACGGGGATGTGGATATACTCGGTATACAAATCCCGAAAGAAAGAAATCATCTCACTCCAATAAATTTGTGTAGAAAGTTAGCAAAAATAGATAAGATCTTGCTACCATGGAAAGGAAAATACCTGTCTATTTGTGGAAAAATCACCCTGATTAACTCTTTAGTCATATCACAGTTTACCTATTTGCTTATGGTTTTGCCTACACCTAGTGACCTGCTTTTTAAATTATATGAACCAAAAATATTAAATTTTATTTGGAATGGCGAGCCAGACAAAATTAAAAGGCCTATTTATAAAACAAATATTAATTTGGAGGGTAGAAACGATTAAATATTAAAGCACTTGTCCTCTCACTAAAGGCATCAGTCATACAAAATTATACTTAAATCCGAAATGGTTCTCTAGTAAATTAGTAAGAATGTCTCACCCCATGTTCAAGAATGGCCTTTTTCCCTTTATTCAGATTACAACTGCTCACTTTCAGTTATTTGAAAATGACATAATCTCCAAAATAATATTACTTTTTAAACAAGCCTTAGAAAGTTGGTTGCAATTTCAGTTTAATCCACCTGAAAAGACAACAAATAATACAACAAGGAGCCATGTAACGCCCTGGCCATAGAAAGGGGTTTTTGTTCTTTATTTTGGTTAGGCCAGGGTGTTACATTGGGTGGGCATTCTATGTTCATTTTCTATGTTGTCTGTTTCATTGATTTTGGCCGTGTGGCTTCCAATCAGGCACAGTTGTTGTTGGTTGTTGCTGATTGGGAGTCACACATAAGTGCCTGTTTTTCCATTGGGGTTTTCTGGGTAATTGTTTCTGTTTAGATTATTTCCGAACAGGACTGTTTTGCTGTCGGTTATCTTGTTTTTGTATAGTGTTCTTACGTTAATTAAATACAATCATGATGAACACTAACTCCGCTGCGCCTTGGTCTACTCTCTCTCCCGACAGCCGTTACAAGCCAGTGCACTTTAACTATACATTCATGTACATACCACCTCAATTGGGCCGACCAACCAGTGCTCCCGCACATGGGTTAACCGGGCTATCTGCATTGTGTCCCGCCACCCACCACCCGCCAATCCCTCCTTTACGCTACTGCTACTCTCTGTTCATCATATATGCATAGTCACTTTAACCATATCTACATGTACATACTACCCCAATCACCCTGACTAACCAGTGTCTGTATGTAGCCTCGCTACTTGTATAGCCTCGCTACTGTATGTAGCCTGTCTTTTTACTGTTGTTTTATTTCTTTACTTACCTATTGTTCACCTAATACCTTTTTTGCACTATTGGTTAGAGCCTGTAAGTAAGCATTTCACTGTAAGGTCTACACCTGTTGTATTCGACACACGTGACAAATAAACTTTGATTTGATTTGATATTGTGGCTAAACTCAATTATAGTAATTAATAAAAAAAACATATTTTTTGATAAAAAAAAATGTAAAAGGTAATTTTTGTAATTTATCATAAATAGGACAGGTAGAGTTATGTCACACATGCAGCTAACACAGACAAATGGAAATGTCTGCTCTACCCAAAATTACAACCAACTAATTGCAGCATTACCACAAAAATGAAAGAGGCAAGTAGAAGGTGGAAAAAGTAAGGAACTTGTCTGTTGGCCCTGTATTAAAGACCATAAATGGTTAAAGAAAAACTGTGATAAATAAAAACATATACCAATTTCATTTAAGGACCAAAAAATTGACAGCTGTGCCATATAAATTGCAAAATAGTTGGGAAGAGATTTCAATGTACCGATTCCATGGCACATGGATTATGAATTGACACGCAAAACAACGCCGGATTCAAATTATTATACAAAATTCTTGCAACCAATAGAATGTTAAATATATGGGGGATACAATCTTCCAGAGGCAGAGTCATTAGATCATTTATTTTGGTACTGTCCATATGTAGCTCGTGTTTGGTCACAGGTCCAGGAATGGCTGAAGAATTGGAACATTTACCTAGAACTAACGCTGCAGATAGCAATACTGGGGGATTTGAAAAGTCATAGTCAATCAATAATATAATAATTATTTTAGAAAAAAATGTTATCTTTAATTTAGAATCTGTCGAAGCTATGAGAATAGAAAGGTTCAGTACTTTTGTGAAGCATCACAGCACAGTTGAAAAATATATGGCAAATAGAAATCCAAAATGGATGGTGTTAAGAGATAAATGGGAGGGGTTGAATGGAGCTGAAGGGTGGGACTAATAACAACAAGATAACCATTGTAAAACATACGGGGTCTGTAAAATGTATATAGGTTCAGAAATGTTGTGAAATAGCACAGTTACAAATATAAATCAAACTGGATGGACATCAGAAATAGAGAAAGGACTAAAAACAAACAAAATATAACTATTGTAAAATAGATTGTGTCTGTAAAATGTGTATAATATGTATAAACTGAAGGTAGATGCCTAAGTGTTAATGTTTATTAGTTTACTCCATTAGGAGAGGGTTGGTAGGGTTTGCAGGAAATAATAAAGGTTAAAAAAAGTGTGTATATGTATGTTTGTGTATGTATGTATATATGTATGAAAGTTTATATATAGAAATAGATATATATACACACAGTTGAAGTCGGAAGTTTACATACACTTAGGTAGGACTTATTAAAACTCGTTTTTCAACCACTCCACAAATGTATTGTTAACAAGCTATAGTGTTGGCAAGTCGATTAAGACATCTACTTTGTGCATGACACAAATCATATTTCCAAAAATTGTTTACAGACAGATTATTTCACTTATAATTCACTGTATCACAATTCCAGTGGGTCAGAAGTTTACATACAGTACACTAAGTTGACTGTGCCTTTGAACAGCTTGGAAAATTCCAGAAAATTATGACATGGCTTTAGAAGCTTCTGATAGGCTAATGGACATCATTTGAGTCAATTGGAGGTGTACCTGTGGATGTATTTCAAGGCCTACCTTCAAACTCAGTGCCTCTTTGCCTGATATGGGAAAATCAAAAGAAATCAGCCAAGACCTCAGAAAAAGAATTGTAGACCTGTAGTCTGATTCATCCTTGGGAGCAATTTCCAAATGACTGAAGGTACCACGTCCATCTGTACAAACAATAGTACGCAAGTATAAACACCATGGGACCACACAGCCGTCATACCGCTCAGGAAGGAGACGCGTTCTGTCTTCTAGAGATACAGGTACAAAAGTATCTATATCCACAGTAAAATGAGTCCTATATCGGCATAACCTGAAAGGCCGCTCAGCAAGGAAGAAGCCACTGCTTCAAAACCGCCATAAAAAAGCCAGACTACGGTTTCCAACTGCACATGGGGACAAAGATTGTACTTTTTGGAGAAATGTCCTCTGGTCTGATGAACTGTTTGGCCATAATAACCATTGTTATGTTTGGAGGAAAAGGAGGGGGGCTTGCAAGCCGAAGAACACCATCCCAACTGTGAAGCACGGGGGTGGCAGCATCATGTTGTGGGGGTGCTTTGATGCAGGAGGGACTGGTACACTTCACAAAATAGATGGCTTCATGAGGCAGGAAACTTATGTGGATATATTGAAGCAACATCTCAAGGCATCAGTCAGGAAGTTAAAGCTTAGTTGCAAATGGGTCTTTCAAATGGACAATGACCCCAAGCATACTTCCAAAGTTGTGGCAAAATGGCTTAAGAACAACAAAGTCAAGGTATTGGAGTGGCCATCACAAAGCCCTGACCTCAATCCTATAGAACATTTGTGGGCAGAACTGAAAAAGCACTACCCAAAATGTTTGACCCAAGTTAAACAATTTAAAGGCAATGCTACCAAATACTAATTGAGTGTATGTAAACTTCTGACCCACTGGGAATGTGATGAAAGAAATAAAAGCTGAAATAAATCATTCTCTCTACTATTATTCTGACATTTCACATTCTTAAAATAACGTGATGATCCTAACTGACCTAAAACAGGGAATTTTCTACTAGGATTAAATGTCAAGAATTGTGAAAAACTGAGCTCAAATGTATTTGGCTAAGGTGTATGTAAACTTCCGACTTCAACAGTTGAAGTCGGAAGTTTACATACACCTTAGCCAAATACATTTGAGCTCAGTTTTTCACAATTCTTGACATTTAATCCTAGTAAAAAATGTATCATATATATATATATATAGGTGCGTATGTATGTATGTATGTATGTATGTATGTATGTATGTATGTATGTATGTATGTATGTATGTATGTATGTATGTATGTATGTAAGTATGTATGTATGTATATGAATATATATATTTACCCAAAAAATATATGGGGGATTGGAAATGATGCAGACAATTACATTGATGGAAGCAACAATCTATACGCAATATTAATTCTGATCCACCCCTTAAAAAATATATAATAATAATAAAAAATAAACCATTCAGGATTGACAGGGCAAGGTGTCCATTGTCACACAGAGTAGTGTTCTAGGTTTATTATTCACAGAGAGTCAGGGTCACTCTCATTGTACCCACTATAGCCCCTGTACTGTACATTGGGGAAAAACATCTTAACAACACGCTAGTCAAGGTCAGAAGGTATGGCCACACACCTGTCATAGCCGGCATAACTGTGAAACGCCATGGGTTTTTCTTGCACTGGCTCCTGAGGGAAAGACAATGGGGTTGTTGGATTCACAAAACATGTCATATGGGGTAGAGTATGCTTGTATCCCAAATGGCACCCTATTCTTTCCTATATAGTGCACTACATTTGACCAGCGCCCATAGGGTACTATGTAGTGAATAGGAGCCATTTGGGACATAGCCTACATTTACAATATGAGTAGTGCATAGCCAACACACAAGATAAGTGTTCCCTGATACATGTAGGAGTAGTGTTCACAGTATGTGCTGTGCAGTGTGTGGGAGTTGAGTAAGAATTGTGTCTGTGCTGTACTGTAGGATACTGTAGGCAACTATAGGGAAATGTAGGGTAGGGAACTGTAGGGTACTGTAGGGAACTGTAGGGTAGGGAACTGTAGGGAACTGTGGGGTACGGACCTGTAGGGTAGGGAACTGTAGGGTACTGTAGGGAACTTTAGGGTAGGGAACTGTAGGGTAGGGAACTGTAGGGTACTGTAGGGAACTGTAGGGTAGGGCACTGTAGGGAACTGTAGGGTAAGGAACTGTAGGGAACTGTAGGGTAGGGAACTGTAGGGTAGGGAACTGTAGGGTACTGTAGGGAACTGTAGGGTAGGGAACTGTAGGGAACTGTGGGGTATGGAACTGTAGGGTAGGGAACTGTAGGGTACTGTAGGGAACTGTAGGGTAGGGTACTGTAGGGTAGGGAACTGTAGGGTAGGGAACTGTAGGGTACTGTATGGAACTGTAGGGTAGGGACGTGTGGGATAGGGAACTGTAGGGTAGGGAACTGTAGGGAACTGTAGGGTACTGTAGGGAACTGTAGGGTACTGTAGGGAACTGTAGAGTACTGTAGGGAACTGTAGGGAACTTTAGGGTAGGGTTGGGTAGGGAACTGTAGGGTACTGTAGGGAACTGTGGGGAACTGTAGGGTAGGGACTGTAGGGTAAGGAACTGTAGGGAACTGTAGGGTACTGTAGGGAACTGTAGGGTACTGTAGGGAACTGTAGGGAACTTTAGGGTAGGGTACTGTAGGGTACTGTAGGGAACTATAGGCAACTGTAGGGAACTGTAGGGTACTGTAGGGAACTGTAGGGTACTGTAGGGAACTTTAGGGTAGGGAACTGTAGGGTACTGTAGGGAACTGTAGGGTACTGTAGGGAACTGTAGGGAACTGTAGGGTAGGGACCTGTAGGGTACTGTAGGGAAGTGTAGGGTAGGGACTGTAGGGAACTGTGGGGTATGGAACTGTAGGGTAGGGAACTGTAGGGTACTGTAGGGAACTGTAGGGTAGGGCACTGTAGGGTAGGGAACTCTAGGGTAGGGAACTGTAGGGAACTGTAGGGTAGGGAACTGTAGGATAGGGAACTGTAGGGTAGGGAACTGTAGGGAACTGTAGGGTACTGTAGGGAACTGTAGGGTAGGGACCTGTAGGGTACTGTAGGGAACTGTAGGGTACTGTAGGGAGCTGTAGAGTACTGTAGGGAACTGTAGGGAACTTTAGGGTAGGGTACTGTAGGGAACTGTAGGGTAGGGAACTGTAGGGTACTGTAGGGAACTGTGGGGAACTGTAGGGTAGGGAACTGTAGGGAACTGTAGGGAACTGTAGGGTACTGTAGGGAACTGTAGGGAACTTTAGGGTAGGGAACTGTAGGGTACTGTAGGGAACTATAGGCAACTGTAGGGAACTGTAGGGTACTGTAGGGAACTGTAGGGTACTGTAGGGAACTTTAGGGTAGGGAACTGTGGGGTACTGTAGGGAACTGTAGGGTACTGTAGGGTACTGTAGGGTACTGTAGGGAACTGTAGGGTAGGGAACTGTAGGGTACTGTAGGGAAGTGTAGGGTACTGTAGGGAGCTGTAGAGTACTGTAGGGAACTGTAGGGAACTTTAGGGTAGGGAACTGTAGGGTACTGTAGGGAACTGTAGGGTAGGGAGCTGTAGGGTAAGGAACTGTAGGGTAGGGAATTGTAGGGAACTGTAGGATACTGTAGGGAACTATAGGGTACTGTAGGGAACTGTAGGGAACTTTAGGGTAGGGAACTGTAGGGTACTGTAGGGAACTATAGGCAACTGTAGGGAACTGTAGGGTACTGTAGGGTACTGTAGGGAACTTTAGGGTAGGGAACTGTAGGGTACTGTAGGGAACTGTAGGGTATTGTAGGGAACTGTAGGGTAGGGAACTGTAGGCAACTGTAGGCAACTGTAGGGAACTGTAGGGAACTGTAGGGTACTGTAGGGTACTGTAGGGAACTGTAGGGTACTGTAGGTACCTTTAGGGTACTGTAGGGAACTGCAGGATAGGGAACTGTAGAAACCTTAAGGGAACTGTAGGGTACTGTAGGGAACTGTAGGGTAGGGTACTGTAGGGAACTGTAGGGTAGGGAACTGTAGGGAACTGTAGGGTAGGGAACTGTAGAGAACTGAAGGGAACTGTAAGGTACTGTAGGGTACTGTAGGAAACTGTAGGGTAGGGTATTGTAGGGTACTTTAGGGAACTGTAGGGAACTGTAGGGTAGGGGTCTGTAAGGTACTGTAGGGAACTGTAGGGTAGGGTACTGTAGGGTACTTTAGGGAACTGTAGGGAACTGTAGGGTAGGGAACTGTAGAGAACTGTAGGGAACTCTAGGGTAGGGAACTGTAGAGAACTGTAGGGTAGGGAACTCTAGGGTACTTTAGGGAACTGTAAGGTACTGTAGTGTACTGTAGGGTAGGGAACTGTAGAGAACTGTAGGGAACTGTAAGGTACTGTAGGGTACTGTAGGGAACTGTAGGGTAGGGAACTGTAGAGAACTGAAGGGAACTGTAAGGTACTGTAGGGTACTGTAGGGAACTGTAGGGTAGGGTACTGTAGGGAACTGTAGGGTAGGGAACTGTAGGGAACTGTAGGGACCTGTAGGGTAGGGTCTGTAGAGAACTGTAAGGTAGGGGACTGTAGAGAACTGAAGGGAACTGTAAGGTACTGTAGGGTACTGTAGGGAACTGTAGGGTAGGGTACTGTAGGGTACTTTAGGGAACTGTAGCGAACTGTAGGGTAGGGTGTGTAAGGTACTGTTGGGTACTGTAGGGAACTGTAGGGTAGGGAACTGTAGAGAACTGTAGGGAACTCTAGGGTAGGGAACTGTAGAGAACTGTAGGGAACTGTAGGGTAGGGAGCGGTAGGGTACTTTAGGGAACTGTAGGGTATTGTAGGGAACTGTAGGGTAGGGAACTGTAGGCAACTGTAGGCAACTGTAGGGAACTGTAGGGAACTGTAGGGTACTGTAGGGAACTGTAGGGTACTGTAGGGAACTGTAGGGTACTGTAGGTACCTTTAGGGTACTGTAGGGAACTGCAGGATAGGGAACTGTAGAAACCTTAAGGGAACTGTAGGGTACTGTAGGGAACTGTAGGGTAGGGTACTGTAGGGAACTGTAGGGTAGGGAACTGTAGGGAACTGTAGGGTAGGGAACTGTAGAGAACTGAAGGGAACTGTAAGGTACTGTAGGGTACTGTAGGAAAAACTGTAGGGTAGGGTAATGTAGGGTACTTTAGGGAACTGTAGGGAACTGTAGGGTAGGGGTCTGTAAGGTACTGTAGGGTACTGTAGGGAACTGTAGGGTAGGGTACTGTAGGGTACTTTAGGGAACTGTAGGGAACTGTAGGGTAGGGAACTGTAGAGAACTGTAGGGAACTCTAGGGTAGGGAACTGTAGAGAACTGTAGGGTAGGGAACTCTAGGGTACTTTAGGGAACTGTAAGGTACTGTAGTGTACTGTAGGGTAGGGAACTGTAGAGAACTGTAGGGAACTGTAAGGTACTGTAGGGTACTGTAGGGAACTGTAGGGTAGGGAACTGTAGAGAACTGAAGGGAACTGTAAGGTACTGTAGGGACACTGTAGGGAACTGTAGGGTAGGGTACTGTAGGGAACTGTAGGGTAGGGAACTGTAGGGAACTGTAGGGACCTGTAGGGTAGGGACTGTAGAGAACTGTAAGGTAGGGGACTGTAGAGAACTGAAGGGAACTGTAAGGTACTGTAGGGTACTGTAGGGAACTGTAGGGTAGGGTACTGTAGGGTACTTTAGGGAACTGTAGCGAACTGTAGGGTAGGGAACTGTAAGGTACTGTAGGGAACTGTAGGGTAGGGAACTGTAGAGAACTGTAGGGAACTCTAGGGTAGGGAACTGTAGAGAACTGTAGGGAACTGTAGGGTAGGGAGCGGTAGGGTACTTTAGGGAACTGTAGGGAACTGTAGGGAACTGTAAGGTACTGTAGGGTACTGTAGGGTGGGGACCTGTAGAGAACTGTAGGGAACTGTAAGGTACTGTAGGGTACTGTAGGAAACTGTAGGGTAGGGAACTGTAGAGAACTGAAGGGAACTGTAAGGTACTGTAGGGTACTGTAGGGAACTGTAGGGTTGGGAACTGTAGAGAACTGTAGGGAACTGTAAGGTACTGTAGGGTACTGTAGGGAACTGTAGGGTAGGGTTCTGTAGGGTACTTTAGGGAACTGTAGGGAACTGTAGGGTAGGGAACTGTAAGGTACTGTAGGGTACTGTAGGGAACTGTAGGGTAGGGTAGTGTAGGGTACTTTAGGGAACTGTAGGGAACTGTAGGGTAGGGAACTGTAGGGTTCGTTAGGGAACTGTAGGGAACTGTAGGGTAGGGAACTGTAGGGTACGTTAGGGAACTATAGGGAACTGTAGGGTAGGGAACTGTAGGGTACGTTAGGGAACTGTAGGGTAGGGGCCTGTAGAGAACT
This sequence comes from Salmo salar, assembly GCF_965601325.2. NCBI lineage: Eukaryota > Metazoa > Chordata > Actinopteri > Salmoniformes > Salmonidae > Salmo > Salmo salar. The sequence goes on along the minus strand of NC_138312.1, from coordinate 44,506,546 downwards.
GTAGGGTAGGGAACTGTAGAGAACTGTAGGGTAGGGAACTGTAGAGAACTGTAGGGTAGGGACTGTAGACAACTCTAGGGTAGGGAACTGTAGAGAACTGTAGGGTACTGTAGGGAACTGTAGGGTAGGGCACTGTAGGGAACTGTAGGGTAGGGAACTGTAGGGAACTGTAGGGACCTGTAGGGTAGGGAACTGTAGAGAACCGTAGGGTAGGGATCTGTAGGGTACGTTAGGGAACTATAGGGAACTGTAGGGTAGGGAACTTTAGGGTACGTTAGGGAACTGTAGGCTAGGGTCCTGTAGAGAACTGTAGGGTAGGGACTGTAGAGAACTGTAGGGTAGGGAACTGTAGAGAACTATAGGGTAGGGAACTGTAGAGAACTGTAGGGTAGGGAACTGTAGAGAACTGTAGGGTAGGGAACTGTAGAGAACTGTAGGGTAGGGAACTGTAGAGAACTGTAGGGTACTGTCTGTGTAGCTACCTACCTCTTGGCTGGCCTCAGGTTGGGAAACGATAGATATGGATGCAGTGTCCAGGTTCTGCTGAGTCGTGGGCAGGTTGGCACCTTTCTGGGTGCCAGCCTGCTGCAAGGCTGCAGCCAGAGCCGAGGCCGGCGCCAGGGGTGGGGCCGGGGCTGGGCTCTCAGGGAGTGTCTGATCAGACCCGGCTGCACCAGCAGGGTCGGTGTCAACCACATCCCCCCTCCAGGGAGGGGACAGGACGGCAGGCTGGACGGGGTGGAGTGGGGCCAGTGCTGACACCGGAGCCTCTCCCTGGGGGTCCTGAGGGGCACCAGTCTGGATCTGGAGGGAGGAATAACTTAGGTATTACAGAACCTTTTTTGCCACTGCTGCTAACACTGTACAACCCATAGAAATAGACAGCCAGGTCACCTGTGATACAAGTCAGTTTTCGTAACTGGCCACTAGAGGCAACAGTAAGCGCTAGGGTTTTGCTAGGGTGTTGTGGAAAGGCATGGTGGATATGTGTATGCATCTGACTCTGATTCCAAAGGTTGCAAGTTCGAATCCAGCGATAGAAAGTAGTTTTAAGATTTTTGTTTTAAGCCTATCCCAAACCTTAAACCTTACCTTAACCATTCAGAGGTATGCCTAACCTTAAGATTTCGGAGTTAATGCCTAAACTTAACCTTAAACACTTCAAAATTTGACGTTGCAACAAATTCGAAATTTGACATTTAAGAAATATTGATGAACGTCTAATTCAGACATGAGACTGTGAGTGCTATTTGGAAATAGAAGGAATGGAACGGGCATCCCCATATGGCATAATGGGTGGACTGGCAACCATCGGGAGCATACCCATAGGAGCGAAGCAGGAATTAAAAGCAGAAAGTAAAAGCAGGAAGTCTACCCATAAATCTTTGCTGTGATTTGTTGAATCAACTCAACTGACATTACAAAAATACATTCCATCGCATGAGTTCTCTTGAGATTGCCAGTCAAATTGCCAGGGTTAGATGTTCCAATTCTATTTCTATGGTACAATCTACTAGTTCATCCAAATGTGTGTTCTGAACTGTGCTACTGTCCATGTCTTACTGTCCACATTCCAACATAAAGTAAAAATGTAAAGCCAACATTTTGGAAGGTTTAGTAAACCCAGTTTACGTAATGTATTTGGGAGGTTTGCTGTGTTTCAGGCACCGTAGTAAGTTACGGTGGTAAACTTTCCACAGATTACCAGAAACCCTGGTTAGAGGATTCTGAATGTCCTTACTCCTTCTCACCTAATTCCGGGAATCTTCCAAATGGGATTTCAGGAAAACTAGGTAATTTGGGGGAAATTACCAGAATTTTACAACCCTACAGTGAGCACTAACTAGAATATTCACATGGAGAGGTTGCTCTGCCACATGTTTCTCAGGGAGGTGGGCAAGGGGGGCGGTAGGGTGTACATGGGAGAGGGGCAGGTGGTAAGAGGGTTGAAGAGGGGGAGGTCTTGCTGAGGGGTGGCAGGATAGACCTACTGATGCCAGGGCTGCAGTCGGGGCATCCTAGGGGGCAGGATCATGGCAAGCAGGGGGACGGGTACTGCCATGCCTAATGTCTGCTGGAGTGGTTGGGCCAGAACACTGGGGTCTGGGGGGTGCCAACGGTGGTTAGGGAGGGCACAGTAGAGTAACAGGGGCTGGGGGGACCAGGGACAGGGAGGGCAATCCTGGGGGGTAGACAGGGCACAGAGGAGCCGGGGAGTAGGGGACGGACTCGCATCCGCCTGGTGTCCCCACCATGGCAGGGTAAGGCAAGGAGGGAAACTATGGAATAAAAAAAGCAAAATAAACATAATGAAGATGTAATAAACACACAGCTTTAATCTCTCTGTTGTCCACAGGCATCAGTTTAGATTGGGAGTGAAACAACCTCTGATCTTAATTCATTAATTAAAGGCCCAATCCATAAATTCTGTGACCCAACAATATAAAGTACAAACACAATCAACCTGAAACAAAAACAAACAAACAAAACAAGATGTTTGATTTTCACCATGGAGTGGAGCCTGTTCCTTTTCTTCATTGGTTTTGCAGTACGTGTGCACTCACAAAGACCTTCCCTCGTTGTCAGTCCTCCAGGGCATTTTTTGACCAGAATTCTTACGTTACTCTCATTACTTATTACTTGCGAATGGATAAACAGTGTGCATAAACAGTTATGATCAAATCTATATGATATACAGTTGAAGTCGGAGGTTTACATACACCTTAGTCAAATACATTTAAACTAAATTTTCCTGAGATTTAATTCTAGTAAAAATTCCGTCTTAAGTCAGTTAGGATCACCACTTTATTTTAAGAATGTGAAATGTCAGAATAATTGTAGAGAGAATGATTTATTTCAGCTTTCATTTCTTTCATCACATTCCCAGTGGGTCAGAAGTTTACATACACTCAATTAGTATTTGGTTGCATTGCCTTTAAATTGTTTATCTTGGGTCAAACGTTTCTGGTAGCCTTCCACAAGCTTCCCACAATAAGTTGGGTGAATTTTGGCCCATTCCTCCTGACAGAGATGGTGTAACTGAGTCAGGTTTGTAGGCCTCCTTGCTCACACACACTTTTTAAGTTCTGCCCACACATTTTCTATAGGATTGAGGTCAGAGCTTTGTGATGGCCACTCCAATACCTTGACTTTGTTGTCCTAAAGCTATTTTGCCACACCTTTGGATGTATGCTTGGGGTCATCGTTCATTTGGAAGACCCATTTGCGACCAAGCTTTAACTTCCTGACTGATGTCTTGAGACGTTGCTTCAATATATCCACATAATCTTTCTGCCTCATGATGCCATCTATTTTGTGAAGTGCACCAGGCCCTCCTGCAGCAAAGCACCCCCACAACATGATGCTGCCACCCCCGTGCTTCTTGGTTGGGATGGTGTTCTTCGGCTTGTAAGCCTCACCCTTTTTCCTCCAAACATAACAATGGTCATTATGGCCAAACTGTTCTATTTTTGTTTCATCAGGCCAGAGGACATTTTTCCAAAAAGTATGATCTTTGTCCCCATCTGCAGTTGCAAACAGTAGTCTGTTTTTGTATGGCAGTTTTGGAGCAGTGCCTTCTTCCTTGCTGAGCTGCCTTTCAGGTTATGTCAATATAGGACTCGTTTTACTGTGGATATAGATACTTTTGTACCTGTTTCCTCCAGCATCTTCACAAGGTCTTTTCCTGTTGTTCTGGGATTGATTTGTACTTTTCGCACCAAAGTACGTTCATCTCTAGGAGACAGAACGCGTCTCCTTCCTGAGCAGTATGACGGCTACGTGGTCCCATGGTGTTTATACTTGCATACTATTGTTTGTACAGATGAACGTGGTACCTTCAGGCATTTGGAAATTGCTCCCAAGGATGAACCAGACTTGTGGAGGTCTACAATTATTTTTCTGAGGACTTGGCTGATTTCTTTTGATTTTCCCATGATGTCAAGCAAAGAGGCACTGAGTTTGAAGGTAGGTGTAATGCCCTGGCCATAGAGAGGGGTTTTTTGTTCTTTATTTTGGTTAGGCCAGGGTGTTACATTGGGTGGGCATTCTATGTTCTGTTTCTATGTGTTTGTATTTCTTTGTTTTGGGCCGTGTGTGGCTCCCAAATCAGGCACAGCTGAAGTTCGTTGTTGTTGATTGGGAGTCACACATAAGTGCAGGTTTTTCCGTTGGGGTTTTGTGGGTAATTGTTTCTGTTCGTGTTACTGTGTTAAACGTGACAGGACTGTTTTGGTTGTCTGTTTATTGTTTTGTATTGTATAGTGTTCTTGCCGTAATTAAATATATGATGAACACTAACTCCGCTGCATTTTGGTCTTCTTCCGACGACAGCCCTTACAGAATTACCCACCAAACCAGGACCAAGCAGCGGAGGAGGAAGGAGCAACAGGAGAACAGCTTGATGGACTCGTGGACATGGGAACAGATACTGGACGGAGAGGGACCATGGACTCAGGCTGGGGAGTATCGCCTCCCGCAGTGGGAGATTGAAGCGGCGAGAGCGGAGAGGCGATATTATGAGGAGAGAGAGCGCAATGAGCACGAGAGGCCGCCCCAGTAATTTTTTTGGGGGGGGCACACGGGACAGTCAGCGGAGCCGAGGTCGGAACCAGAGCCAGTCGGGTTGACATTGGAGGTGAGCGAGGGGTATGAGGCAGAGACTGTGAAGGAGTTAATGGGGAAATTAAAGGAGAGAGTGGAGAGAGCTGCTAGTTTGGTGCATAAGGCACGGCATTCGCCCTACGGAGCGTGTCGTGGAAATGATGTCACCTGAGGCAGCTCTCCATACTCATCCTGAGGTGCGTGCTGGTTGTCTGGTGAAGACTGTGCCTGCGCCCAGAAACAGGCCTCCTGCATGTCTTCCCAGCCCTGCACGTCCTGTGCCTACGCCCAGAACCAGGCCTCCTGCATGTCTTCCTAATCTTGGTCAAGCCCGTGCCTCCTCCACGGACCAGTCCTCCAGTGGGTCTCCCTATCCTGGTCAAGCCGTGCCTCCTCCACGGACCAGTCCTCCAGTGGGTCTCCTCATCCTGGTCAAGCCTGTGCCTCCTCCAAGGACCAGTCCTCTGGTGGATCCCTCCACCCTGGTCTCTCCTGTGCCGCCTCCTCAGACCAGGCCTCCAGCGGGTCTCCCCAGCCTGGTGAGTCCAGGGCCTGCGCCCAGAGCCAGGCCTCCCTCATGTCTCCCCAGCCTGGTGAATCCTGAGCCGGATCTGCCAGAGTGGCCCGCCGTGCCAGATCTGCCGGAGTGGCCCGCCGTGCCGGATCTGCCGGAGTGGCCCGCCTGTCCGGAGCTGCCGGAGTGGCCCGCCTGTCCGGAGCTGCCGGAGTGGCCCGCCTGTCCGGAGCTGCCGGAGTGGCCCGCCTGTCTGGAGCTGCCAGAGTGGCCCGCCTGTCCTCCGGCGCAGCTAGAGTAGCCCGTTTGCCCGGATCAGCCAGAGTGGCCCGTCTGCCCGGATCAGCCAGATTGGCCCGTCTGCCCGGATCAGCCAGAGTGGCCCGTCTGCCCGGATCAGCCAGAGTGGCCCGTCTGCCCGGATCAGCCAGAGTGGCCCGTCTGCCCGGATCAGCCACCCGCCAGCCGGGCGCAGCCATCGCCGCCCGCCAGCCGGGTGCAGCAAGGGACACCCGCCAGCCGGGCGCAGCCATCGCCGTCCGCCAGCCGGACGCAGCAAGCGCTGCCCGCTAGCCGGGCGCAACAAGGGTCGCCCGCCAGCCGGGCGAAGCCAGGGTCGCCCACCAGACCTTTGGCGCGGCCAGGTGCGCCACCTAAGAGGGCGACGCCAAGGGTGGGGCAGAGGCTACGTCCCGCACCTGAGCCGCCGCCGTCAGAGGGCCCACCCAGACCCTCCCCTTCAGTGTCAGGTTTTGCGGCCGGAGTCCGCACCTTGGGGGGGGGTACTGTAACGCCCTGGTCATAGAGAGGGGTTTTTTGTTCTTTATTTTGGTTAGGCCAGGGTGTTACATTGGGTGGGCGTTCTATGTTCTGTTTCTATGTGTTTGTACTTCTTTGTTTTGGGCCGTGTGTGGCTCCAAAATCAGGCACAGCTGAAGTTCGTTGTTGTTGATTGGGAGTCACACATAAGTGCATGTTTTTCCGTTGGGGTTTTGTGGGTAATTGTTTCTGTTCGTGTTGCTGTGTTAAACGTGACAGGACTGTTTTGGTTGTCTGTTTATTGTTTTGTATTGTATAGTGTTCTTGCCGTAATTAAATATATGACGAACACTAACTCCGCTGCATTTTGGTTTTCTTCCGACGACAGCCCTTACAGTAGGCCTTGAAATACATCCACAGGTACACCTCCAATTGACTCAAATGATGTCAATTAGCCTATCAGGAGCTTCTAAAGCCATGACATCATTTTCTGGAATTTTCCAAGCTGTTTAAAGGCACAGTCAATTTAGTGTATGTAAACTTCTGACCCACTGGAATTGTGACACAGTGAATTATAAGTGAAATAATCTGTCTGTAAACAATTTTGGGAAAAATGACTTGTGTCATGTACAAAGTAGATGTCCTAACCGACTTGCCAAAACTATAGTTTGTTAACAAGAAATTTGTGGAGTGGTTGAAAAACGAGTTTTAACCTGTTAGGGCTAGGGGGCAGCATTTGCACGTCTGGATAAAAAAAATGTACCCGATTTAATCTGGTTACTAATCCTACCCAGTAACTAGAATATGCATATACTTATTATATATGGATAGAAAACACTCTAAAGTTTCTAAAACTGTTTGAATGGTGTCTGTGAGTATAACAGAACTCATTTGGCAGGCAAAACCCTGAGACATTTTCTGACAGGAAGTGGATACCTGATGTGTTGTATTGACTTTAAACCTATCCCATTGAAAAACACAGGGGCTGAGGAATATTTTGGCACTTCCTATTGCTTCCACTAGATGTCACCAGCCTTTACAAAGTGTTTTGAGTCTTCTGGAGGGAGATCTGACCGAACAAGAGCCATGGAACGATGATGTCCCATTAGACACCTGGCGCGCGAGTTCATGTTGGGTACCCTCGTTCCAATACGTTATAAAAGAGTATGCATTCGTCCACCTTGAATATTATTCATGTTCTGGTTAAAAAAGGCCCTAATGATTTATGCTATACAACGTTTGACATGTTTGAACGAACGTAAATATATTTTTTCCCCTCGTTCATGACGAGAAGTCCGGCTGGCTTAGATCATGTGCTAACAAGACGGAGATTTTTGGACACAAATGATGAGCTTTTTTGAACAAAACTACATTCGTTATGGACCTGTGATACCTGGAAGTGACATCTGATGAAGAGAATCAAAGGTAATGGATTATTTACATAGTATTTTCGATTTTAGATCTCCCCAACATGACGTCTAGTCTGTATCGCAACGCGTATTTTTCTGGGCGCAGTGCTCAGATTATTGCAAAGTGTGATTTCCCAGTAAGGTTATTTTTAAATCTGGCAAGTTGATTGCGTTCAAGAGATGTAAATCTATAATTCTTTAAATGACAATATAATATTTTACCAATGTTTTCTAATTTTAATTATTTAATTTGTGACGCTGACTTGACTGCCGGTTATTGGAGGGAAACGATTTCCTCAACATCAATGCCATAGTAAAACGCTGTTTTTGGATATAAATATGAACTTGATAGAACTAAAAATGCATGCATTGTCTAACATAATGTCCTAGGAGTGTCATCTGATGGAGATTGTAAAAGGTTAGTGCATCATTTTAGCTGGTTTTATGGTTTTGGTGACCCTGTCTTTGACTTGACAAAACATTACACACAACTCTTGTAAATGTACTGTCCTAACATACTCTAAATTTATGCTTTCGCCGTAAAACCTTTTTGAAATCGTAAAACGTGGTTAGATTAAGGAGATGTTTATCTTTCAAATGGTGTAAAATAGTTGTATTTTTGAAAAATTTGAATTTTGACATTTATTTGGATTCAAATTTGCCGCTCTTGAAATGCACCTGCTGTTGATGGAGTGCACCACGGGTGGCACGCTAGCGTCCCACCTAGCCCATAGAGGTTAATGACTCCAACCTAAGTGTATGTAAACTTCCGATTTCAACTGTATCTGTGTTGCTTGAGCATCATGAGTCTGTCAAGCGAGACTATCTACTACCCACCTGTGTCTTGATCTGTAGTGGCTGGAGAGGGGGTGTGGCCTGGGCAGGCTGCTGTAGAGGAGGAGGAGCACTGCTGACCAGGGAGGCAGCAGATTGGACAAGACTGGTGGTGATGTCAGAGCACTGCTCAGGTAGAGGCTGACTGGTAGACAACTGTAGTAGGAGAGAGAGAGATAGAGAGCGAGAGAGAGGAGAGAGAGAGAGAGAGAGAGAGAGAGAGAGAGAGAGAGAGAGAGAGAGAGAGAGGGAGTGATGGGGGAGAGAGGATAGAGGGGAGAGAGAGAGATAGACAGGCAGGGTGAGTAAACGTCATGACAAAGTTAATTGAACATCTATATCTGTCCTGTTCCACAAACATAATTTATTGCCTCAAACACTCTGTCTGTCCTGTCACCAAGAGAGAGAGAGAGAGAGAGAGAGAGGGAGTGAGTGATGGGGGAGAGAGGATAGAGGGGAGAGAGAGAGACAGACAGGCAGGGTGAGTAAACGTCATGACAAAGTTAATTGAACATCTATATCTGTCCTGTTCCACAAACATAATCTATTGCCTCAAACACTCTGTCTGTCCTGTCACCAAGTCTGGTTGGCCGTATCTGTCTGTTTGTCTGTCTGACTGGCACACGTACCACACATACTCTGTCATCGGGTCTGGTTGGCCACAAACACATATGCACACACACACACCCAGAAACACCCACCCACCCACCCACACACAAAACACACACACACACCACCCACAAACACACACCCACCCACACACAAACACACACCCACCCACACACAAACACACACCCACCCACACACAAACACACACCCACCCACCCACACACAAACACACACCCACCCACCCACACACAAACACACACACACCCACCCACAGACACACACCCACCCACCCACACACAAACACACACCCACCCACCCACACACAAACACCCACCCACCCACCCACCCACAAACACACACCCACCCACACACAAACACACACCCACCCACCCACACACAAACAAACACACAAACAAACACACACACACCCACACACAAACCCACACACACACCCACCCACATACAAACACACACACACACCCACACACAAACCCACACACACACCCACCCACATACAAACACACACACACACCCACACACACCAACCCACACACAAACACACAGAAACACAAGGTTCCGGGCTCACACATACACACCACAGGGCTTGTCAATGTGTGAATATCCTGTACTCACAGCTGAGAACAAGAAACATCACAGCCACCTTCACCTCTGCTCATTGAACAGAAGCCTGGGACAGACAGCATCTGACTGGACAGTCAAGATTTTGTCAATGAGAGTCCCACAAGCTATTACTTCTCATAGCTACACACTCACAGGTACACACACACATGCACATACACAAACACACATTCACACCCAAGTGTTGGATTCAGAACAGACCCTTACCTTCTGGTTGGGCTGGGCAGTAGCAGTAAGCTGTGCCTGTGCCTGTCCAGTGGGGACATGGGCAGCAGCTGGGAAGCTCTGTGTTGCAGCTGGTCTGCTCTCATGTACTGTAGGCCCTGGGGTGGCTGGAGCAGAGATATGCTGAGCCTGGGACTGGATCAATCCTGTACTGGGCTGGAACACATAGGGGAAAGGCTGGCTTTCAGCTCATGGCTAAGATGATCTAGAACACATCATATAGAACAATCATCTGGAGAAGAAAATGAACATTGAGACACAAAAATAATCATCAGCATCTTCAACTGAGAAATGTTCCTTCACAGGAGCAACACAGGAATCATTGTGAGCAGGGTTGATATTGCTGCTGGAAATGGCAGGATAAGGGGGGTGTTGTACTAGTAAGGGGAACTACACAGGTGATCTATCATATCATAGATGAAATAGTAATCCAAGACATTCTCTGTCTGCTGAGGAGGGAACAGAAACAGTTAGAACTGAGGCTAGGGGAAGTGTTGCAACATTTCAGTAACTTTTCCAAATTACCCAGCTTTTTCAGAAATCGCAAGAGGAAGATTCACAGAATCAGGAGGGAATAAGCAGGAAATCTGCAATCCTCCGATCAGGATTTCTGGAAGACCTGGGAAATTTGGGAAAGTTACCGGAACTTTGTAATCCTATTAGGGGTGGATTTTGGATTGGGAAGTAATGTTAAGCTTGGTCATCATGGGAGGGACAGAGGAAGCTGAGCAAAGCAGGAAGAAGAACCAGCCCCATGCCCCTGCTGCAGCTAGGTCGGGTGTTGCTACGGCAACTCATGGACAAGGTCAAAGTTCAATCAAGCCTGTCGTATCCCTGACCTACCATTGAGCCACCTGGACCACCTGGTCTGCCTTCGCTGTCATGTGGCGATAGAAGCAGAGCCTTTTCCAAAGTCAGGCTCAAGCCCAAGCCCTGGTCTTGATTAGAATGCTCAGGCACAGGAGAGGTGGGCTGGCTTTGGCTGGGCCAGTAGGCCCCGGTGTCTGGTGGTATAGGGGAGCTGGTCCTGCGAAGCCCAGCCTTTCCATAGCTTTGGCCGGGCCAGTAGGCCCCGGTGTCTGGTGGTATAGGGGAGCTGGTCCTGCGAAGCCCAGCCTTTCCATAGCTTTGGCTGGGCCAGTACAGGGTGTCTATCGGTGTTGGGGAGCTGCTCCTGCGACTGACGATGTGTCTTAGACAGTGGTTGAGCAGGGACAGACCTCCTCTAGAGGAGCGGACCAATAAGTAAGGAGGTGGGGAAAGATGTGAGGGTGTGGTCCAGAAGGGAGATGGAGGAGCAGACAGGGAGGAGGTGATTGGAGGGAGATTGAGCAGTGAGAGGAGGTGGGGGGAGATTGATGAGGGGGTGTGGACTGGTGAGCACTGGGGAGAGGGAGGGAGGGGGGGCATGTGGGGGTGGCCTAGAGACTCCCCGGCCTCAATCCTGGTCCTCAGTAGAAGGTCAAAGCTCGCACAGGCCCTGCAGGAGTGGGGGTGGGAGTGGGGCAGGGGCAGGTCAGAGGGGCATTGTATGGGCTTTGTAACCAGGATGGCAGGATGGGGGTGATTGACTGACTGACTGATTGAGTCATGGTAGGAACACTGATGATGCTGGGACAGTGGAGGGGACAGGACAGGATCCCGAGGGGGAGGGGGAAGGGAGCCTGCTGCGCACTCCTCTGAGATTTCATCCCCTTCTCGGCTCCCACGCAGGGTATTGTCTCGTTTGGGGCAGAGGTGGCAGTGAGAACGACTCAGTGGCTTAGGGAGAGAGTGGGCCCTGCACATGTCAATCAAGGAGGTGCTTCCACGCCTAGCGCACTGATTGGTCCCGCCATAACTCACTGTCCTCTCATTGGTCCCACAACCAGCAAACCAATCTTCTGCCCTCTCAAGGGAGAGAAGAGCATTCTGAGATGCAAAGGGCTCACTGAAGTAGTGCTGCTCAGGTCGATCGGACAAAAGAAAACATATTTTAGTTTAGTTTGTCTTTACAAAGACAGAAACTACCCAAAACACAACATAAACAAGGAGCTAGAGAGACATACAAAGGGTATGTCTGACACTTGCAGTGAGAATACATTTTAAATAATGAGTTTTGAAATATGAGTTTGAGACAATGGGGCATTTTGTGTGAGAGAACTTACAGGTGGAGACTGGTAGGCCCCCTGGTGCAGCTGTGCTGTATGTTGCTGGTAGGCCCCCTGATGAAACTGTGTGGTAGTAGCTTGGGAGTAGGCCACCTGCGGAGGCTGTGTTGCGGGCTGCTGGTAGGACGCCTGGTGCAGCTGGGCCTGGTACTGCACAGGTGAGCTGTAGACCTGGGGTGTAGATATGGGCTCTGGGAGGGACTGGTAGGGGGCACTGTGCTGACTGTCTAGAATAATAGGGAACAGTGTGTGGAGAAAACATTACGCCAACCTCAGACTATAGAGAGGAGAGAGAGAGAGAGAGAGAGAGAGAGAGAGAGAGAGAGAGAGAGAGAGAGAGAGAGAGAGAGAGAGAGAGAGAGAGAGAGAGAGAGAGGAGAGAGAGAGAGAGAGAGAGAGAGAGAGAGAGAGGGAGAGAGAGAGAGAAGAGGAGAGAGAGAGAGAGAGAGAGAGAGGAGGTAGCAACAGAGATGCACTTTCCCCTTTATTGTGAGAAATATTCCTCACCAAGAGATTCATTATTCACAGAAATGACTACATTTACAAATATGTATTTGCCTGCCATAGCCTGAGGGACACTGGATAATAACATCTGCATAGTAAATAGTAACTTACATATTATTACTATTATTGTTATTACTGTTATTGTTATTTCTATTATTGTTATTTCTATTATTATTGTTGTTTATCATTCCAAATAGTAGTGGTATGGGTAGGAGGGTGATGGTAATGAGAGCAGTTTAATGATGGTGGTGGTGGTAGTAGTAATGATGATGGTAGTTGTAGTACTGATGTAATGGTAAAGATGACAGTTATTTAGTTATAAGTTAGTTATAGTTTCATTTTCCATGTTTAGCTTTTAATATTTATTACATTTCTACTATATTCTTGTTATTTTTGTATTTAATTTTGTATTATTATTTACTTCCATTTTATATTATTATTTGTTATTGTTTATACTTGTATTACAATGTATATTGTATACATTGTTGCTTTGGCAATATTGACACAATGTTTTCCATGCCAATAAAGCAGCTTGAATTTGAAAGAAAGAGATAGCGAAAGAGCTAGAGCGTAAGAAAGAAACAGAGGGACAGAGAGATTAAGCGTCATTATAATTCAAAAGCTGGGAGATGACTCACTGGTGCTATTCACACCCTGCAGCAGTCTCTCTCTCTCTCTCTCTCTCTCTCCTCTCTCTCTCTCTCTCTCTCTCTCTCTCTCTCTCTCTCTCTCCTCTCTCTCTCTCTCTCTCTCTCTCTCTCTCTCTCCTCTCTCTCTCTCTCCTCTCTCTCTCTCTTCTCTCTCTCGCTCGCTCACATACACACACTGATCTGCCTTCATGTCCCTCTATGTCATTACCTGTCCTCTATAAGCCCTGTAGATATTCTTACATCCAGATTACTTTGAACAGATCGGCCCTGCCTCAAGAGAAGGTGACCAGTGTGTGTATATGTGTGTGTGTTTCAGTTACTTTAAGTGTTTGTCCGGTTTCTTGTATGCACATTCGTCTATGTGTTTGTTTCTTTATTTGTTTGTTGTTTTCCTGTGTCTCTGTCTTTGCTATTAGTTCAGAGGCTGCAGAGCAGGTTCTTACATGGGGCCGGCAGGCTGCAGAGCAGGGTAAGGGGCTGGTCACCCTCTTCCTCCTCAGACTCTGCTGGGGCCAGTGGTGCCCCCTGTGGTGGTAACCCCATGCTGGGCAACTGCAGCAGGGTTGTTTAATGTAAACATTTGGTTAATAATAATATGATAACATTGATTCAGACAGACAAATAAAGGAACAAATTAAAAACCAACATCAACAAAGACAAAAAGCACAAACCAGTAGCAGGTTCTGGGTCTGGGTCTCGACTGCAGGAACGGTCCGATCCCTCCTCCATTTGATGAGAGCCACTCGGTCCTTGATGGACTTTCCTACTATCTTCACATCGCTGTCCAGGAAGAAGCCTGACTCCACCTACAACAGAGAGGTTATTACTAAACTAAGCACTGAAGGGAGTGCAATGTGATGCAGCATGGCAACATAAATGTGATTGGTCAAGAATCCCCATGCTCCAAATGTTACACATTTCTCCATTCATCTTCTCTACTGTTTAGGGTCTTTCACTAAATTGTCTTTGCTATCACTAAACCAGGAAGAACCCAGAGTCCACCTACAGAGGACAGGACAAGACACAGAATAGACCAGAACAGGACAGTACACAGAATAGGACATGACTGGACAGGGCAGGGCAGGGCAGGATATGGCAGGGCAATGCAGACAGGACACGGCAGGATATGGCAGGGCAATGCAGATAGGACAGGACAGGAAATAGAAGGACAGGACGGGACATGGTAAGGCAATGCAGACAGGGCAGGGAAGGGCACAACAGGATAGGACAAAACAAGACAGGACAGATGTTATTACTAAGAACCCTGACTCCATCTACAACAGACAGGTTATCACTAAACAGGGCCGCATATGAACTACTGTGGGAATTAGAATTGATCCAACACCATTTTAGGGGGATCAGTTGTTGGTCTATCTTTGTATCACAGTCACCCAAAGACAGAAGGTTGCCCCTCCCCACCCCACCACTCTGAGACGGAACACAGGGTCAGGCAGGGTGATTTAAATCAATACCTGGATCATACCGGCCCGTCCACGAGACCAATGACGATTTACTGATTACATAATGGGTTATTATATCAGGACAGTGTTGTGGAGATGAGTCTGTTACTGTTTGTTACTGTCCAGAATCGGATTGAGCAAGGCGATTTGTAGATCAGTGATTCTGTGCAGTCTGACTGGAATCTCAAAAACACTATTTCATGACTATCACCAATTGCACAACAGCCCCCAGCGGCATGCTGGCATGTTGGGAGATGTAGTCTGCACAGAACAGATGAAACCAAGATCACCATAGAGCACAGAGAGTGACAGACACTACACTCTAGAGGACACCCCAAGTGGCTAGATCAAAGTAAAAAAAACTACAACATTTCCCTTATCATAGAACAAAAATATATATTTTGACTCATCAAATAAAGTGTGTCTATAGTTCTGTTTCTCAGTCTACATCATATATCCATATCATATTCTGCAACTGGCACTGCAAATACACCAACCGTTTCTGAGCCATGATAACGTGAATCCCACCAGTGTCATATACAATATCTACATACGGCTCGGCAACTCACCATCTCCTGGGCCACGCCCTCTGGGGTCTCTTTCTCCAGGTCAAAGGTGAACTCGATGGCCCCGCTGTCCTTGTACTTCCCCTTCAGCTTCTTAGGGTCCTCCACCCACACCTTGAGGGCGATGGAACTCTTTTTCCCATCATCCTCCTCGGCCAGCTCCACCCTCACGCCTGTGTCCTCCGCAAAGAAGGCATGGTTCAAGAGGTCCTTTATTGTGTACCTGAGGACAACCCACATTCAGTACAGTATACACACACACACGCACGTTCACACACACACATAACACTGCTGCTGTGCAAAGGTTATGGTATCTGTCGGAACCACTGATGTAAAATGTCAGTACACATAAAAACATTAACAGCAGCAGACCCAAATACTGGCACCAACATCATACCTCAGGACAGAAACAGTGTGTGTGTGTGTGTGTGTGTGTGTGTGTGTGTGTGTGTGTGTGTGTGTGTGTGTGTGTGTGTGTGTGTGTGTGTGTGTGTGTGTGTGTGTGTGTGTGTGTGTGTGTGTGTGTGTGTGTGTGTGTGTGTTTATTTGTCACGTACACAGCAGGTATAAAAGGTGCAGTGAAATGCTTATGCAAAGTTGGCTAGGAGATAGCGACAGGGCGACCGTGTCTGTGTGTGTATGTTGTTATTTTGGTATGTGTCAGTGTCGTGTGTATGTGTGTGTTGTGCGTATGTGTTGGTTTTTACCATTTAATGCTCTCTATCTGCTCAGTTCTTTACTTTACAGATGGATTTGACTCTGTCCACTTACCTCTCTTCCCTCCGATGGCAGATACACTCCCCGATGATCTCCTTAATCTCTGGGTCACTGATCTTATCATAGCTGGCAGGCTTCACCCCCTGGAGAGGCCAGACACAAAGAACAACTATCTTCAGGATGACAAGTACGAAGAATATCATATGAAATCTCAAACATTCTCACACTGACACTCACATTCACATTCAGAACATTTGTTTATTTTTTGGATCCCCAGTTGCGACAGTTACTCTTCCTGGAGTCCACAAATATCAGGTGATGTCTCACACAGTCCCAAAAACAACAACACACACAGCGTTCGACCTGCATTCTTTGTGACAGGAGTAAGATGGCTGACAAATCTCATACCCCATTAAGAACAGACTCCCCGCGGTGCAGTGACATGGTCAGGAAGCTCCCTCTGGAAAAACATATGGGCTCTGTTCCAAATAGCACCCTATTCCCTATGTACTTCACTACATAGGGAAAAGTCAATCAAAAGTAGTGCACTATGTAAGGAATAAAATACCATTTGAGACACAGACATGCTCTCCTTAAGTCTCCTTAAGTAATTTCCATGTGTTTGATACCATTCCATTCACTACAATCCAGCCATTATTATGAGCCGACCTCCCTCACCAGCCTCCTGTGCACTTCATTTATACTGGCCTCTCTATAGTAACATTAGTGCTACTTTGATATTTTTGAGTGACTGTAGAAGCCTGTATCTGTGATCTTATGTAGGTTTGTTTTGCTAGTACTAACAGCTTGCATCACCATGGTAACCTTTTGGACTATTCACTGTAGATCTGTATGGCCTTGCTGTTAGTGCTAGTAAGTAAACACTGGCAATAGTGATGGGGTGGGTGAGTTGGTGCTCGTAAGAAAACATTGGTGCTAGCAATGGTGTGGGTGATAGATAGGGTTGAAGATGGACTCGCTGGACTCACGCCGGTGACTTTGCGGTAGATCTGAGCAGCGTTCTGGCACTCGGAGTAGGGGTATTCTGAGGTGGCCATCTCCAACATACACATCCCGAAGGCATAGACGTCCACCGCCTCATCATAGTGCTCCTCATACATCTCAGGGGCCATGAACTCTGGGGTGCCTGGGACGACAAGGGTCAGGGAAGAGTGCAAACGTCAAAGGTCACAAGAGTTACAGGGCTCCTTCAGAAAGAAACAGAAGGTTTTTCCTTACACACTGGAACACACTCATGCTAAGATGATAAACATGCTAAGCTAATTCACATATACCCATCCAAAAGAGGCTCATTGAATTCATGAACAGCCTTTCATGTCTCAACAGAATTACTGTCATAATCCATGAAATGCATAGTTACAGTATAGATTCCATACTCTTTTATAGGTGATGTATTTACTACCCTTCCAAGCAGAGCATGAAAGAGCATGATTCCTCATCCTCACCGATGACACTCTTGGCGAAGGAGGCCCTCTTCAGCGTAGCCAATCCCAGGTCTCCTATCTTGACGGAGCCGGTGGGGCCCGTGATGAAGATGTTGTCACACTTCAGGTCCCTGTGGATGATGGGAGGGGTCCTGGTGTGGAGGAAGTGGAGGCCCTTCAGGATCTGTCGACACCAGCTCCTCAGAACCTTGGGCTTCATCACCTTAAAACGCTTCAGATACCTGGAGGATGAAGCGCAGACCATCATCATCATGATTTTCATCATCAAGACCACTAACATTACAATCCATCTGATAATGAACAACTATCATTCAACTATGAATCAAAATGTGGAGGAACTATTTCATTCCATGAAAACTGACACCAATGGAATTTTCCCTTGTGGAAAGTTACTCTTTCTTCATTTCATAAGAACAGCTTAGGAAGGAGGTGATACCTGACCTTGTGTTTAATGTTAAGCTCAGCACTGTTGTGTGTGGGGGGGGGGGGGGGGGGGGGGGGGGCATGCTGTTGGTTGTGTGTGTCTCACGTTTTTAGTGTCCCTGAGGTCATGAGCTCTGTCACAAGAACGATGCACTTCTTCCCTTTGACCGGTGACTCCCAGAAGTCATAGAAACGCACAATGTTGGGGTGCTGGAGACCCTTCAACATCTCTGCCTCCTCCTTAAACCTCTGACGCTCCGCTTTAGTCAGTTTACGGTCCTGAGAGAAGAAAGAAGAGAGGGGGAGGTAAAGACAGAAAATAACAAGGGATACAGTTCCTTCAATTCTCTGGCATAACATCATCTCTATAATATATCCATGCTTCTGATTTTGAATATAAAGTATCAATAGAAATAGTTACAAATAATGTCACTAATGAGGATTTGACCATGTTGCATTCAAGTTCAAAACATCCATTAGTTACTATTCCAGTGTCTCAGCAGTTATGTGACTGGTCTACAAACCCATGAATGTAGGCTATGTTTGGAGTTAACAAAAGTGTGATATTTTGAGTAAGGGAAGCATAGGGACGTGAATCTCTCTTCTCGTAACAGACATGTATACAACACACATATGTGATCTGGATGTGATGTCAGAAAAAGAATGATGTACAGCAAATATATCTATTTGTATGATATGTGGTGATGTCAGAAGTGGGATCAGAGTCTTGCTTTGTTAAACAGGTGTTGTGAATCAAAGACTTCACCAAAAGTGTTGTATGATGCATTCCACAACTGTAGTGAGGAAAGGATGAATTTAACCCCAGTGTCTGACTATACCACCTCTGAGTGATGAAGGCCTCTGTGGATCAATATTTCAGCCCCTATCTTCACTTAGCTGTTGTATAAATAGTGAAACAGCTGACATTTAGACCTTCTACATCTCTGTTCCACTCAGAACAGTTTGGCCGAAACCTTAGACAATCCCGGGCCGGATGTTCACACAGACACACACACACACACACACACACACACACACACACACACACACACACACACACACACACACACACACACACACACACACACACACACACACACACACACACACACACACACACACACACACACATACACATACACACACACACACACACATACACACACACGTCAGACACAGCCTTGAATCATGAGACCCACTAGAGACTAACGAAAGATGAATCCAAAATCTTTGGCTTGAACAAAATTCATACTTGCACATACATACAGTACATAAACAAATATAAACTCTTCCCACTGTGTGTTAAAACAGTATTCACATGTACAGTATACACACACCTGTGTACTGTGTACATGACCCAAATGAACACTAAACAGTGACGGAGAAGAGGGGGCTGCAGCATAAAGTCATGTGATACGCTAGCTTGATACGCTAGCTACAGAGAGTAGAAAGCTAAAGGCCACAGAGAGAGGGATGCCGCAGTACTGAGATACAGAGAGGCAAAGACACACACACACACACACACACACACACACACACACACACACACACACACACACACACACACACACACACACACACACACACAAACAGCTTGCCTTCAGTATTCACACCGTTTGACTTTTTACACGTTGCTGTGTTACAGCCTGAATTTAAAATGGATTAAATGTAGATGTTTTGTCACTGGCATACACACATTACCCCGTAATGTCAACGTTTTTTTACAAATTAATAAAAAATGAAAAGCTGAAATGTCTTGAGTCAATAAGTATTCAGCCCCTTTGTTATGGCAAGCCTACAGTGCCTTGCGAAAGTATTCACAACCCTTGGCACTTTTCCTACTTTGTTGCCTTAAAACCTGGAATTAAAATAGATTTTGGGGGGGGTTGTATCATTTGATTTACACAGCATGCCTACAATTTTGAAGATGCAAAATATTTTTTATTGTGAAACAAACAAGAAATAAGAAAAAAAAACTGAAAACTTGAGTGTGCATAACTATTCACCCCCCCAAAGTCAATACTTTATAGAGCCACCTTTTGCAGCAATTACAGCTGCAAGTCTCTTGAGATATGTCTCTATAAGCTTGGCACATCTAGCCACTGGGATTTTTGCCCATTCTTCAA
This sequence comes from Salmo salar, assembly GCF_965601325.2. Taxonomy (NCBI): domain Eukaryota; kingdom Metazoa; phylum Chordata; class Actinopteri; order Salmoniformes; family Salmonidae; genus Salmo; species Salmo salar. The sequence goes on along the minus strand of NC_138312.1, from coordinate 44,486,893 downwards.
GGTAAAACTGCTCCAGCTCCTTCAAGTTGGATGGGTTCCTGCTGGTGTACAGCAATCTTTAAGTCATACCACAAATTCTCAATTGGATTGAGGTTTGGGCTTTGACTAGGCCATTCCAAGACATTTAAATGTTTCCCCTTAAACCACTCAAGTGTTGCTTTAGCAGTATGCTTAGGGTCATTGTCCTGCTGGAAGGTGAACGTCCGTCCCAGCCTCAAATCTCTGGAAGACTGGAATAGGTTTCCCTCAAGAATTTCCCTGTATTTAGCGCCATCCATCATTCCTTCAATTCTGACGAGTTTCCCAGTCCCCTGCCGATGAAAAACATCCCCACAGCATGATGCTGCCACCACCAAGCTTCACTGGATGGATGGTGTTCTCGGGGTGATGAGAGGTGTTGGGTTTGTGCCAGACATAGCATTTTCCTTGATGGCCAAAAGTCTCATCTGACCAGAGTACCTTCTTCCATATGTTTGGGGAGTCTCCCACAAGCCTTTTGGCGAACACCAAACATGTTTGCTTATTTTGTCTTAAAGAAATTGCTTTTTTCTGGACACTCTTCCGTAAAGCCTAGCTCTGTGGAGTGTACGGCTTAAAGTGATCCTACGGAAAGATACTCCAATCTCCGCTGTGGACTTTGCAGCTCCTTCAGGGTTATCTTTGGTCTCTTTGTTGCCTCTCTGATTAATGCCCTCCTTGCTTGGTCCGTGAGTTTTGGTGGGCTGCTCTCTCTTGGCAGGTTTGTTGTGGTGCCATATTCTTTCAATTTTTTAATAATGGATTTAATGGTGCTCTGTGAGATGTTCAAAGTTTCGGATCTTTTTTTATAACCCAACCCTGATCTGTACTTCTCCACAACTTTGTCCCTGACCTGTTTGGAGAGCTCCTTGGTCTTCATGGTGCCATTTGCTTGGTGGTTCGCCTTCCTTAGGGGTGTTGCAGACTCTGGGTGTCACGCCCTGACCATAGAGAGCCATTGTTTCTCTATGGTGAAGTAGGTCAGGGCTTGACTAGGGGTATTCTAGTTTATTATTTCTATGTGGGATTCTAGGCTATTATTTCTATGTTGGTGATTTGTATGATTCCCAATTAGAGGCAGCTGGTAATCATTGTCTCTAATTGGGGATCATATTTAAGTAGTTATTTTTACCACCTGTTTTTGTTGGATCTTGTTTTTGTGTAGGTGCCTATTTGCACTTCACTGTCTTCACGTTTCATTTGTTCATTTATTGTTTTTGTATTTTGCTAAGTTTCACATTATAATAAAGATGTGGAACGCTACTCACGCTGCACCTTGGTCCAATTATTACGACGATCGTGACAGAATATCCCACCACAGCAGGACCAAGCAGCGTGTCCAGGAGGAGAAGGTATCCTGGACTTGGGAGGAGATCTTGGATGGGAAGGGATCCTAGACTTGGGAGGAAATCCTGTCAGGACAGGATCGCCTTCCTTGGCGGCAAACGCAGGGAGAGAAGGGAGGACAGCGACGACGCCAGGGTTTGCAGCCACAAAGACAGCTGAAAATAGTTTTTTTTGGGGGGGGGGGCACACGGGGTGGTCGGCGGAGCCGGGGAGTGAGCCATTGACAACGTGGGAGGAGATAGAGAGGTGGTCGGTCAACCCAAGGAGAGTACCAGAGCCCGCCTGGGAGTCAATGAAACGGTGCGAGGAGGGATACCGGAGAATGGAGTTGGCTAAGTGTATGCGGCAACGCAGGCGTTTGGAGGAGCGTGTCATCAGTCCGGTGCAACTTGTGCCGGTCCCACGCATCAGGCCTCCAGTGCGCCTCCCCAGTCCGGTGCGTCCTGTGCCAGCTCCTCGCACTCACCGTGCGAGGTGTGTCATCGAACTGGTACCATTGATGCCGGTTCTACGCACCAGGTCTCCAGTGCGCCTCCACAGCCCAGTACGTCTTGTGCCAGCTCCTCGCACTCACCGTGCGAAGTGTGCCATCGAACCGGTACCATTGATGCCGATTCTACGCACCAGGTCTCCAGTGCGCCTCCACAGCCCAGTGCGTCCTGTGCCAGCTCCACGCACCAGGCCTCCAGTGCACCTTCACAGTCCAGAGCTTCTGGCGACAGTTCCCAGTCCAGAGCTTCTGGCGACAGTTTCCAGTCCAGAGCTTCAGGTGACAGTTTCCAGTCCAGAGCTTCTGGCGACGTTTCACAGTCCGGAACCTCCAACGACGGTCCACAGTCCGGAACCTCCAACGACGGTCCACAGTCCGGAACCTCCAGAGACGGTCCACAGTCCGGAACCTCCAGAGATGGTCCACAGTCCAGAACCTCCTGAGACGGTCCACAGCCCGGAACCTCCTGAGACGGTCAACGGTCCGGAACCTTCAGCGGGGGTCAACGGTCCGGAGCTTCCAGGCAAGGCGTCCAGTCCTGCTCCAGGGCAGGAGCCTCCCTCTGCGCCAATGCCCAGTCCAGGCACGGCGTCCAGTCCAGCTCCAAGGCCGGAGCCTTCCCCTGCACCGATGCCCAGTCCAAGCACGGCGTCCAGTCCTGCTCCATGGCCGGAGTCTTCCTCGGCATTGAGATCCAGTCCAGGCACAGTGTTCAGCCTGGGTCCATGGCTGGATCCATGGAATGAGCGGTTTCTTCGGCCCACACCAGAGCCACCACCAAAGATGGTGGATCCGCGAGCTGAGCGGGTTCTTCATCCCGCACCAGAGCTGCCCCCGATGCTGGCGGATCCGCAGGATGAGCGGGTACTTTGTCCTGCACCAGAGCCACCACCGACACTAATCACCCCCCCCCCCCCACCCTCCCTATTTGGTTTCAGGTTTTGCGGCAGGAGTCCGCACCTTTGGGGGGTACTGTCAAGCCATGACCATAGAGAGGACTTCATTTAATTAATTATGTCACTTCTGAAGGTAATTGGTGGCACCAGATCTTATTTAGGGGCTTCATAGCAAAGGGGGTGAATACATATGCACGCACCACTTTTCCGTTTGTTTTTTTTTTTTTTTTTTTTTTTAAACAAGTTATTTTTTTCATTTCACTTCACCAATTTGGACTATTTTATGTATGTCCATTACATGAAATCTAAATAAAAATCTATTTAAATTACAAGTTGTAATGCAACAAAATAGGAAAAATTTCAAAGGGGGTGAATACATTTGCAAGGCACTGTAAATAAGTTCAGGAGCAAAAATGTCACATACATTGCATGGACTCAGTCTGTGTGCAGTAATATGATTTATGAATGACTACCTCGTCTCTGTACCCCACACATACAGTAGAATCATCTGTAAGGTCCCTCAGTCGAGCAGTGAATTTCAAACACAGATTCAACCATAAAGAACAGGGAGGTTTTCCAATGCCTTGCAAAGAAGGGCACCTATTGGCAGATGGGTAAAAAAAAATAAGCAGATATTGAATTTACCTTTGAGCATGGTGAAGTTATTAATTACCCTATGTATGGTGTATCAATACACCCAGACACTACAAAAAAACAGGCATCGTTCCTAACTCAGTTGCCCCGAGAGGAAGAAAAACCACTCAGGGATTTCACAATGAGGCCAATGGTGACTTTAAAACAGTTACAGAGTGTAATGTCTGTGATAGGAGAAAACTGAGGATGGATGAACAACATTGTAGTTACTCCACAATACTAACCTAAATGACAAAGTGAAAAGAAGGAACCCTGTACAGAATATAAATATTCCCGAAACATAAATCCTGTTTGGAAAAGGTTCTAAAGTAATACTGAAAAAAATGTAGCAAAGCAGTTCACTTTTTGTCCTGACTACAAAGTGTTAAGTTTGGGGCAAATCCAATACAACACATTACTGAGTACCACTCTCCATATTTTCAAGCATAGTGGTGGCTGCATCATGTTATGGGTAAGCTTGTAATCTTTAAGGACTGGGGAGTTTTTCAGGATAAAAAACAAACGGAATAGAGCTAAGCACAGGCAAAATCCTAGAGGAAAATCTGGTTCAGTCTTCTTTCCATCAGACATTGGGAGATTAATTCACCTTTCAGCAGGACAATAACCTAAAACACAAGGCCAAATCTACAATTGGAGTTTCTTGCCAAGAAGACAGTGAATGTTCCTGAGTGGCTGAGTTACAGTGTTGACTTAAATCTACTTTAAAATCTATGGCGTTACCTGAAAATGGTTGTCTAGCAATGATCAACAACCAATTTGACAGAGCTTAATGAATTTTGAAAAGAATAATGGGCAAATGTTGCACAATCCAGGTGTGGAAAGCTCTTAGAAACTTACCCAGAAAGACTCACAGCTGTAATTACTGCCAAAGGTGCTTCTACAAAGTATTGACTCAGGGGTGTGAATACTTATGTAAATAAGATATTTCTGTAATTCATTTTCATTAAATGTGACAGAATTTCTCAAAACATATTTTTACTTAGTCATTATGAGGCATTGTGTGTAGATGGGTGAGAAAAAACATATTGAATCCAGGGTGTAACACAAGAAAATGTGGAATAAGTCAAGGGGTATGAATACTTTCTAAAGGCACTATAAACACACAGACACATACAAACAAACACATACACAGTTTCTTTCAGGGAACCGTGTGCATAGAGTGTTACAGAGTTCCCGATTGCAGAAATAAATCATGTCCATTCACAAGCATGGATTATTGGAGGAAGGTGCCGAGTCGAATTTCACCTAAAGCCCATGACGATCTAAGCTGTCGTATATCCAAACAACTAACATATTAGTAAGCAGATGCTAGCCTATTACAGATGTAGGATCTTCATTTGATCACTCCTTTGTTGCTGAGATATTTCCAGCACCACAGGAAATGCAGATGAGCTTCATGATTTACATAAATTCACTGAAAACACGCAATAAGACACGGTTATATTAACAGAATTGTACTTTCATGTAGCCTAATTTAGGCCATTTTATAGTCTAACCACCGATCAAGCAACATTATGGAGTAAACGTTCAAATCCTGTTTCTGCAGGATTATTTTTCTGCAACAATACTGGTCAAATTAAGATTGTACATCTGTAAACCTATCCTTAATTGCCAATACTGTATTTCCTATACAGCTAATTATTCAGGATCCTAATCTGGAAGGAGGGGAACTGATGGTAAGGGAGTTGCTCGGGGATATACACTGCTCAAAAAAATAAAGGGAACACTTAAACAACACAATGTAACTCCAAGTCAATCACACTTCTGTGAAATCAAACTGTCCACTTAGGAAGCAACACTGATTGACAATACATTTCACATGCTGTTGTGCAAATGGAATAGACAACAGGTGGAAATTATAGGCAATTAGCAAGACACCCCCAATAAAGGAGTGGTTCTGCAGGTGGTGACCACAGACCACTTCTCAGTTCCTATGCTTCCTGGCTGATGTTTTGGTCACTTTTGAATGCTGGCGGTGCTTTCACTCTAGTGGTAGCATGAGACAGAGTCTACAACCCACACAAGTGGCTCAGGTAGTGCAGCTCATCCAGGATGGCACATCAATGCGAGCTGTGGCAAGAAGGTTTGCTGTGTCTGTCAGCGTAGTGTCCAAAGCATGGAGGCGCTACCAGAAGACAGGCCAGTACATCAGGAGACGTGGAGGAGGCCGTAGGAGGGCAACAACCCAGCAGCAGGACCGCTACGTCCGCCTTTGTGCAAGGAGGAGCAGGAGGAGCACTGCCAGAGCCCTGCAAAATGACCTCCAGCAGGCCACAAATGTCCATGTGTCTACTCAAACGGTCAGAAACAGACTCCATGAGGGTGGTATGAGGGCCCGACGTCCACAGGTGGGGGTTGTGCTTACAGCCCAACACTGTGCAGACCGTTTCGCATTTGCCAGAGAACACCAAGATTGGAAAATTCGCCACTGGCACCCTGTGCTCTTCACAGATGAAAGTAGGTTCACACTGAGCACATGTGACAGACGTGACAGAGTCTGGAGACGCCGTGGAGAACGTTCTGCTGCCTGCAACATCCTCCAGCATGACCGGTTTGGCGGTGGGTCAGTCATGGTGTGGGGTGGCATTTCTTTGGGGGGCCGCACAGCCCTCCATGTGCTCGCCAGAAGTAGCCTGACTGCCATTAGGTACCGAGATGAGATCCTCAGACCCCTTGTGAGACCATATGCTGGTGCGGTTGGCCCTGGATTCCTCCTAATGCAAGACAATGCTAGACCTCATGTGGCTGGAGTGTGTCAGCAGTTCCTGCAAGAGGAAGGCATTGATGCTATGGACTGGTCCGCCCGTTCCCCAGACCTGAATCCAATTGAGCACATCTGGGACATCATGTCTCGCTCCATCCACCAACGCCACGTTGCACCACAGACTGTCCAGGAGTTGGCGGATGCTTTAGTCCAGGTCTGGGAGGAGATCCCTCAGGAGACCATCCGCCACCTCATCAGGAGCATGCCCAGGCGTTGTAGGGAGGTCATACAGGCACGTGGAGGCCACACACAGTACTGAGCCTCATTTTGACTTGTTTTAAGAACATTACATCAAAGTTGGATCAGCCTGTAGTGTGGTTTTCCACTTTAATTTTGAGTGTGACTCCAAATCCAGACCTCCATGGGTTGATAAATTGGATTTCCATTGATTATTTTTGTGTGATTTTGTTGTCAGCACATTCAACTATGTAAAGAAAAAAGTATTTAATTAGATTATTTCATTCATTCAGATCTAGGATGTGTTATTTTAGTGTTCCCTTTATTTTTTTGAGCAGTGTATAAGGATCATGTGACTATCTATGGATTTTCTCCCAGGCAGGGTGTGGCACTAACAGCATCTGCTTGCCTTATTGAGCTTTGTCATTGTGATAGAAAACAGAGAAGCTAACAGCACTAGAGCCCTGCTCTAACAGAATGGGTGAGACCCAGAATGAATGCAACTGGCTACGATAAAATACTTATGGCTTTATTGTCTCCGATACACAGCAGCCAGAGCCGATCACTGTGTATCTTCAAATGACTTGCACAGGCGCACACTCCCCCCTTTTCCCTCTTCTCTCTCTCTCTCTGCAGAGGGGAGCGCTTGTGTGTGTGTGTGTGTGTGTGTGTGTGTGTGTGTGTGTGTGTGTGTGTGTGTGTGTGTGTGTGAGAACTGTATCCTCAGCTGATCAGACACACTGGCAGCTGGCAGTATTTTTTCCTCTGAATCATGTTGCATCATCCACTGATCCGAGACAATCAGGACCTGGTAAATCAGTCTGGCCCAGAGATAGGGACCGTGAGAGGGACACATCCATATGATCAGATGATTTACTAAATAAGTACTAGTACATTAATAAAGTATTTCTGCAGAAGATGTCTAAGACAATCTCGGCTATATCCCTTTGTCTATTTTCAATTATTTTTCTCTCTCTTTTGCTATCTCTTTCATTTCCCTAATATTTCTTTATATATATTTTTTCTCTCTCTCTCTCACACACACACACTTTTGATGTCCTGAGGCCCTGTATCACTGTGGCACAGGAGCACTGAAGGGTGAGGTATTATCTCCATGGAGAGTATAATTGCTGAATTATCACTCTGCGTCGTTCCCCCCCACACACACACACTCTTTCAGTTTATTACAGAGTGAAGTGTCACTTACACTTTTGAAACCATTCAAAAAATGTCCACTTCATTCAAGATGAAGCAAAAAAACACAAGAATGAAATAGACTCCAACTGGAGATTTCTTCTCCATTCATCACTGTCACTCACTCACTCACTCACTCACTCACTCACTCACTCACTCACTCACTCACTCACTCACTCACTCACTCACTCACTCACTCACTCACTCACTCACTCACTCACTCACCTACTCACCTACTCACTCACCTACTCACTCACTCACTCACTCACTCACTCACTCACTCACTCACTCACTCACTCACTCACTCACTCACTCACTCACTCACTCACTCACTCACTCACTCACTCACTCCTCTCTCATTTGCCAGCAGCATACCACCCTGCATCCCACTGCTGGCTTACTTCTGAAACTAAGCAGGGTTGGTCCTGGTCAGTCCCTGGATGGGAGAACAGATGCTGCTGGATGTGGTGTTGGAGGGCCAGTAGGAGGCACCCTTTCCTCTGGTCTAAAAAAATATCCCAATGTCTCAGGGCAGTGATTGGGGACATTTCCCTGTGTAGAGTGCTGTCTTCTGGCTTGGATGTTAAACCCATGGCACTTATTGTAAGAGTAGGGGTGTTAACCCTGGTGTCCTGGCTAAATTCCCAATCCGGCCCTCATACCATCATGGTCACCTAATCATCCCCAGCTTACAGTTAGCTCATTCCTCTCCCCTGTAACATTTCCCCAGGTCGTTTCTATAAATGAGAATGTGTTCTCAGTCAATTACCCTGGTAAAATAAATAAAATCTCTCCACTCCCAGCTTACAGGACCTGACAGTGTGCAGAGGAGACTAAGGCTGTGTCCCAAATGGCACACGATTCCCTTTATAGTGCACTGTATAGGGATGTCACGCCCTGACCTGAGAGAGCCTTTTATGTCTCTATTTAGGTTTGGTCAGGGTGTGATTTGGGTGGGCATTCTATGTCCTTTTTTCTATGCTTTGTATTTCTTTGTTTTGGCCTGGTATGGCTCTCAATCAGGGACAGCTGTACATCATTGTCGTTGATTGGGAGTACATACTTAATTTTGGTTTAGTGTTTTGCACCTGACAGAACTGCTTGGCTGTCGGTTTCTTGTTTTTTTGTTTAAAGTGTTCTATCTTTAATAAATTAATGATGAGCACTAACCACGCTGCGCCTTGGTCTACTCTCTTCAACGACCAAGCAGCGTGGTTTGGAGCATCGGGGGGAAGGATGGACATGGGAGTTGGAACGTCAACTCTGGGAGGACAAGCGAAGGGAGCTATGGGAACCTGAGAGGCAGCCCCCCAAAAAAATTTTTGGGGGGGCACACGGGTAGTTTGGCAAGGCCAGGGTTGAGACCTAAGCCAACTCTCCGTGCTTACCAGAGGCAGCGTGGTACTGGTCAGGCCCCGTGCTATGGGGTGATGCGCACGGCGTCGAGGCCGAGTATCCACAGGCCGGTGTGCTCGGTGCCAGCGTCCTGCATTTGCCGGGGGGAAGTGGGCACCCAGCCAGTACGGGCGGTGCCAGTCCTGCGCCCGAGACCGCCAGTGCGCCTCTACGGTCCAGTGTATCCTGCTCTCCGCACCTGCCCTGAGGTGCGTGTTTTCAGTCTGGCGTCTCCAAAGCCAGCACCATGTCCTGGGCTTCCAGTGCGTCAGCCCAGTCCAGTACGTCCTGTTCCCGCTCCTCGCACTAGCCTTGAGGTGCGTGTCTCCAGTCTGGTACCTCCAGTATCAGCCCCACGCACCAGGCCTCCAGTGCGTCAGCCCAGTCCAGCTCGTCCTGCTCCTGCTCCTCGCACTAGCCCAGTGGTGCGTGTCCCTAGTCTGGCACTTCCTAAGCCAGCCCCACGCATCAGGCCTTCAGTGCGCAGTCCCCGTCCAGAGCTTCCGGAAACAGTGCCTTGTCCAGAGTGTCCGGCGACAGTGCCTCGTCCAGAGTGTCCGGCGACAGTGCCTCGTCCAGAGTGTCCGGCGACAGTGCCTCGTCCAGGGTGTCCGGCGACAGTGCCTTGTCCAGGGTGTCCGGCGACAGTGCCTCGTCCAGAGTGTCCGGCGACAGTGCCTCGTCCAGAGTGTCCGACGACAGTGCCCCGTCTGGAGCACCCAGTGTCGCCCTACAGTCCGGAGCTCCCAGTGTCGCCCTACAGTCCGGAGCTCCCAGAGTCGCCCGCCTGTCCTCCGGCGCAGCCAGTGTCGCCTGCCTGTCCTCCGGCGCAGCCAGAGTCGCCCACCTGTCCTCCGGCGCAGCCAGAGTAGCCCTCCAGTCTGGGGCCCGCGGCGAGGGACACAGACACGGAAATCCCTCGCCATCCTTCGCCGCTCCAGAGCCGCCACCGTGGAGAAATGCCCACCCAGACCCTCCCCTATAGGTTCAGATTTCCGGCCGGAGTCCGCACCTTTGGGGGGGGGTACTGTCACGCCCTGACCTGAGAGAGCCTTTTTTATGTCTCTATTTAGGTTTGGTCAGGGTGTGATTTGGGTGGGCATTCTATGTCCTTTTTTCTATGCTTTGTATTTCTTTGTTTTGGCCTGGTATGGCTCTCAATCAGGGACAGCTGTACATCGTTGTCGCTGATTGGGAGTCATACTTAGGCAGCCTGTTTTCCTTTGGGGTTTGTGGGTAGTTAATTTCTGTTTAGTCATTTGTTACCTGACAGAACTGTTTGGCTGTTGTCTTTTGTTTATTTTGTAAAGTGTTCTCTTTTTACATTAAATTTCAAAGATGAGCACTAACCACACTGCGCCTTGGTCTACTCCATTCAACAGCCGTTACAAGGGAATAGGGTAGCATTTGAGATGGACCCTGACTCCCCCTGGGGAACCTAAACAACGAGGGGGCTCCAGGCTAAAATTGTTCCTAAAAAAACACCCTCTCCAATCCTGGGTCTAACACTGAAAATGCTGCATCAGCTCCATAGCAAAAACACTCTCGCCCCTCTGTGTCTGAAACTACTGAATATCTCCCTCTCCCTTGGCTTCTGGAACCACAACACATATTCTGACTCACCTGCCTGTGCACTGAAACAGTGTATTTACAGGCATAGCCGAAGGGTGCATATGGTAGACTGTGTATACTGCATGAATTGTTAAATTGTGACGTCACATCCATAAGCAGATTTGTGAAATGTATCAGATGCTGTTCTAAACCAATGCCAGTGAACTAGTCTCTTCCTCTCTCAGCTGTCTCTGCTCTCACTAAACTCCTCTCTCACCTGTCTCTGCTCTGACACTAAACTATTCTCTCACCTGTCTCTGCTCTCACTAAACTCCTCTCTCACCTGTCTCTGTTCTGACACTAAACTCCTCTCTCACCTGTCTCTGTTCTGACACTAAACTCCTCTCACCTGTCGCTGCTCTGACACTAAACTCCTCTCTCACCTGTCTCTGCTCTGACACTAAACTCCTCTCTCACCTGTCTCTGCTCTCACTAAACTCCTCTCTCACCTGTCTCTGCTCTGACACTAAACTCCTCTCTCACCTGTCTCTGCTCTGACACTAAACTCCTCTCTCACCTGTCTCTGCTCTCACTAAACTCCTCTCTCACCTGTCTCTGTTCTCACTTAACTCCTCTCTCACCTGTCTCTGTTCTCACTAAACTCCTCTCTCACCTGTCTCTGCTCTCACTAAACTCCTCTCTCACCTGTCTCTGTTCTCACTAAACTCCTCTCTCACCTGTCTCTGCTCTGACACTAAACTCTTCTCTCACCTGTCTCTGTTCTCACTAAACTCCTCTCTCACCTGTCTCTGCTCTGACACTAAACTCCTCTCTCACCTGTCTCTGCTCTGACACTAAACTCCTCTCTCACCTGTCTCTGTTCTCACTAAACTCCTCTCTCACCTGTCTCTGCTCTGACACTAAACTCCTCTCTCACCTGTCTCTGCTCTGACACTAAACTCCTCTCTCACCTGTCTCTGCTCTGACACTAAACTCCTCTCTCACCTGTCTCTGCTCTGACACTAAACTCCTCTCACACCTGTCTCTGCTCTGACACTAAACTCCTCTCACCTGTCTCTGCTCTGACACTAAACTCCTCTCACCTGTCTCTGCTCTGACACTAAACTCCTCTCTCACCTGTCTCTGCTCTGACACTAAACTCCTCTCTCACCTGTCTCTGCTCTGACACTAAACTCCTCTCTCACCTGTCTCTAGCTCTGACACTAAACTCCTCTCTCACCTGTCTCTGCTCTGACATTAAACTCCTCTCTCACCTGTCTCTGTTCTGACACTTAACTCCTCTCTCACCTGTCTCTGCTCTGACACTAAACTCCTCTCTCACCTGTCTCTGTTCTGACACTAAACTCCTCTCTCACCTGTCTCTGCTCTGACACTAAACTCCTCTCTCACCTGTCTCTGCTCTGACACTAAACTCCTCTCTCACCTGTCTCTGTTCTCACTAAACACCTCTCTCACCTGTCTCTGCTCTGACACTAAACACCTCTCTCACCTGTCTCTGTTCTCACTAAACTCCTCTCTCACCTGTCTCTGTTCTCACTAAACTCCTCTCTCACCTGTCTCTGCTCTCACTAAACTCCTCTCTCACCTGTCTCTGCTCTGACACTAAACTCCTCTCTCACCTGTCTCTGTTCTCACTAAACTCCTCTCTCACCTGTCTCTGTTCTCACTAAACTCCTCTCTCACGTGTCTCTGCTCTGACACTAAACTCCTCTCTCACCTGTCTCTGCTCTGACACTAAACTTCTCTCTCACCTGTCTCTGCTCTGACACTAAACTCCTCTCACACCTGTCTCTGCTCTGACACTAAACTCCTCTCACCTGTCTCTGCTCTGACACGAAACTCCTCTCTCACCTGTCTCTGCTCTGACACTAAACTCCTCTCTCACCTGTCTCTGCTCTGACACTAAACTCCTCTCTCACCTGTCTCTAGCTCTGACACTAAACTCCTCTCTCACCTGTCTCTGCTCTGACATTAAACTCCTCTCTCACCTGTCTCTGTTCTGACACTTAACTCCTCTCTCACCTGTCTCTGCTCTGACACTAAACTCCTCTCTCACCTGTCTCTGTTCTGACACTAAACTCCTCTCTCACCTGTCTCTGCTCTGACACTAAACTCCTCTCTCACCTGTCTCTGCTCTGACACTAAACTCCTCTCTCACCTGTCTCTGTTCTCACTAAACACCTCTCTCACCTGTCTCTGCTCTGACACTAAACACCTCTCTCACCTGTCTCTGTTCTCACTAAACTCCTCTCTCACCTGTCTCTGCTCTGACACTAAACTCCTCTCTCACCTGTCTCTGTTCTCACTAAACTCCTCTCTCACCTGTCTCTGTTCTCACTAAACTCCTCTCTCACCTGTCTCTGCTCTGACACTAAACTCCTCTCTCACCTGTCTCTGCTCTGACACTAAACTCCTCTCTCACCTGTCTCTGCTCTCACTAAACTCCTCTCTCACCTGTCTCTACTCTGACACTAAACTCCTCTCTCACCTGTCTCTGTTCTCACTAAATTCCTCTCTCACCTGTCTCTGCTCTCACTAAACTCCTCTCTCACCTGTCTCTGCTCTGACACTAAACTCCTCTCTCACCTGTCTCTGCTCTGACACTAAACTCCTCTCTCACCTGTCTCTGCTCTGACACTAAACTCCTCTCTCACCTGTCTCTGTTCTCACTAAACTCCTCTCTCACCTGTCTCTGCTCTGACACTAAACTCCTCTCTCACCTGTCTCTGCTCTGACACTAAACTCCTCTCTCACCTGTCTCTGCTCTGACACTAAACTCCTCTCACCTGTCTCTGCTCTGACACTAAACTCCTCTCTCACCTGTCTCTGCTCTGACACTAAACTCCTCTCTCACCTGTCTCTGCTCTGACACTAAACACCTGTCTCTGCTCTGACACTAAACTCTTCTCTCAGCTCCTCTTGTGACACCCTAAAACGTTCTATGCAGCAGTACAGAACATTGACCGCAAATGGACCAAATCCAGATATGATCTACAGAAACGTGAGGGGTCATTTTTCAGTCCTCTGAAAATGTAGAGAATAGAGTTGTATTAAACTCAATGGTGCCAAAGACACATCAATAGGCACAATGTCACTATCATTAATGCATGGCTTTGATTTTAGAGTAATTTGCATTAAGGGGGCTGAATAGCTGAGAGCTGAGTTTTTGTTAATACACAGTCGGACATGTCAAAGCAACTGTGAAAGTAACTATACCCAACTATACACAGAGTCACCCAGTTACCTGCATAGAGTCTGCATGAAGACTTTGCTTGGCCTGTCCAAATGAAACCCATGATGGTAGTGATTATGACTCTACCTTGTTTGGTAATATAGGACACACACACAGATAGCCCTGGATAAACAGTCCCTTCCTCCTCTCTATTATGCAGTCCCTATCCCCCACCCACTCTCCAACTGAAGACAAGCCAAACAGTGGTGGCCCAAGACACGCCCTGGCCCCTGGCCACTCAGCAGCATCAGACCAGAGCACAGTGAACTGTAACTCTCCATTCATTCCCTCATCTGTCTCCCCAGTCCTCTCAGTAAAGGGCACAGCCATCCCTCAATGTGCCAGTGATTATATACATCATGCATCAGACCACAGCAGCAACAGGCAACAAAGACATCCAGGGGCCTGGATTATATCACTGTTCTGAAGCAGAATTATTCAATAAAAGATTGTAAAAGCTCCACAAAAGCATTTTATTGTTCTACTTGCTCTGTGCTGTGGGGATTTTGTTTATTCTATGGCAACAGGCTGTCAGGGAAAGAGAGAGGAGGGAAGGAGAGAGAGAGTAGGAAGGGAGGGAGAGTAGAGAGTAGGGAGGGAGAGAGAGAGAGTAGGGAGGGAGAGAGAGAGATAGTAGGGACGGAGGGAGAGAGAGTAGGGAGGGAGGGAGAGAGATAGTAGGGACGGAGGGAGAGAGAGAGAGTAGGGAGGGAGGGAGAGAGATAGTAGGGACGGAGGGAGAGAGAGTAGGGAGGGAGAGAGAGAGATAGTAGGGACGGAGGGAGAGAGAGTAGGGAGGGAGAGAGAGAGATAGTAGGGACGGAGGGAGAGAGAGTAGGGAGGGAGGGAGAGAGAGTAGGGAGGGAGGTAGAGAGAGAGTAGGGAGGGAGGGAGAGAGAGAGAGTGGGGAGGGAGGGAGAGAGAGAGATAGTAGGGACGGAGGGAGAGAGAGTAGGGAGGGAGGGAGAGAGAGAGAGTGGGGCGGGAGGGAGAGAGAGTAGGGAGGTAGAAAGAATTTGACATACATACTGACTGTCCAGAGCAAGGTTATTATAGTTTTGTGATTTAATATTATTTTTTCTAACTATTCATTTTTTGATTTTTATTATAAATTCAGTTAAGTTTCAGTTAGTTTTACTAAATTTATTTACTTTCAGTTTGATAAAAAAAATAAACATTTCTATTTCATTTTTAAATTATTTATAGTAGTTTTAGTTTTAGGGATTATGCGTGGGAGGCTAGGAACCATTTACAGTGCCTTCAGAAAGTATTCACACACCTTCCCTTTTCCACATTTTGTTGTGTTACAGCCTGAATTTAAAATTGATTAAACTGAGATTTTGTGTCACTGGCCTACACACAATACCCCATAATGTCAAAGTGGAATTATGTTTTTAGAAAAGTTTTACAATGTAATTAAAAATTAAGCTGAAATGTCGAGTCAATAATTATTCAGACTCTTTGTTATGGCAAGCCGAAAAAAGTTCTGGAGTAAAAATGTGATTAACAAGTCACATAATAAGTTGCATGGACTCACTCTCTGTGCAATAATAGTGTTTAACATGATTTTTGAATGACTTCCTCATTTCTGTACCCCACACATACAATTATCTGTAAAATCCCTCAGTCGAGCAATGAATTTAAACCACAGATTCAACCACTAAAGAAGGAAGCCTGTACAGAATACAAATATTCCAAAACATGCATCCTGTTTGCACGAAGGCACTAAAGTAAAACTGCGACAACAACATTTTTTTAAATGACCTGAATACTGAGCGTTATGTTTGGGGCAAATCCAACACAACACATCACTGAGTACTACTCTTCATATTTTCAAGCATGGTGGTGGCTGCATCATATTATGGGTATGCTTGTCATTGGAAAGGACTAGGGAGTTTTTTGGGGGGATAAAAATAAACGTAATTGAGCTAAGCGCAGGCAAAATCCGAGAGGAATGCCTGGTTCAGTCTGCTTTCCAACAGACACTGGGAGAAAAATGCACCTTTTAGCAGGAAAATCATCTAAAACACAAGGCCAAATATACAGTTGCTTACCAAGACAACATGGAATGTTCCTGAGTGGTCTAGTTACAGTTCTGACTTAAATCGTCTTGAAAGTCTATGCCAAGACTTGAACATGGCTTTCCAGCAATGATCAACAACCAACTTGATAGAGCTTAAAGATTTTTTTTTTAAAGTATAATGTGCAAATATTGTACACAGCTGTAATCGCTGTCAAAGGTGATTCTAACATGTATTGACTTAGGGGTGTGAATACTTATGTAAATTAGATATTTCTGTATATCATTTTCAATAACTTTGCAAACATTCCTTAAAACAAGTTTTCACTTTGTCATTATGGGGTATTGTATGTAGATGGGTGAGAAAAAAATATATTGAATCCATTTTGAATTCAGGCTGTAACTCAACAGAATGTGGAATACGTCTGAAGGCACTGTATGTGTTGAAGGCCTATAGTTATTTAATTATTTTATGGGGGGGGGGGGGCACTTCTTGCCACTGGGGGGCAGTTATACATAAGGTGATGGGCCAGGACCATAGACTTGGATAGACATAACATCTCTATATCTGTGTCATGATGGCGTCGGTGACAGGATGGGCAGCGCCATTGAGGCCATCTCCATCTTGAAATAGTCCATTTTCTTCTTCACAAGTAAAATTAATTTGCTGATCCCTCCTGATGACCCAGCTGTCCTGACTCTAACCTGGGTCATCAGGAGGAATCAGCCAATGAAGTTAGAAGTCCTGCCCAGCTGACTAAATCAAAATGGAAAAAGTCCTCAATGACCCTGCTCATGCTAACAAAGGATTTTTGCCACTAGAGGACTCCATACAACTCCATAGCCAGGACAAAGGTTTGTTTAGGTTTAAATTATGAATCAATCCTAATGTGACTTGGATTTAAAGGTCCCTAGACTGGTGCAATAAATATAGTGGAAGGAAACTCCCATGTTTAATCCAATCCAATGCTTTATTTTACTTTAGTAGGAGATGTACCTTTACCTTTATCTGACAGAAAGAGAGAGGGAAAAAAAGACAAATTAAGTCATGGCACATTCAATTTGTTATGTTTATGTAATTTTAAACATGTATCACTATCCAGAGAGACATAAGGGATTGTAACATACTCTGTTTCACGGAAACCTGTCTCTCCGGTTATATACTGTCGGAGTCGGTCCAGCCATCTGGATTCTCAGTCCATCGTGCCGACAGGAATAAACATCTCTCCGGGAAGAAGAAGGGCGGGGATGTATGTTTCATGATTAACGAATCGTAATAACATTAACGACTTGTAATAACATACAGGGACTCAAGTCCTTTAGTTCACCCGAACTACAATACCTCACAATTGAATGCCAACCGTATTATCTCCCAAGAGAATTCTCTTCGGTTATTGTCACAGCCGTGTCACAGCCCCCCTCAAGCCGATATCACGATGGCCATCAAGGAACTTCACTGGACTTCACGCAAACTAGAAACCATGAGGTTGCATTTATTGTAGCTGGGGATTTTAACGAAGTCAATTTGAGGAAAAGGCTTCCTAAATTCTGTCAGCATATCGACTGCAGCACTCACACTGGGAAAGCACTCGACCATTGCTACTCCAACTTCCGGGATGCATACAAGGCCCTCCCACGCCCTGCTTTCGGCAAATCTGACCACGACTCCATTTCGCTCCTCCCTTATAATAGGCAGAAACTCAAACAGGAAGTACCCGTGCTAAGGACTATTCAACGCTGGTCTGACCATTCGGAATCCACGCTTCAAGATTGTTTTGATCATGCGGACTGGGATATGTTCCAAATAGCTTCGGGGGAATAATATTGACTTGTACACCGAGACGGTTACTGAGTTTATTAATAAGTGTATAGGAGGTGTTGTACCCACTGTGACTATTAAAACCTACCCTAATCAGAAACCGTGGATAAATGGCAGCATTCGCACTAAACTGATAGCGCGAACCACCGTATTGAACCATGGTAAGGTGACTGGGAATATGGCAGAATAATAACAGAGTGGTCATTTTCTCCGTAAGGCAATCAAACAGAGTCGCAATTCAACAGCTCAGACACAAGACGTATGTGGCGGGGTCTACAGTCAATCCCAGACTACAAAAGGAAAACCAGCTATGCCGCAGACACCGACGCCTTGCTCCAAGACAAGCTAAACACTTCTTTGCCCGCTTTGAGGATAATACAGTGCCACTGACGCGGCCAGCTACCAAGGACAGAGGGCTCTCCTTCTCCGTGGTTGACGTGAGTAAGACAGCATCCCTAGTCACATCCTCAAAGCATCCGCAGACCAGCTGGCTGGTGTGTTTACGAACATATTAAATAATTCCCTATCCCAGACTGCTGTCTCCACATGCTTCAAGATGGCCACCAATGTCCCTGTTCCCAAGACTGCAAAGGTAACTGAACTAAATGACCATCGCCCCGTAGCACTCACTTCTGTCATCATGAAGTGCTTTGAGAGACTATTCAAGGATCATATCACCTCTACCTTACCTGCCACCCTAGACCCACTTCAATATGCTTACCGCCCCAATAGGTCCACAGACGATGCAATCGCCGTCACACTGCACACTGCCCTTCCCATCTGGACAAGAGGAATACCTATGTAAGAATGCTGTTCATTGACTATAGCTCAGCATTCAACACCATAGTACCCTCCAAGGTCAACATTAAGTTCGAGGCCATGGGTCTGAACCCTGTCCTGTGAAATTGGGTACTGGACTTCCTGACGGGCCGCCCCCAGGTGGTGAAGGTAGGAAACAACACCTACACTTCACTGATCCTCAACACTGGGGCCCCACAAGGGTGCGTGCTCAGTCCCCTCCTGTATTCCCTGTTCACCCATGACTGCGTGGCTATGCACGCCTCCAACTCAATCATCAAGTTTGCAGATGACACAACAGTAGCAGGCTTGATTAACAACAACGATGAGACAACCTACAGGGAGGAGGTGAGGGCTCTGGGAGTGTGGTTTCAGGAAAATAACCTCTCACCCAATGACCACGAAACAAAGGAGATGATCGTGGACTTCAGGAAACAGCAGAGGGAGCACCCCCCGATCCACTTCGACGGGACACCAGTGGAGAAGGTGGAAAGTTATTCGGTGTACACATCACGACAAACTGAAATGGTCCACCCACACAGACAGTGTGGTGAAGAAGGCGCAACAGAGTTTGGCTTGTCACCTAAAACCCTCACAAACTTTTATAGATGCACAATTGAGAGCATCCTGTCGGGCTGTTATGGCAACTGCACCGCCCACCATGGCAAGGCTCTCCAGAAGGTGGTGCGGTCTGCACAACAGATCACTGGGGGCAAACTAACTGCCCTTCAGGACACCTACTGGACCCGATGTCACAGGAAGGCCAAAAAGATCATCAAGGACAACAACCACCCGAGCCACTGCCTGTTCACCCTGCTATCATCCAGAAGGCGAGGTCAGTACAGGTGCATCAAAGCTGGGACCGAGAGACTGAAAATAGCTTCTATCTCAAGGCCATCAGACTGTTAAATAGCCAACACTAGCACAGAGAGGCTGCAGCCTACATACAGAGACTTGAAATCATTGGCCACTTTAATAAATGGAACACTAGTCACTTTAAATAATGTCACTTTAATAATGTTTACATATCTTGCATTACTCATCTCATATGTATATACTGTATTAAATACTATACTCAGTCTATGCTGCTCTGACATTGCCCGTCCATATATTTATATATTTTTAATTCCATTCCTTTACTTAGATTTGTGTGTATTAGGTATTTGTTGTGAAATTGTTAGATATTACTTGTTAGATACTGCTGCACTGTCGAAACTAGAAGCACAAGCATTTCGCTGCACCCGCAATAACATCTGCTAAACACATGTATGTGACAAATAACATTTAATTTTATTTGAGTATGAGTGTACACATACCCCCCTTTACCTCTTCCAGGTAATTCCGCAGTTCACACGGGGCACTTAATGCTCTGCCAGGTTGACCCTTCGGCTGGACAGTGACCCAAGACACAATCTTCGATGCAAAGAAGCTATATTTCTGAAGTACTGTGGTCAAGATCCTTGCTGGATTCATCTGGCTGGCATCTTCCTGGTGTCCTGCTGCTCCATGGCTGTATTCTCTGATTTGCTGATGTAAAAAAAGACTCTGCTTCCCTCTATGGTCGGGACGATACCAGCATCGCGATACTTGTTAGTAAAGTGGCAACCAGATTTTTTAAAAAGCCCTAATGTTGGAAACAAACAAAATGATGTTGTCACCCAGTCACATTTATTTATTTTACAAGCTATAGTACACAATATTTTACATTCAGCAGGTTTTTGAAGGACCAAAGAGTTTGGTCTACTTCCTGTTTTCATTTTTGCCATGGAAAAAATATTGCAATACTGGTATTGTCACAGATTTACTTCCCTCATCAGTGGCTCCATGTCTGTTGAGCAAAGTTCCAGAGCCGCACTTGGATCCATCAGGCAATCTGCTGCAAATGTTATATGGAAGTCGGATGCCAAAGGATTCAGTATGCATGCGAAGCGCTCACACAGTGACTTCAGGGGGACCTGTGCCAACTGTTTTGCAATAGTAGTTGACTGCAAGTGTGCTTCAAGGTTGAGAAGGCACGGCACCACATCAGACAGTGACTGGCTGTCAGTTTGAAATTTGTTGGTGTGGATAGCGAACAGCTCCAGCAACTTCACAAGCTGCTCTAGCTTGGCCCAATCACTGGTCAGCAAGTTGGTCGGTGTTGATTGTGAATGGCTTCAGCAGCTTTACAAGCTGTTTTAGCTTTGCCCAGTCATGCTCTGTGCTCGCCCTCGGATTTCTTCCCTGTTAGCTAATGATAGTAATAAACTGGCTAGGCCTATTTGAAACATTGGCATCTACTGGCAGCATTTATCTACCAGATTCAGAAGCTCGAAAACCCCATTTGAAATATTTTTTGAAAACCCCAAAAGATTTTTGTTCAGTTTAGAAGAAAAAACTAAAACTAAACAATCTATTCTAATTAGTGATTTTTTTCAATTTGTATTTTTATTTTAGTTTACTAAATAGTTTTTCCTATTTAATTTTTTATTTTAGTTTTTTTTACTATAATAACCTTTGTCAAGTGTAAACTGAATCTAATTGGTCACACACATACACCGTTTAAAGCCACAGTGATACAGCTGTAGGGTGAATCAGATTTTTTTATTTAACATTTATTTAACTAGGCAAGTCAGATAAGAACAAATTCTTATTTACAATGACGGCCTACACCGGCTAAACCTGGACGATGCTGGGTCAATTGTGCGCCGCCCTATGGGACTCCCAATCACGGCTGGGTGTGATACAGCCTGGATCGGCTGATGCCACTAGAGGCTGGCAGAGGCTACCTTATGCAGAGATGATACCAGTTCAGGACTCCCTGGGTGTGGGTCTGCTTTCCTATCTGTGGGTGGGGGGACAGGCTGTGCAACCTTGGCAACCCAACGTGAAGTCAGTCAACAAAACAATTCCCCATGACATTGGATTTAGGTTAAAAGTTGGCTGAAGAAAAAAAGGTTCACTAACGTTGTTGACATTTTGCAAATGAAATCCGTTTTTGCAAATGAAATCAGTTTTCCAAAATCAGTTTAATCAAAAACATCATCACATTAAATTGTTTTGTTGAAATGAAGTGGAAACAACGTTGATTAAATGTCATTTCAACAACATCTATGTGATGATGTTGAATCAACGTGGAAAACTGATTGGATTTGCAAAAAGTCATCAACGCTGTTTTTTTGCCAACTTTTAACCTAAATCCAATGACAAGGTGAATTGTTTTGTTGACTTGAAGTAGAATTCACGTTAGTTGACAATTCAACCAAATGCAACAGCTACCCATTCCTTGGGTCCACACAAAACATGAAACATGACATAATACAGAAACTCCATAGACAACAGCTCAAGGACAGAACTACATAATTCTTTTTAAATGGCAAAAGGCACACGTAGCCTACATAACAATACATACACACAAACTATCTAGGTCAAATAGGGGAGAGGCGTTGTGCTGTGAGGTGTTACTTTGTCTAATTTTCAAAACCAGGTTTGCTGTTCACTTGCGCAATATGAGATGGAATGGAGTTCCATGCAATAATGTCTCTATATAATACTGTATGCTTTCTTGGATTTGTTCTGGATTTGAGGACTGTGAAAAGACCCCTGGTGTCATGTCTGTTGTGGTAGGTGTGTGTGTCCGAACTGTGTGTATGTTGAATATGCAAACTATTTGTAATTTTCAACACATTAATGTTTTTATAAAAAGAAGAAGTGATGCAATCAGTCTCTCCTTAACTCTTAACCAAGAGAGACTGGCATGCATAGTATTTATATCAGCCCTCTAATTACAATGAAGAGCAAGACGTGCCGCTCTGTTCTGGGCCAGTTGCAGCTTAACTAGGTCTTTCCTTGCAGCATTCGACCACACGACTGGACAATAATCAAGATTAGACAAAACTAGAGTCTGCAGGACTTGCTTTTTTGAGTGTGGTGTCAAAAAAGCAGAGCATCTCTTTATTACAAACAGACCTCTTCCCATCTTTACAACCATTGAATCTATATGTTTTGACCATGACAGTTTACAATCTAAGGTAATGTCAAGTAATTTAGTTTCCACAATTTGTTCAACAGCCACACCATTCATTACCAGATTCAGCTGAGGTCTAGAACTTAGGGAATGATTTGTACCAAATACAATGCTCTTAGTTTTAGAGATGTTCAGGACCAGTTTATTACTGGCCACCCATTCTAAAACAAACTGCAACTCTTTGTTAAGGGTTTGAGTGACTTCGTTAGCTGTGGTTGCTGATGTGTATATGATTGAATCATCAGCATACATGGACACACATGCTTTGTTTAATGCCAGTGGCAGGTCATTGGTAAAAATGGAAAAGAGTAGAGGGCCTAGAGAGCTGCCCTGCAGTACACTACACTTTACATGTTTGATATTAGAGAAGCTTCAATTAAAGAAAACCCTTTGAGTTCCATTAGATAGATAGCTCTGAATCGACAATCTGGCAGAGATTGAAAAGCCATAACACATAGATTTTTTCAAAAACAGATTATGGTCAATAATATCAAAGGCTGCACTGAAATCTAATAGTACAGCTCCCACAATCTTCTTATTATCAATTTCTTACAACCAATCATCAGTGATTTGTGTCAGTGCAGTACATGTTGAGTGGCCTCCATAAGCATGCTTGAAAGTCTGTTGTTAATTAGTTTACAGAGAAATAGTATTGTATTTGTTCAAACACAATTTTTTCCAACAGTTTGCTAACAGCTGGCAGCAAGCTTATAGGTCTGCTGTTAGAACTAGTAAAGGTCACTTTACCACTCTCGGGTAGCAGAATTACTTTGGCTTCCCTCCAGGCCTGAGAACAAAGTCTTTCTTCTAGGCTCAAACTACATATATGACAGATATGAGTGGCTATAGAGTCAGCTACCATCCTCAGTAGCTTTCAATCAAAGTTGTCAATGCCAGGAGATTTGTCATTATTGATTGATAACAATAATCTTTCCACCTCTCCCACACTAACTTGAAAAAATTCCAACTGCAATGCTTTTCTTTCATTATTTGTTTTTTTATGCATGAATACGATGGCTCACTGTTCGTTGTTGGCATTTCCTGCCTAAGTTTGGCCACTTTGCCAATGAAGTAATCATAAAAATAATTGGCAACATCAAATGGTTTTGTGATGAATGAGCCATCTGATTCAATGAAAGATGGACTTGAATTGTCTTTCTGCCCATAATTTCATTTAAAGTACTCCAAAGATTTTTTTTCCATCATTCTTTATATCATTGATCTTGGCTTCATAATACAGTTTCTTCTTATTTTTGTTAAGTTTAGTCACATCATTTCTCAATTTGCAGTAAGTCAGCCAGTCAGCTGTGCAGCCAGACTTAATAGCCACTAATTTTCTCTTTCAATCATACAGTTTTTCAATTCCTCATCAAACTATGGAGCCTTATCAGTTCTAACAGTCAGTTTCTTAACAGGTGCATGTTTATCAATAATTGGAAGAAGCAATTTCATAAATTCATCAAGTGCAGCATCTGGATGCTCCTTATTAATCACATCAAACCAACAAATATTTTTAACATCATCCACATAAGACACATAGCAAAATATTTTGTATGAGCTCTTATACACTATTTTAAACCCATCTTTTGGAACTTTGGCTTTCCTGGATATAGCCACTATATTGTGATCACTGCATCCAATGGGTACGGATTCAGCTGTATTAGTAAAAATGTGATCGATACATGTGGATAATCTTGTTCCTGTAGTGTTTGTAAAGATCCTGGTAGGTTGATTAATAATCTGAAACAGATTACAGGCACTGGTTACAGTGAGAAGCTTCCTCTTGAGCGGACAGCGTGATGAAAACCAGTCAATATTCAGGTACCCAAGAAAGTACACCTCTCTGTTTACATCACATACACTATCAAGCATTTCACACATGGGTTAGGTCTATTAATAGCATCGCTATATTTTTTCTATTGCTTAATTGTTTGAAACCTGGATGTTTTACTTCATATTACGAGGCATGTCTTACCTTGCTTCAAAGTAGCCTGTAGCCAAAATCCCACCATAGAAATGTGGAGGCAATTGTCTTGTAAAGACTATTCCACGTTGGTTCAAGTTAATTTCATAAAAATTACGTAGAAACAACGTTGATTCAACAAGTGTGTGTCCAGTTGGTTCCTGTTCTATTGGTTTTCTTTCAACTTTTTTTCATTGTCTTGCAGCCAAAGGCATTATCATAGTCATATTAGCAACCCATGATAGTTGTTGCATCTGTAACCGATGTGAAATGGCTAGCTAGTTAGCGGGGTGCGTGCTAATAGCATTTCAATTGGTGATGTCACTCGCTCTGAGACCTTGAAGTAGTTGTTCCCCTTGCTCTGCAAGGGCCGTGGCTTTTGTGGAGCAATGGGTAACGATGCTTCGAGGGTGGCTGTTGTTGATGTGTGCAGAGTCCCTGGTTCGAGGCGAGGAGAGGGACGAAAGCTATACTGTTACACATCTTTAGATCTCCTCTCTTTCTAATTTCTAATTATTTCCATCTTTTCTCCAAGAAACTACTGCAGTGGCATTTTAGAACAGTGTTTTACCGCAAATTGCATTATGGAACATTCACGCGTAGACCTAGCGCCTTGTTCACATTGCTGCACCAAATTGTGAAGAAATAATAGTTTATCAACATTTTAAGCAAAATATTATTATCTGTTCCATCAGCTTTATTAATTGGTACATCATATACTTCCATTACACTACTTTGATATGCATTGTGGGGATTAAGAAGTGAGTATATGCAATGTACACTACAAAATAAGTGGGTATACGGTGTATACTTGTGTATACCCTCATATTACCAACAGCCACTCTCTCAGTGACAGTCTGTACACTGACTAAAATCCCCCTACAGGAAGAGGGGAAATTGTAATCCCTGACATGCAGATTAAAAATGCATGCAACTGGAATAACACTGGTTCAAATGGTGGCACCGACAATAATGTCAGTGTGTCTGTGCAGTGGTAGGCCTATCATAGAAGTAAGTCTATGGCTTCAATTAAATGTGATATGACCAATAACCAAAGTGTGGCAGGAACTCAACTCATCCTTGTGGCTGACAAGTATTAATAAAGACCAAATACAGTGAAAAAATATATGTCAGCCATAAAATAATGTGTTATTACATCTTTATAAAATAGCTATAGTGTTATATATGTTGCAGTGAGGCAATCATCTGGATATACAGTGGGGTCCAATAATTATTGGCACCTTTGATAATGATGAGCAAAAATAAATAATACAAATACTGAGCTATATTGTATGTTCAAAAAATGTATTTTATACGAATACAATTGCTCAGAGAAAGATATTCAGTTTAACAAGTAATAAAACAAAATCTAAAAAAGATATGGGTCAAAATTATTGCCACCCGTTTTCAGTACTTGAGGCCAGCACCCACACTTGCGAGGATAACGACAGACACTGAGCCTTTTTCCAAAATGTTTTATGAGATTGGAGAACACATTGGGAGGGATCTTAAACTATTCCTCCATACAGAATATTTCCAGATCCTTGATATATGTGTCTGCGCATATGTACTGCCCTCATCGATTCAAACCATAGGTTTTCAATAGGGTTCAAGTCCGGAGATTGAGATGGCCATTGCGAAATATTGATTTTGTGGTCAATTAACAATTTCTTTGTAGATTTTGATGTATGCCTAACACATAACAATGATAGGCTAAATACATTTTATTCAAACTGTAAAACAAGCAGGGGCGGAAATCCCGGGGGGGACGGGGGGGACACAACCCCCCCATCCTGGGAAAAATATGATTTGTCCCCCCCAATATATCACTGAAACATAACTATGTAATTTAAATAATATTAATAATACGCAATGAAAGCAATTGTGCTGATTATAGACACTTAATAGCGCGTTTTTAAGTTTCAAAAGATTGCGACCCCCCCACCCTTTTCCTCACAATGGTCTGATCCACTGGCAAGGGAACAGAGGGGTCGTAGCCACTGTCTGAAAGGCACTCAATGAACGTAACTGACGTGAGGTTAATCCAGTCAATCGCGCACACACACTAGCTGAATATGCAGAGCTAGCGCGCAAATATTAACTATTAAGCTAGCTAGTACCTATTCCATTTATGTGGCCTCGTCAAAGATGGAATCTTTGCTATCGTCAATTTATTCCGAGATCAGCATGCAGATGATGTAAGTTAGTGCTTCAAAGTCCCTGTGATAAGGTTAGCGATAAACTGAAGTCCAAACTGAACAGAACTACACTCTCTTCTACCATTGTCTTAAATATATTTAATGGTCTCGTTGCAAAAGCTAAATTGTCGCAAGGGAACTTTTATTTATTTATTTAATTTAACCCGGGTAGCAAAGATTATAGCAAACACCACTGAAACTGAATTGGTGCTCGCTAGCTTTGCAAATTCAGCTATTGTTGGAAGCCAGCCAATATGAAACAAACTATTAAAATTACAAAAGGTTGCAGCATATGTTGTGTAAATGGTGAACTCATACAGCTGTCAACTCTTGTCATTTTAATCCGTTTCACATTTGCTAGCTACCTTTTAGATCGAAGCCCAAATAGAATGATAAAAGATAAGATGATAGAAGCCCATCTCCTACTGTAAATAACCTACACACTGTGTGTGTGTGTAGCCAGCCAGCCAGGTAGAAAAATGGCAGAAAAATAAAAGACGGACATCAGAGTATTTTTCAGTACACCAAAACGCAAAGTAAGAACCCTAGTAGCCTAATATCTCAAAGATTAGTTGATAAAATGTTCATAAGAAAGAAATGAAATTCTAATGGAAATGTTTCACAATGATGTCATTAGGCAGAGCAGGCAACAGATGGCACACAGACAGCAGAGTTGGGGACAGATATGCAGGGACAGACTGGCAGAGACAGGGAGTCTCAGGTAAGTTTGTTGAGTCTTTGTTTGGCAACATTATGAAAGGTTCTCCATTTTTTTTACTTGTAAAATAGGAACATAATTGGAAAATGCCATGGATACCCTCACTCTCAACTTAAACTGGTGACTGAACTAAGATTTGTTAAAGGCAATGGTATTGCTGTTGTGAGTAGTTGTGCAGTTTTGGGTACCGGTAGTTAGGAGTACGGCAAACACCTTATTTCTTTGGTTCCTCAATATACATTTACCATATTACAATGTAGGCTATGTGTTACAGCACTACTTTTGGTGTCCCCCTCAGGAATTGCTCTTGAGAAAATGTCATGTAATTGTCCCCCCCAAAGTTGATATCAGATTTTCGCCCCTGAAAACAAGGTTATATTACCTGAAGTTCACACCAAGCGACTTCTACCCAGGTGTCTGTGTCCAGACCTTTGTAGACAGTCTTGAAAGACCCTCTCCCGAGCTCAGTATCGAACTTGAGAAACCGGCCCCCGGGTGAGGTGGACACGGCTTTCATCTCGTTCTCATCCTCGTTTTCATCACTCCCAGCTTTCCCAGTGGTATCAGGCGACGGTACAGCTGCATCATCTAGTTTTGGCTCGGCCTCGCTCCTCTCCTTCTCCTCATCCGCGCTCACGCTTTCAGTTGCGCTGTCCTTCTGCCCCACTTGGCTCTCGGTGCTCGAGCTCTCCTGGACCTGGAAAGCCACGCGTGGTCCGATCGCGAGGGTTCGGGTTCGGTCTACGATGGTGCGCAGGTGGACGCTGAGCACTGGAGTGCTGTTCCCGCATTCTGGCGCGTCCAACGCTTGGTCGTCCGCGTCCGAAAACCACAAACTTCTGCGAATGAACCTCTGGCGGACGAGTCCCCGGTAGTCCGATAAGGGATACGCGCTCGGGTCGCTTGCCCCACGCAGCACTGCAGTTTCTATGTTGACATTCCTCTGTCCACCGTTCTCATAGATAAGCCTCTTGTTATTGATGTCAGAGTCTAAATTGGGCACCGAGGAGAATGTGGATCCAAGTGGCGGGTCCGAGCCCGAGTCGTCCCCGGAATCCATCCCCGGGAAATGTTTAGACACTTAACGGTGACATTCAGAGGCGACTACTATCATGGTCCTTCCCCAGCGGTGAGGGGCTGCAAACCTTCAACGTTCGCCTGCACTGACGCAGTTAGGAAGCTATACTATCCCTAAAATAATAATCTCACCTGAGATATCTGGCATATTTATAAAATACCAATTGATGACAAATTCTTGTAACAGGTGCAATGGTGCCACTGCTTGATTTAATGCGGCTCAGCTTATCACAAATCCAGCCAGCCAGCCAATTGAAATGTTGCATTAATACATTACAATGTAATTCATTCCTATTTTATGCAGTTTATTGCAACATTGCTTTCTCAACTGATCAAATTGGTTACAGTGTAGAAGCAGAACTCGTGGTAGGTAGAACTGCTACAAGAAACACTCACGGACAGTTGTCGTGCCAGGATAGTTCCCTGTCTCTCTCTAATCCCTCAAAAGAACCATCACATGTAAATGTGAGGTGCGCAGCTGTGACCACTATAATCGTAGGCTAATCGATCCCGTAGCTGGTTATTGAGTATTCATTACAGTTTTTTCTTGGTTTAAAAGCTGAATGAAGTCAGGGACGTGTGACCTCCACATCAAGCATCGTCCCCATCGCGTCACTCCGTTAACTATTCGCCTCCGCTGGGGAGAAGTTCCTCTGTTCAGCGGTGTCCAAGAGCGGAATAGAAGCGATTAGATTGTTTGCTCACTGCGGCACGGTATTCTCCCAGTGTGGATGACGTGCTCAGGGCATCTCACCGTTCGTTCGGGCTGAATTTGTGCGGTGTCTCTCAAATTACACTTTCCATTGCAAGGAGACAAGTCAATTTTAAAGACACACATCCACGCCCCTAGCAACAACACATATCCAATAAATGCACACGTTTTTAGGCGGTACCTTTCAGCCTCCGTGACAGGGGTTGTTATGGACCGACCACCACTCTCTGTGTCCTCCCATCCTCTGCATGACGCTTCGGCAGCCTATATGAGGTTGACGTTCCCCTGTTCTCGGCAGAAACCTGCAAATTATAGCCAATATGTGATCATTATAGAATAACTGCCTATTATTTTATATTCTACTGAATTTAACTCAACTATAATATAATCGAATATAATATAGCTGAACATCATGCAAATGATCACTGATTAGAAATTGCTTGTTCTTGATGGGTGAACATATATATTGTATTCATTTTAGTTAAATTCAACAGAATAGAATAGAATATAACAACATAGAATAGAATAGATTGGAATTAAATAGAATAGTGTACAAATTATAGCCTTAAAGTGTTCAGCGATGAGTAATTCCCACCGGGCACACACCGGTCATTTCAATGAAATTACATTGAACCAACGTGGAATAGACGTTGAAATGACGTCTGTGCCCAGTGGGATGTTTGATCTTGATAGGCTATAATATATATTTTATTCAGTTCAGTTCAGTACAGTTATTCCGTTATTATTTCTTATTGACGCCAATCTGTTGGATTTAAACATGACGAGTGCTATTTCTGCCCGTGCAGAGTGTTCCAGCTGTATGGAGAGTTACACTGCATTCGGAAAGTATTCAGACCCCTTCACCTTTTCCACATTTTGTTACGTTACAGCTTTATTCTAAAATTGATTAAATTATTAGTTTTTCTCATGAATCTACACACAATACCGATTTTTTTTTAAATGGTTGCAAATCTATTAAAATTAAGACAGAAACACCTTATTTACACAAGTATTCACACCCTTTGCTATGAGACTCGAAATTGAGCTCAGGTGCATCCTGTTTCCATTGATCATCCTTGAGATGTTTCTACAATTGGAGTCCACCTGTGGTAAATTCAATTGATTTGACATGATTTGGAAAGGCACACGCCTGTCTATATAAGGTCCCACAGTTGATAGTGCATGTCAGCAAAAATCAAGCCATGAGGTCGAAGGAATTGTCTGTAGAGCTCCGAGAGAGGATTGTGTCGAGGCACAGGTCTGGGGAAGGGAACCAACACATTTCTGCAGCATTGAAGGTCCCCAAGGACATAGTGCCCTCCATCATTCTTAAATGGAAGAAGTTTGGAACCACCAAGACTCTTACTAGAGCTGGTCGCCCAGCCAAACTGAGCAATCGGGGGAGAAGGGCCTTGGTCAGGGAGGTGACCAAGAACCTGATGGTCACTCTGACAGAGCTCCAGAGTTCCTCCAGAGTCCTCCTTTCCAGAAGGACAGCCATCTCTGCAGCACTCCACCAATCAGGCCTTTATGGTAGAGTGGCCAGACAGAAGCCACATGACAGCCCATTTGGATTTGCCAAAAGGCACCTAAATGACTCTCAGAACATGAGAAACAAGATTCTCTGGTCTGATGAAAACTGAATGCCAAGCGTCACGTTTGTCGGAAACCTGGCACCATCGCTACGGTGAAGCATGGTGATTGCAGCATCATGCTGTTGGGATGTTTTTCAGCGGCAGGGACTGGGAGACTAGTCAGGATCAAGGGAAAGATGAACGGAGCAAAGTATAGAGAGATCCTTGATGAAAACCTGCTCCAGAGTGCTCAGGACCTCAGACTGGGACGAAGGTTCACCTTCCAACAGGACAATGACCCTAAGCAAAGAGCAAAGACAACGCAGGAGTGACTTCGGGACAAGTCTCTGATTTTCCTTGAGTGACCCAGCCAGAGCCCGGACTTGAACCCAATCGAACATCTCTGGAGAGACCTGAAAATAGCTGTGCAGCAACGCTCCCCTTCCAACCTGAGGAAGCTTGAGAGGATCTGCAGAGAAGAATTGGAGAAACTCCCCAAATTGAGGTGTGACAAGCTTGTAGCCAAAGGTGCTTCAACAAAGTACTGAGTAAAGGGTCTGAATACTTATGTAAATTTAATATTAACGTTTTTTATTTTTAATACATTTGGTAAAATGTCTTACTTTGTCATTATGGGGTATTGTGTGTAGAGAAAAAACGATTTAACCCTTTTTAGAATAAGGCTGTAACATAACAAAATATGTAAAAAGTGAAGCGCTCTGAATACTTTCCAAATGCACTATATATTGCCACTAGTCAAGTAGTGTGCCTCTGAAAATATATACTGAAGATGTACGCAAGATGGCACCTTCAGCATTGGAAAGTGTAATATTATTCTGACGCATTCTGCAACAGTTAGGTTATTCAAATGATGTTGAAATGGTGTTTGGGAAGATTTTTCACCAAAGGCTATACATATCCTACCGATCCTCGACTTTGGCGATGTCATTTACAAAATAGCCTCCAATACCCTACTCAATAAACTGGATGCAGTCTATCACAGTGCCATCCGTTTTGTCACCAAAGCCCCATATACTACCTACCACTGCGACCTGTACGCTCTCGTTGGCTGTCCCTCGCTTCATACTCGTCGCCAAACCCACTGGCTCCAGGTCATCTACAAGACCCTGCTAGGTAAAGTCCCCCCTTATCTCAGCTCACTGGTCACCATAGCAGCACCCACCTGTAGCACGCGCTCCAGCAGGTATATCTCTCTGGTCACCCCCAAAGCCAATTCCTCCTTTGGCCGTCTCTCCTTCCAGTTCTCTGCTGCCAATGACTGGAACGAACTACAAAAGTCTCTGAAACTGGAAACACTTATCTCCCTCACTAGCTTTAAGCACCAGCTGTCAGAGCAGCTCACAGATCACTGCACCTGTACATAGCCCATCTATAATTTAGCCCATACAACTACCCCTTCCCCTACTGTATTTATTTATTTATTTTGCTCCTTTGCACCCCATTATTTCTATTTCTACTTTGCACTTTCTTCCACTACATATCTACCATTCCAGTGTTTTACTTGCTATATTGTATTTACTTTGCCACCATGGACTTTTTTTGCCTTTACCTCCCTTATCTCACCTCATTTGCTCACATTGTATATAGACTTATTTTTGTACTGTATTATTGACTGTATGTTTGTTTTACTCCATGTGTAACTCTGTGTTGTTATATGTGTCGAACTGCTTTGCTTTATCTTGGCCAGGTCGCAATTGTAAATGAGAACTTGTTCTCAACTTGCCTACCTGGTTAAATAAAGGTGAAATAAATAAATAAAATAAAAATATCAGGCTTAGCCCAAAGTTAGAATCAGAGACCCTTTAAATTATCAGATCATCGGTATTTACATAATTTCATGAAATCCCTATATAGTATTTTAGATTTTGTGAAACTGTGGAATCCCTTGTTTTTCACCCAAATGAAAGGGGCATTCCTTAATTATCAAAGCATGACAATTCAGGGGCTTCTTTCAGTTTCTCTAGACCCCAGTGTAGCCCGCCCCCTAGTGAAGCCCGGTAGTCAGTCCTCCACTTCTTCCCGTTTAGGCGTTTTTCACTCGGCCACTGGCAGAGACACAGCGACACGGACTCCCACAACACATTTTGTATTGTAACCCGCTTTAGTTTAAATTAAATATTTAAGAGGCAAATATGGCAACTGAAAACATGGAAATGAACGGAGATGCCGACGGAGAGAACGGAGGAGAGGTAAGATAGGCTACGATGCAAGAAGCTGTGAGACCGCAGTCTGCAACAGAGGCCAGTCCCTATCTATGTAAAGTGTTGTTTTTTTTTCTCAAATAAAAACGTCCATAACCTATGCCGCAGCCTACTGCATCTTGGTTACATTGTAACCTAACCGTTATAGCCTACCATATAGGCTACAATATAACCATTTCTCGCTACGCGGATGTTTATCGGTAGTTCATTTATTAACAATTCACATTCTATGCTGAAACTTTTCTTTGTGGGGCTTCAACAGGACGATACTAAATTAAGCACCAGTCTCGTCTGAATGATTGCAAACCCAATGTAATAGACGTACTCGTAGTCTATAATGGGCATATTAGCATCGTTTTTGCATATCGTTTGCGCGTTATGATTACGCACTATGCTCGTGAAAATTAAAATCCGCAGAAATACAATGACTGACACGTGCCTGTTGTCATGGGGATTATGCTCCTAAACAGTGGATATTTTATGAGATTGGGACCGTAGCCAGTGGGCCTGTTGGTGGCCATCAACATCGGCCAAAGGCACATAGACGTATTTTGGAACGTAAACAAAAGGTCTATACGGATAATTAAATGCCACACATTAAATGTTAAATACAGACAGAACCATATTTAGAATTGTGTGTATTTTATGGGAGGGTGGTTTAACCCCTTTGACAGCATAGCATACACAACCCTTGATCACGTTTTAGGCCTATTTCAAAGACCATTGTTACGCTAACCTTTGAACTAGTTCAGGTTTTCTATTACAGCTAATTAAGTAATTCATTATAGTCCAAAACCCACCTGTTGAGGATTAAGTGTGAGATCATTGCCATGCTCCTGATTTAGACTACCAACACGAGGGGAATCCCTTTATCACTATCCTTCAATATTATGTTGATCTGTTTGAAAACCCACATCATGAAAAGTATCAGAGAACTTGATCTACCAAACGATTGATCCAACAATGTTGGGTAGCTAGAAGATGGCAAGAATGTTGTTGTCAATTGTTTATAATCAACCAAACTGTGTTGCATTAAAAATACATTACACAATGAGAAAGTAGGGGGAAGTGGTGATTTCCCACATTCATAGCAGGTTATCCAAGGGCCATGTTTGTGAATAGGTGACATATATTAAGGGGTAAGCCACATCATTTTGTTACTAACCTAGAGTAAACACCTGTTACACCACAACAATAGGTTATAACCATGTCAAAGGCCAAAGGAAAGCAAGTACAATTCCCCACAAGTCCCCATTGATGTATGTTGAGGCGACAGCTCTGAGTGTTCAGTGCTATGTGGTTGTTAGTATTTGGTGTAATATGGCAAAGAAAACAAACATTCCTTTGGGCAAAGGTAAACGTCCTTCCCTACCAAGCAAAGTTTAGGCCTACTCAATGTTTGCGTCCGAAATGGCACCCTGGTCTATTCTCTATATACTGTAATGCACTAGCTACCAGAGACCTGGTCAAAAGTAGTGCACTATATAGGAAATAGGGTGCCATTTCAGACCCATTTAGTGTTTACATAATTATGCAGGACGCTTTCAAATCACTCAGTATTGATTTGTCTTGTTGGGGGTCTGCCGAAAAGGAAATAGTTTACTTAGCCTCAGAGACCATTTATCCCTGTCTCTCAAAGTCACACAATGCTTAGTGGTCCAATTATCTGTTTGGTTGGCAGAGATATTAGATAGATGAGAGTTGGGCTTAAGCCTGGGAATTAATGAAGGGAGAAAAGCATATCCAACTATCAGGTGCTATAATTAAAAAATAATAATAATTAAATAGAACGTCTGCAACTCTGTCATTCTCCTCAGTGGTTTATTCAAGGTTGTCTGTTGTGCGTGTTGTAGAAAACACTGCAGTTCTTTACAAAAATAATACCCTCTTTGAAGAACATATTTTGAAAGTCCAACATCCCAAGTGAATCACAATAGCACTGAGCAACATAAAGGAGGTGTCCAGTCTTCACCTGCTCTGCTCTGTGAGCAAAGTGGCATAATGGCCTGGGATTCCAGAAATGATTGACATTTACAGTACCAGTCAAAAGTTTGAACACATCTACTCATTCAAGACTTTTTCGTTATTTTTACTATTTTATACATTGTAGAATAATAGTGAAGATATCAAAACTATGAAATAACACATGGAATCATGTAGTAACCAAAAAAGTGTTAAATCAACACATCTGCAGGCCCATTTAATTAACAGGTTTGAGAATGCCAAGAGTGTGCAAATATATTTTGATTTGTTTAACACTTTTTTGGTTACTACATGATTCCATGTGTTATTTCATAGTTTTGATATCTTCACTATTATTCTACAATGTAGAAAATAGTAAAAGTAAAGAAAAACCCTGGAATGAGTAGGTGTGTCTAAACTTTGGACCAGTACTGTAGGTAATGATGACTATGTTACTCAGAAAAGTCCTGATCAAACTCAATGGAAAACAACTGTGCAATCATCGAGCTCTGTTAGAGTTTGTTGTTTTTACCCATCAGTGTTGATCTTAAACCTGCGGCTTATACTAATTGTTGAGTCTAGTTGTTCAGATAGAAGCAACATGAAGAGCCCACATATGAATCTCACAGTAAAACAACAACAGTTGTTCAGTTTATGTACGACCAGTGTATGAACAAGGAAGGCAGAGGATGGGAAGGAAAAAGGAGAGCTGAGAAGGGCTCCCATCTCTTACACGAGCAACAACATTGACTGGTCAGCAGTGTCTGTTCAGACCCACAATGATCTGTTTGTTACTCAACAATCATGCTTAAGAAAAGTGTCTGGCATCACCAGAATACGTAATACAGCACACGTACTGTATCTCAGCCTGTTATAACACTCTGGACATAAGCAGCAGAGGCAAGTCCCTCCTTGGCCCAAGAGAGGGAGAGGGACGGATAACCAGACATTGAGAATAAGGCCATGAGAAAGTTCCCTCATTAATTATTTCTAGAACATTGTTAAGTTATGAATACAGCAGTATAGGAATCTAGCCCATTTGAAGGACAGAGAGATGGGCAACAAGATTGAGTGAGAAAAATGGTACATAAAAACTGGGCCAGAGAAAGGGAGTGAAAGTCAAAGAATGGAATGAATGAAAGACAAAGAAAGATCAGTGCAGGAATTTGAGGGTTATAAGTCAGTGAAGGAAAGCAGGCTGCTTCTCAGAGATAAGTAACTGTCCAACCATTGCTAGCCTCGGTCACAAGAACAACTTTTTCCTCTGTGGGCTGTGAGTGTTTTTAGAGGTGGTGAGAGGCATGTGGGCTTCTCTGTTTTACACTGCCAACCTGGGCACAAGGCTCTCCTTGTTGTTTATTGGACGGTCAGACTAGACGGTTCCACCCAAAATATACACTCTGTCCTCAACCCACAAAGACACCTGGGTAATGTTTGGTTTAGGAATCCCACTTTTTCAATGACGTAACAATTTAACTTCATATTTTCCAACCTGCTCTACTGCAGGGTGGTAAAGTAGAGAAGAGACCTTCCTCCACAGGGTGAACTGCTCTCTCTTGGTTTTCAGTTTCAGTATCTACACCCTGGTTGGCAAGAAACTGAAGAGAAGATATAGCACATGATCTCTTGACCTCTCTTCCTTTCTATCAGTTCTCCGTGCATGGTGCGCAGTCACCACGGACCGAGGGCATGGTCACACTTCCTGTTAAAATAGTCCCACAACACTTTCATTTCCCACAAATCCACAGCAGAGTCACTGTAGGAATCCCCAAAATGTCCACATACTTCCATTAAAACTTTTTTTATCCTAAATAAGCTGAAGGTCAGTATGACATAGTAAAAAGTTCAGTGAGGACATTAACTCATCATAGTGTTCATATAATGTAGCATAGGACCAGCCTCTTATATAATAATATAACTAACAGTGTGCTCTCCTACAGGTTCACATACAACTGTAACCAGACAGTGATATACCTGAGTTAAGTCCATAGACATATGGATAGATATCTTTTTAGTGACGGGGCAGTATTCGGAAATTCGGATGAATGACGTGCCCAAATTAAACTGCCTACTTCTCGGGCTCAGAACGTAGGATATGCATATTATTAGTATATTTGGATTGAAAACACTCTGAAGTTTCTAAAACTGTTTGTAAGTCGCTCTGGATAAGAGTGTCTGCTAAATTATGTAAATGTAAATGTTTGAATGATGTCTGTGAGTATAACAGAACTCATATGGCAGGCAAAAACCAGAGAAACAATCCAACCAGGAAGTGGTTTGTAGTTTTTCAAGACTGGGCCTATTCAGTATACAGTGACTTAGGGTTCATTTTGCACTTCCTTCATCCGTCTTTATAAAGTTGTTTGAGGCTTCTATGGTGAACAGAGAGCGAACAAAGGAAGTTGGAAGTTGTTGACTCAGGAGTGGACATGAGTTCATTGGCGCGCATTCACGTGAGAGTTAGCTGTGTTCCATTAAATGTTTCAAGACATTGGAATCATCCGGTTGGAATATTATTGAAGTTTTATGTTAAAAAGGCCCTAAAGATTGATGCTATACATCGTTTGACATGTTTCTACGAACGTAAATATAACTTTTTTTTTACTTTTCGTCGTGAAATTTTCTGCACGCTTCCAACATTTGGAGTAGCAAACTGAACGCGCAAACAAAAATGATGGACTTTATCGAACAAAACAACATTTATTGTGGACCTGGGATTCCTAGGAGTGCATTCTGATGAAGATCATCAAAGGTAAGTGAATATTTATAATGCTATTTATGATTTTAGATGACTCCACAATGGCGGGTATCTGTATTGCCTGCTGTTGTTGTCTGAGCGCCGTACTCAGATTATTGCAAAGTGTGCTTTCCCCGTGAAGCTTTTTTTAAATCTGTCACAGCGGTTGCATTAAGGAGATGTTTATCTATAATTCTTTGAATAACAGTTTAATATTTTATCAACGTTTATGACGAGTATTTCTGTAAATTAATGTGCTCATTCACCGGAAGTTTTCAGAGGAAAAGCATTTCTGAACATTAAGGGCCAATGTAAAATGGGGTTTTTGTATATAAATATGAACTTTATCGAGCAATACATACATGTATTGTATAACATGAAGTCCTATGAGTGCCATCTGATGAAGATCATCAAAGGTTAGTGCTTAATTTTAGCTGTATTTCAGTTTTTTGTGACGCCTGTCCTTGCTTGGAAAATGGCTGTGTGGCTTTTATTTTTTAGGCACTGTCCTAACATAATCTAATGTTTTGCTTTCGCCGTAAAGCCTTTTTGAAATCAGACAACGTGGTTGGGTTAAGGAGACGTGTATCTTTAAAATGGTGTAAAGTAGTTGTATGTTTGAGAAATTTGAATTATGAGATTTTTGCTGTTTTGAATTTGCCGCCCTGCTATTTCACTGGCTGTGTCCCGCAGGTGGGACGCTAGCGGCCCACCTAGCCCATACTAGATATACGTTATGTTTATACTGAACATAATTGATGTCTTTGTCTAGTCTATGTTGTACTAATGTTAGTCTCTCTGTATTCATGTTAGGTTCCACATCTTAGGGGCAGGAATCACAGGGCGACGGTGGGTACTCTGAACATGAACCACTACGCCAATAAGAAGAGTGCAGCAGAGAGCATGCTGGACGTGGCATTACTCATGGCCAACGCCTCCCAGCTGAAGGCTGTCCTGGAGCAGGGCCCAGGTTTCACCTTCTACAACCCTCTCATCACCCTCATCTCTATCTCCCTCATCCTGCAGGTCACTGTGGGCATCCTGCTCATCTTCATCGGTGGGTCTCAGTTCTATTCTATTGAACTTTATTAATCCCCCCAGGGGTAAATGAAGAAAGTAATCGACACTCTGTCTGGCTCTGGCGCTAACCAGCAACTGTTTGCTTCCCAATAATATCGCCTTTCTCCTGAAGAGTGAAGTCATTCAATATTTCCCACAAATCTAAAAGCATTGGATTGGTGGAGGCCATGGGCTAAGAGTTTCCACCATATTTCTTATCCCAGTCATTTATTTTTTCTTTCAAATCAGTGAAGGGAAGTGCACACTTTGGGAGGAAGGAGAGATAATTGGGACGTAGCCACAGATTGATGATGCGTGGGGCCAGGAGCGTAGAAATATAATGAATAGAACGGGTTTGGAACCTCTTATCTTGACAATTTTACTGGTAAACTCCTGGGTACACTGGTTGCCTGGTATTGTGATGCAATAATTTCCATGGTAATATAGAATGTTAATTCAAATTATGATGTGGCTCATGCAATGGAATATATTTTTGTAATGTCAGTTGAGTTGATTCAACAAATCACAGCACTGATTGATGGGTACACTTCCTGCTTTGCTCTTATTGGTACACTCAAAATGGCTGCAGGTCCACCCATTATGCCATCATTGACTTGAATGTAAATGTAAATGTAATGTAAATGAATGGGGATGCCCATTATATTCATTTTATTTCTGTGGCCAAGAGTTTATCCTGACCATGTGACCTGACCCCCATATAACATGGTCAGGGAAAACTCCTGACATTATTGATGAGACATGAACACTTGGTTTACTGGCAAATCAACGTGTTCCATGGCATAATACAGCATGCGTTCCTCCTCTGCTCCAGGAACAGATCAACTCCCTGACCCTACTTTATGATTGAATCCCAACAAATATCATGGGCTCTATTTTAACAAACCTAACGCAATGGTAGATTTATACGCTGGCGGTAGCGCTGTATGTCCAGGGGTGTGTCAGAAATACTTTAGCTATTATTACAGCCGGAATTATGAGCGCAATAGCTGGTGGTGGCGCGAAAGGGCTGAGTTTTGATGAATAAAGAAGTTATAGGTGTGACGAGGGCTTGGCCACTCACTGGCCAATCAACGTGTTCCATGGCATAATACAGCATGCGTTTGTCCCAAGTTTTGTAGGTTATTGGCGGTCTTCGTGTTGTCATCAACTCCAGTTTGGCTGTAGGCACGGAATATTCACTTCCTGGTCCAATGTGGATTGATACAACAGTTTATTAATAGCATAGGCTACAATAACGAGTAATACAACAGTAAAAAAAACAACAACAAAAAAAACACCCAGTGTTAAGAGAGGTGCGGGGGGCTACCTTAATCGACGTCATCTGCGCCAGGGTAGTAGTTGTTGCTGGGGGCTAACTGCCTTGCTCAAGGAGCGGACAGCAGATTTTTCCACCTTGCCAGCTCAGGGATTCAAACCAGCAACCTTTCGGTTACTGGCCCAACGCTCTTAACCGCTAGGCTACATGCCTGGATACTTGAACAAGCAAAATTAAGTATGCAAGCAGGCATATGTGCGATGTTTTAGGATGTGCAGTACATTTTAAATTCAAGGCTCTCTGACTAACAGACCATTTAAACACCTTTTATGGATAGGCTACTGTGAAAGGCCAGGATAAAAAAGGCACAACACTTTGCTGTTGAACCAGCCTTAGTAGCTTAGGCCTAGGGTAAGGGTAGCTTATGGAGGGCTCGGTATGAAACATAAAACAAACAACAACAATATTTCTAAATAGGATGGGGTCAGAAGCATGACATCATAAATCACTTCTCTAGTTCCATGGCACTGTGTGCACACGTAGGCCTAAATGTCTTTAGGTATAACATTTGCACGTCTATACAAGATACTAGGCTCATGTCAATTGTATCGTTGCCTATGTGCGAGGCAGTTAATCGGACGAGAGGCGGTCTTTGAAAATAGGGATGGACAGCCTACTTGAACAAGCTAAATTAAGTATGCAGGTATGTGAATTGTGAATAATGAAAAAGCATGAGGGAAAAAAACAAAATATTTCAAAGCACTCTCGGTAGACCATTTAAAACCCTCTTATTCATAGACTACTTGGCTAATGGCAAGGATAAAAAGACGCATCTATGCGATGCTGCTAAACGAGCCTTGATTAAGGGGAGAGTAGGCTATGCTTGGTTTTTAATCAAATTAAATGAAATAGGGGAAACCAATAATTTTGTTAATGTTTCTAAATATGAGATTCACCGGCACAAAAGGCACTCTCTCTTCTATGGGCACTGTGCGTCATGGCTGGATAGGCTGAGCTTCCGCTCCCAAAATCCATGCTATCATCAACTGTGTTACCATTAAGACCTGCGTTTTGTGGGTCTTTAACTTCCCACTAGCGCTGCATGAAATTGTCACTTTTGCACCTGTTTTTAAAGACACAACTCAAATATTACCACCCCTCACACTTCAGCGCAAACGGGCTGATGTTAGACAGGTAAGTTGCCGAACCTGCCGTTAGGGCTAGAAAATGCCAGTTTTTACATGACGAAATTGCAAACTAACATGCTTTTTGACACTTGTGCCTCAACGCCAGACAAAAATAGAGCCCTATGTGTGTTTGTAGGCCTGAGAATGGCTCTCTCTGCAAACACAGTATTATCTGTGTACTGAGTGAAGCCTGGTCCATCACACCCCTGGCCATAATATCCTTATGTTCCCCTGCCAGGGGCTCCCATTGTGTGGGAGGGAGAGTTCAGGAATGAGACCATTGGGTGTTGTATTTCTCCTCTGAGCTGGTTCAAATTAGGA
Organism: Salmo salar; assembly: GCF_965601325.2. Classification (NCBI taxonomy): domain Eukaryota; kingdom Metazoa; phylum Chordata; class Actinopteri; order Salmoniformes; family Salmonidae; genus Salmo; species Salmo salar. The sequence continues at coordinate 44,445,505 of NC_138312.1, read as the reverse complement.
ATACTCAGCTTAGTGTCCTGAGGGGGAATTGCTAACATTACAGGAGTTGTGTGTCTGCACTGAGAGAGCATTTGAAAAATGCTAAACTAAACTGGGCCCTAACTAACTCTCACCTCAACAACATATTAGCCTTCATCTCCAGTGAGGAATATAATGAATGTCCTAGATAATAATTCACCTGAGGGTAGGAAATGTCAAAGGCTGTATCTTCATATCAGATGGTTCAATAATGATTGGTAAGACAACGCTAAATAAATGATGGTTCAAAAGCCAGGCGGGCCACCATGTGGTAGAGCCCTTGAGTTCACTTGTCCAATCTTGTCTGTTGGTTGGATTGAGGACATGCTTGGAGACAGTAAATTAATCCTCAACATATTTTGGTGTCTCCCTTGTTCTGTAGTAAAGTGGAACGTGAACGATGAGAGCATGCACTTCAAGCTGAACATTATGGAGAATGTCACCACAGCACTCGTCTTCATCATTGTTGTAGTCAATGTCTTCATCACAGCATTTGGCGTCCAGAAGCCCAACACCAACTCCTAACTGCCCTCACTCCTTACCCATAGTCATCAGCTAGTACACAGGTAAAGGAATTATACTAGTGTTATATGTACAATACGCACATACTTTGGTAGTGTTTGGTAATCATACATGTATGAGAGTTGTATGTCAAATTCAGGTTACATGAGCTCTATAAATACACTACATGACCAAAAGTATGTGGACACCTGCTCATCAAACATCTCATTCCAAAATCATGGGCATTAATATGGAGTTGGTCCCCACTTTACTGCTTTAACAGCCTCCACTCTTCTGGGAAGGCTTTCCACTATATGAGGGAACTTTGCAGCGGGACTTGCTTCCATTTAGTCACAAGAGCATTAGTGAGGTTGGGCAGTTAGGCCTGGCATGCAGTCGGCCTTCCAATTCATCCCAAATGTGTTCGATTGAGTTGAGGTCAGGGCTCTGTGCAGGCCAGTTAAGTTCTTCCACACAGATCTCAACAAACCATTTCTGTATGGACGTCACTTTGTGTCGTGGGGTATTGTCATGCTGAAACAGGAAAGAGGCTTCATCAAACTGTTGCCACAAAGTTGGAAGCACAGAATTGTCTAGAATGTCCATTTTATGCTGTAGCATTAAGATTTCCCTTCACTGGAACTGAGGGGCCTAGCCTGAACCATAAAAACAGCCACAGACCATTATTATTCCACCAAACGTTACAGTTGGCACTATGCATTGGGGCAGGAAGCATTCTCCTGGCATCCACTAAACCCAGACTCGTCCGTCGGACTGACAGATGGTGAAGCGTGATTCATCACTCCAAAGAACGCATTTCCACTGCTCCAGAGTCTAATGGCGATGAGCTTAACGCCACTCCAGCCGACGCTTGGCAATACGCATGGTGATCTTAGGCTTGTGTGCTGCTGCTCGGCAATAGAAACCCATTTCATGAAGCTCCTGACAAACAGTTATTGTGCTGACGTTGCTACCAGAGGCAGTTTGGAACTCAGTAGTGAGTGTTTCAACCGAGGACAGATGATTTTTACACTCAAGCGTAAGTGGCCTACCACTTCGCGGCTGAGCCGTTGTTGCTCCTAAACGTTTCCATTTGACAATAACAGCACTTATAGTTGACCGGGGCAGCTATAGCAGGGTAGAAATTTTACAAACTGACTTGTTGAAAAGGTGGCATCCTATGAAGGTGCTACATTGAAAATCACTGAGCTCTTCAGTAAGGCCATTCTACTGCCAATGTTTGTCTATGGAGATTGCATGACTGTGTGCTCGACATTATACACCTGTCAGCAAAGAGTGTGGCTGAAATAGCCGAATCCACTAATTTGAAGTGGTATCCACATACTTTTTTATATATAGTGTATATGTAGGTAGGCTTATTGTTAGAATACACATAGGTGAATCTTATATTAAATGTTTGATATTGGAATACCATAGCTGCAAAGCAGTACTAACCCAATTACTGCTACTTTACAGGCCAGAGAATTTCAGGGATCCAGTCTTCCATAGGTCTCAAGCCATCAGGTTCTCTGTTTCGTCAAAGACAATGGATAGATCAACTCTACAGGACTCACACTGGCCTTTCATATCCACAGCCAGTCAACATTTCAGAGGCAATTACAAACTCAGAGTTCACCATCTTTGTCTTTCTGTATTCATTTCTCAGGATCTCAATCAGATTGTCAGTTGCATTATCAAGGTCAGAATTTGTCAACTTTGTCTTCCCCTGGTCATTTAACCTACTTCATGATGTTACGTCACACACTTCATCAGTTGCTATTTACATGCTGTGAGAACATTACATTGTTCAAATGACCAATGCCGTTCATTTATTGCCTTTTCAAATATGATCTACAGGGTTATTTTATACATATCCCAGAGCCGCTGTCGTGGTGACTTTGTTCTAGAAATACTTGATGTACAGACCCAGCTGCTGCACACGCGTGTGTGTGCACGCATGCAAGAGTCTTCGGTCTGCTTTCAGCTCTGTACAAAAACAAGTAGTTTTATATTTTTACCACCCTAGCTAAAACCCAATGCACAGCTGTCTTAACTGCTGTTTTTGGACTTCAGCTTATCTGGGTGTGTTGTAAAGGCAGTGGTGAAAAGTACTTAATTAAAAATACTTTAAATTAATACTTAAGTAGTTTTTTGGGGTATCTGTACATGACTATATTTTTGACAACTTTTACTTCACTACATTCCTAAAGAAAATAATGTACTTTTTACTCCATACATTTTCCCTTACATCCAAAAGTACTCGTTACATTATGAATGCTTAGTAGGACAGAAAATTATCCAATTCACACACTTATCAAAAGAACATCCCTAGTCATCCCTACTGCCTCTGATCTGGTGGACTCACTAAACACAAATACTTAATTTGTAAATGATGTCCGAGTGTTGGTGTGCCCTTGGCTATCCGTAAATTAAAAACAGAAAATTGTGCTTTCTGGTTTTCTTAATATAAGTAATTTTAAATTTGACTTCTAATATATTTTAGCAATTACATTTACTGTTGATACTTAAGTATATTTAAAACCAAATACTTTTACTCAAGTAGTATTTTGTTGGGTGACTTTCACTTTTACTTCAGACATTTTTTATTAAGGTACCTTTTTACTCAAGTATGACAATTGGGTACTTTTTCCACCACTGTGTAAATGCTTTGCCCACAGCCCCATGCTAAACATGTGTACATCATTGTACAGCAGAGAGGAGCGGATATAATCAGAGTCCTGTGTGAGCCTGGGCCTACATATCGAATATATTCAGGCAGTACTGTATAGTACTGTACAGTTTACAGTCGATAAGGGTTAAAAAATTAAAGTAACTATCCCGAAATAACCAGGTTTAAGTTACCAGACTTTTGCAACCTGACAGTCAACAAACCTCAACGTGGTATCAGAGGGGACTGTGCATGCTGCCTTATATATGTAATCTCAGATCTGTCAGATACAGTATGTATAGTTAGAATGTAAATGTACATGTATATACACCACAGGATGCTGCAAAGGGGAGGACGGCTCATAATAATGGCCGGAACGGAGTGAATGGAATCAAACATATTTGACACCATTCCACTCCAGCCATTACCACGAGCCCGTCCTCCCGAATGAAGGTGCTACCAACCTCCTGTCATATACTGTACAAAATATTAAAGGACACCTTCCTAATATTTATGGAGTTGCCCCCACACACACATACACACACGGGAAACTGTTTAGTGTGAAAAACTCAGCAGCGTTATAGTTCTTGACACAAACCGGTGCACCTGGCACCTACTACCATACCCGTTCAAAGGCACTTAAATATTTTGTCTTGCCCATTCACCCTCTGAATGGTACACATCCATGTCTCAATTGTCTCAATACTTAAAAATGATTCTTTAACCTGTCTCCTCCCTTCATCTACACTGATTGAAGTGACATCAAAAGGGGATCATAGCTTTCACCTGGTCAGTCTATATCATGGAAAGAGCAGGTGTTGATCATCGTTTGTACACTCGGTGTATATATTTGTTGGAAGTGTGTATGTCATGCCTCGTTTAGCCTTGACAGTATAATTGTTTTTTTTACATTCTCTTAATCCTTTTCTGTTTTTGTAAATGAAGGACCAAATCTTTTAACCCCACTTAATATACGTTGTTGTTTTATGCACTATATGCAGTAGAACACTTTACTATTCTGAAATGAAGTTTGTGAATAAAATACAACAATTTGTTCAGATAGTTTTTTTATTGTCCATGCATGGAAAGGCTAATGATGGCACTTGAGAGACTAAGACAGTTAGAGTCTGTGGGGAGAATCCTAACTTCCACTTTTAGACATAAAAAGAGTAGATAGAGCTGTGATACACCACATTGTTTATATCTGGTAGGTTACATGTGTATTTAACATGATGTTCCCTACTATAAAACAGAATAACCGTTATAATCTACTTCCCCCATTAACAATATTGACCTTAACAAACTAAACATAAATTACAGCAAGTTAGTGAGCAAAGGCTTCATGCATGTGTAAGAGAAAACATAAGACACATGTTGGTTAGAGAAGGCTTTGGAAATGCTTAACATTTGAGAAAAGTGAGAGAGAAATAGATTCTGAGGTGAAAAGACACGGTTGAGACCTGAAATGTGTTCATTTGTATTGGCTTTTAGTGGCCATAATAATAAAAAATAACACTTTCAAAAACAGTGACTAAGTACTATTTTCACTCAAAAAAGATTTAAAGATGGAGTCCGCAATAGGGGAAACAGCGACTCTGTCCGCCACACCGCCATTGTTTTGTTGATGAACCAGAGGTAAGGAGCCTCACACCAAAATAAAAATGCAGAACATATTCTCTGATATAGCTAGATCACACATTCATTAAACCGTGCCTAGGTATAGAAACATAGTGGACCTGGATTCATCTAATGTAAAGACATTATGTGGTAGACATTTAACCCAAGCCAAACACTGGGCACAACATGTTATAACATTGTTATTACATTCATGTTTCTCATAATCCCCCTGACAACAGAGACATTATCACAAAACAAATTGCAATAAATGTAGTGCTTGGTTGTTTTTTTCTTGAATAAGCAAATTAAACATCTCATCTTACAAACACGCCAAATAAAATTGATGTTTTCTAATGTCAATCCCCTGAGTATACTGAGCAGTACAACACATACCCTGGAAAAGGTTCCGTATTTAAAGTGAGTCTGGTCTCTAGGTATTCTGTACAAACCCCTACATGTCTACTGTGTCCACACCACACAAATGAAGCTGAATGCAGACAGGATCTCTAATGCTATTCAGTAACAGAGGCTTAAGTTTAGAGTAATAATAGTTGCTTTCACCAGAGAAGAGGCATGTCTATAACTAACCATTATTAGGACAATGAAAGTCCATAAAAAACAGAGCTGTATGAAAAATTGTCAGAGAAAGTAAGATCCCTAAATATATATATATATATATAGTATTTACAGAGTTGTAAAAAAACAATGACTTAAGGGCTTTTCATACTACTAAGACGAATCGAATAGAGCCCAACCAAGCTGTACTAACCGTAGTTGCTGTAACTAGCAGTTTGGTTCAGGCTGGCACGGTAGTGTGAAAAGGGTGTAGTGTAGTGTGGATGTCCGGAAGCAACTTTGGAGTGTGTGTTCTGATGTGCTGGTGGTGTTGGAGACACACCCACTACTTCCTGATGGGGTCTTCAGTGTACCATATGAGAACCTCTCGGGCTCGTCGACCCAATCCAAGAGCAGCCATGCCAAGAGCCCTGCTGCCCCTTGTTACTTTGGCCTCTGCAGGACAACACAAGGACGATTCAACTTTGTTTTATTCCCCAACAAATAATCATGATAGCATTGACAACTTCAACCTAATGAAAACTGAACAGGTGTATGAAAAAGCTTGCCCTGTCAGGTATGAGATGCAGACACTAGAGCTTTTTAAATTACATTATAAAAAAACAGTTATTGTTTTAGACATCCTTTGCGTTTTATGTTATTTTTCTCATTCCTTTCACTGCTTCTTCCTTGTTTGTTTCACTGTAAAGTGTCATCCGATTGCACTTTAATTAAAGTTTGATTTGATGTGTCATAACATGAAGATGCAATGTTATGCTTGATTTTTTTTTTTTTTACGTCTACAGGAGTACAGACGAGCTGTAAAAATGTATGATTTCTGGTGTTCCTATTGGTCTTTCTGTGGGAAAGTAAAAAGGAGAAAAAACTAATTTTACTCACTGTCATAGTAATGTAGTAGAGCCACCCCAACTGCAACACTGAAACAACTCAGGAAGAACATTTGACCTGGAGAGGGAAGAGAGCAGAAGACAGTATGTGAGAAAGAGAGGAATGTACCGTAAAGGGCATGTGTGTTTACAGTACATGTGTTGGTGAGTGACAGAGTGTGCACTTTATGTGTGTATAGCTTACCTCTGTCGTTTAGTACATATCTCTGCTGAGTGGGTGAGGCTGCAGTCGTGAACGGGTCTATAGAATCTGGGAAAGAGATCGCAAAGTGTCAGCGATAATGTCATCCTCACTCAATCAAATCACATGTTATTTGTCACATGTGCCGAATACAACACGTGTAGACCTTACAGTGAAATGCTTACTTACAAGCCCTTAACCAACAATGCACAGTAAAAGAAAAATAAGTGTTAAGAAAGTATTTACTAAAATAAACTGGAGTAAAAAAGGTATTTTGGTGTGAATAATAATGAGAGAAATGTCAGATCTCCAGTGACTGACTGACTGACAGTCGATGAGACCAACCTCTGAGGCGGAGACGTGTGGGTAGGCTGAAGTACACATCTTCCACATGCAGGTGAAGTGCCCGGTAGAACTCCCGGCAGGCCTCTTCACCTTTCCCCTGCAGGTGAGCCAGGAGCTCGGCCAGTCGGACGCAGGTGGGCACATCAAGGTCCCTAAACTGGATCATCATATCATATTCAGCATTCCAGGAATTCAGAAACACATTTCCTGTGAACGCTAGCCTATTTTAACATTGTGTTACAGTCTGTCTGGCGCTGGTCTGACAATGAAACAAGTAGTCATTCTCGGACTCTTACTACCAGTGGAAGTTACCACTACCCTGTGTCAAAATTATTTTACTGGGGAGCAAGACTCACTTTGGTGGCCTCCTTGTCTGTGAGGATCTGTGGATAGATCCTGTTGAGCTGCAGGATGAGCTTATCCACTAGTTCTGTGTCCAGGCGACGGTCTGCTCTAAGGAACCGACTGTCCTCCAGCAGCTGGTCATGGAAGCTGTCTGACAGTCACATTGGAATGAATCACAACATGAAAATTATAATAATAAAATGGGAAAACATGAGGATCACACAGTTCATATTTGGGCCAGGATATGGAATGATTGACTCCCTAATAATAAGGATATGGGATATACAGTATAAACAAACTAGGACAGTGAAATCTCTAAATATGCTACTAGAGTCAAAGTTTGAAGAGGCATTTACAGCAGAATGAAATCTAGTTCCATTTTTTAAAATTGGAACGTTTTGACAGAATAGGTAGGCTATGCCAGGTCGACATTGCTTGTCTGGACATGGCTTGTCCTAAAATAGCCAAGAACACGTAGTGACTCTAGGGTGAAATGTAAGTTAAATGCCTTATGCCTCGCTGGCTGCTCTCTGGCACATGATTTTCTTCGGTAGCCTATACTTGCCTCTTCAGAAAATGTGTTGAATTCAGCTCAGTGTGTCTAATGCTAGTAATGTACAGTATCTCGCCAAAACGTCTCTAGCTATCAGTGTTATGTGCTTATATGATGTGTTAGAATGTGTAAACGAGTAGGGCACAGCAACTTGTGATATCATGTTACATTAGGTCAAAGGCAGGCGCGATGTGTAGCCTACACCAGAAACAATGTTGCTAGAAATAGACTTATCTGCCGGGAACACTACACTTTGCAAAGGGTTTGGGTACCACGTGTTAGCACGATAGCAAACATTACATTAGAAGTTGGAAGTGCCATGTCATTGCCATTCAAAACTCTCGAAAAGACAAGGAAGAAGCTGTCCACTTGTTGACAACCATGCTCTCCCGCCCAGACTGGCTACGTTACGTTCAAGCACAATATAATGTGGGTAAGTGTAAATTATTTAAAAAACTAAAAACATATCCATGGCATAAAAACAGAAAATACACTAGTACTTTATTATAAGAAGTCTCCGCCAAACCTCCCATTGTGGAGTCCCTTCTGTTCTTTGTTAGGACTCTCCCTCGAGATCATCAACCCGGTGTTCACTAGTTACCACAGCCACAAAGTCAGAATTATGGCTAAACTCGCCTATTTCTACAAATGATCTTCTTAAAATCTGATTTTAAACCTAACCTTAAGCACACTGCTAACATTATATCCAACCCTAACCTTAAATGAGGGCGAATTTTTCCCCCATACATTTTACGACGACCTTCATAGCCAACTTTGTGGCTGGGGTAACCAGTGACAACCCATCAACCCAACACAACTGTAGGGAGTGGCTATAACTTCCCCGGAAATGCCAATACCACGTAACCATGACTAAATGTGTCTTATTTTAGCCACAGCTATACATTGAATATAAATTAGCCTAACTTTCGGTTATTTCAGTGAGATTTAACATCCATAATGCGGGATATGTAAAAAAGTTGTAAAAGTTGTAAATGCTGTGAAAATGTGTTATGATTTGATCTCGTTTGATTTACAGTAAGGCCCAATTTCACGCATTTTAGGATTAAGCTATTATGGCTATATTTGTATTGACTAATGAATGTTGGAAAACTTCCTAAATTAATACACAGGTCATTTTAGAGGGACACATTGAATGACTGAAGCATAAATATGATTAGATAGTGAAGATACTGTAGAATAGATCAATAAATACACACACACACATTTGTTGTTGATGTTTTGGCTCTGTACTCCAACACTTTGGATTTGAAAATATACAATGACTATAAATGAGGTTGAAGTGAGGGAATTTTCACCCATACTTTTAAGGGACCAAAAGTATTAGGACAAATTCACTTAACAAATACTTCACTTTTTACTATTATACACATACTGTATAAGTGAATTGGTACCCTAAAATGGGGGGGGACTATGTACAAAAAGTGCTCTAATTTCTAAACGGTCCACTCAATATGGTTGAAAATACCCTTAAATTAAAGATGACAGCCTGCACTTTAACCTCATAGGATAACCTCATTGTATCCTTTAACATCCAAAGTGCTGGAGTACAGAGCCAAAACAACAAAACATTTGTAACTGTCCTAATACTTTTGGAGCTCACACTATATAAAATATAACCCCAACACCACATTAAGACTAAAGTGAAGTTTATTTGGCATACCTTTAGGCATAATAAAGGTAACTATGAAGCATGCACCTTGCCAGTGCAACATCATCATCATACAGGTAGGCTATTGACTTCTACTGAGCACACATCTCACCTACCATCTCCACACAAAGTCTCTTGAAGATGACATGAAAAAAGGCATCGATATGGTATCAATATGGCAATAACCATAATCCACATTATCGACAATGCCAACATACATGACATTGTTTAAAATAAATACAAACAAGTGAAGTTATTTAGTACAAAGACATACAACTCAATTAGGATCAAGATTGTGAGTAAGAAGTAGTAGTAAAATGTAACAATAGCATCAGCAGACAGACAGAGAATGTTTATACTGTGTTTCTATATCGATACTGCGTTCAAATTGCACTTGTAAAAAAAGACAATCCCAAATGTAACTTTTATTGCGTCAACAATAAATTAAATGGCACTGCAGATGTGTTCATGACTTAACTTAGTCTGTTTGTTGAAATCACAACAATGCTTTTGGAGGATGTAAAAAGGTTCATAAAATTGCATTAAAACAGACAATACAAAAAGTCTCCACCATAGTCGCCTGAACTTTGCCATACAAAGGTAGAGTATAAATAAGTATTTGCATTAGTAATCTCTCCCTCAGCCATCATCAAAAACGCTCTGAACCACTATTAACTAGGCAGCCAACGTTAACAGCTGTGGTATCATTACTTTTAAATTAAGGTTTACCTATTAATAATAATCCTAATCCTAATAATAGCCCATAAATGTGCAACTCTGCATGCTTGCAGGATCGCAGAATCACTTCACACAATTCACCCCAGTTCCTATTATTTTCCTCAATCTGTTATTGACTGGGGTCATAACCTCTCGCCACAATTCTCAAAGACAGAAAACATTCAAATCTAAATGTAGCTTCTCTTTTGTGGACAGAACAAACTAAAATTAAATCCAGCTTCTCTTTTGTGGACAACAAACTACTGGTCTAAACTAAGGCCAGAAAGTACCCACTGGGCACACACTGGTTGAATGTCCTGCTGAAACATCCTGCTCTGTCTGGTAAACTTTTTTTAAGCACATTATCAACATGTGACAAGATTTGAAAAAAAGAGAGAAAATACTAATTCCAATTTAAGATGTTCATCTATGTGCTTGCAGAGAATGTCTGTTAGCTTGTGAGTCCCATTGAATATTGACCCCAAAGAAAACTGGAGCAAGTTAGTTCCTATGACTTTGCTGGTTTGCTCTCCATGGAAATGTTGTTATCAATCTGCCAGTTATATAATGACAAAAGCTAAAATATTTAAATGACTAATTAATGCTCCAATGACCAAACATGTAACAATTATTAAATGTAACAAAAAGCTTATGAACACCTCACACATTCACTGAGGTGTGAATTACAACAAGCAAAAAAAGAGAAATAAAAAGACATGAAAAGTGTGCAGTCATCAGGGGAAACATAGACAGAGTAATACCAGTATAGTGGTGGACAATGTGGGATGAGTGACTGAATCACAATGGGGGTCATACTGTTGGTCATACCCACAGAAATAGACCTAGATGTCTCTATGGTCATACCCACAGAAATAGACCTAGATATCTCTATGGTCATGCCCACAGAAATAGACCTAGATATCTCTATGGTCATGCCTACAGAAATAGACCTAGATATCTCTATGGTCATGCCCACAGAAATAGACCTAGATATCTCTATGGTCATGCCCACAGAAATAGACCTAGATATCTCTATGGTCATACCCACAGAAATAGACCTAGATATCTCTATGGTCATGCCCACAGAAATAGACCTAGATATCTCTATGGTCATACCCATAGAAATAGACCTAGATATCTCTATGGTCATACCCATAGAAATAGACCTAGATATCTCTATGGTCATGCCCACAGAAATAGACCTAGATATCTCTATGGTCATACCCACCGAAATAGACCTAGATATCTCTATGGTCATGCCCACCGAAATAGACCTAGATATCTCTATGGTCATGCCCACAGAAATAGACCTAGATATCTCTATGGTCATGCCCACAGAAATAGACCTAGATATCTCTATGGTCATGCCCACAGAAATAGACCTAGATATCTCTATGGTCATGCCCACCGAAATAGACCTAGATATCTCTATGGTCATCATACCCATGAGTCTTTATTGTTTCCTGCAGCCACACCAAGATACCAAACCCCTGGGGATTTCACGCGTCTATAAAGGTCAAGAGTGTGTGTGTGTGTGTGTGTGTGTGTGTGTGTGTGTGTGTGTGTGTGTGTGTGTGTGTGTGTGTGTGTGTGTGTGTGTGTGTGTGTGTGTGTGTGTGTGTGTGTGTGTGTGTGTGTGTGTGTGTGCACAGAAACAAAGTCCTCATACTACAGCAGTACGTGTCTCTGACATTTGTCTCAGGCCAGGAGGGGACACTGAAGTAATCATCGGCAAGGTGACTGTCAACCTTTGAAGGACACTGGGCTTGATTAAATTACTGTAAAATAGAGATAAGAAAATTACATTAAAATCTGAGGGTTAGATAATCATCTGGCCAGTCTTCATTTGATAAATCTTGTTTGATTAAACCGTTACCTATGTTAGTGGCAGTGGGGAGTCAATGGGGTCAAGAGGATGGTTAATCATGTACAGTGCAGGCCTGCTGGCTGCAGGAAATAGAGGACTCACAGGTATGGTATTCACATGCAGGTTAGAGGATTGATGATGATTTAGGAGATGCGTTTTCTGATGACAGGTTAGAGAAGATGAGGAGGGTGGGTTGACAATTGGGTGATAGGGTTATAAGAGAACAGCAGGAGGTATATTATACAGTCCTCAGTATAGTATATAGTCCTCAGTATAGTATATAGTCCTCAGTAGAGTAGAGTATAGTCCTCAGTAGAGTAGAGTATAGTCCTCAGTAGAGTATATAGTCCTCAGTAGAGTATATAGTCCTCAGTAGAGTATATAGTCCTCAGTAGAGTATATAGTCAGTGGAGTAGAGTATATAGTTCTCATTAGAGTAGAGTATATACTCCTCAGTAGTGTATATAGTCAGTGGAGTAGAGTATATAGTCCTCAGTAGAGTCGAGTATATAGTCCTCAGTAGAGTATATAGTCAGTGGAGTAGAGTATATAGTTCTCATTAGAGTAGAGTATATAGTCAGTGGAGTAGAGTATATAGTCCTCAGTAGAGTATATAGTCAGTGGAGTAGAGTATATAGTCCTCAGTAGAGTATATAGTCCTCAGTATAGTATATAGTCCTCAGTAGAGTAGAGTATAGTCCTCAGTAGAGTAGAGTATAGTCCTCAGTAGAGTATATAGTCCTCAGTATAGTATATAGTCCTCAGTAGAGTATATAGTCCTCAGTAGAGTATATAGTCCTCAGTAGAGTATATAGTCCTCAGTAGAGTATATAGTCAGTGGAGTAGAGTATATAGTTCTCATTAGAGTAGAGTATATACTCCTCAGTAGTGTATATAGTCAGTGGAGTAGAGTATATAGTCCTCAGTAGAGTCGAGTATATAGTCCTCAGTAGAGTATATAGTCAGTGGAGTAGAGTATATAGTCCTCAGTAGAGTCGAGTATATAGTCCTCAGTAGAGTATATAGTCAGTGGAGTAGAGTATATAGTTCTCATTAGAGTAGAGTATATAGTCCTCAGTATAGTATATAGTCAGTGGAGTAGAGTATATAGTCCTCAGTAGAGTATATAGTCAGTGGAGTAGAGTATATAGTCCTCAGTGGAGTATATAGTCAGTGGAGTAGAGTATATAGTCCTCAGTAGAGTATATAGTCAGTGGAGTAGAGTATATAGTCCTCAGTAGAGTATATAGTCAGTGGAGTAGAGTATATAGTCCTCAGTAGAGTATATAGTCAGTGGAGTAGAGTATATAGTCCTCAGTAGAGTATATAGAGTTTCTAGTCCTCAGTAACGTCATCCTTAAAACCCTCAATAAACATTTCACAACCAACCTACGTTGATAACCATTTCTTGGTTTAATTTATACAAAACTGGACCCATGTTTAAATGCTTATTCCTAACTTTAACTAAGCCTAATGTAGCAATGCTCTGGTATTTCTCTTCAGAACAAACCTTGTTCGACAATCTCCATTACATAAAGTGCCACGAAAACAAACCACATCACACATTATCACTTTATGATATCAAAGCAAAACACTAAAGTGCCTAAACTCACAGTCCATTTTTATTTAGTAGCTACAGTACATGTAATTGCACTTCTTTAGTTATCCCTGAGTGGTTTTGGACCAGACAGAAGCAGCAGGGTAGAAGCCTCTGGCAGTGAAAAGGCATTAAGTCTGTCTGCCTGTCTGTCTTTGTCTGCAGCCGACGCTGCCGCCTGTCTGACTGACGGTTATACTCTCTTACACTTTACTCAAACCCTCTTGTCATAAGAGCTACATGACATAACATTGTCATACAGATTATGCCATGTACACTCCTGCTCTAAAGTCATGTAATAACGCATACATGCTACACCGTTAGCCACTATTGTCATGGTTACAGCAACAGCCTTGACAGAACCATGCCGGTGAAGCTCAGCAGTGCAAAGCGTGATGAGAGGTTAGAGGTTATGATGGAGGTTATAGCGTTCAAAGGTCACAGTAGATATTGTACTCCTCTCTGCAGAGGACCACGGGGCCTCCCAGGATGCCGTGGGGCTCGGGGAGGACCCTGCAGGAGCGTCTCTGACTTACGTGATGATTGGCCGAGGCCCCTTTGCCCCGCGCCGACGAGGTCTTGCCTCGACTGCCCGTCGCTGCTCCTGTAACCGCGCCACGGCGCGCCTGCTCATGATCAAACTCCAGGTCCTCCAGACGCTGGGTCAGGGCCAGCTTCTGCTGGATGGCCATGCGGAGCAGGGAGTTCAGGGTCTTCTTCTCGTCCTCCGCCGCAACCAGCTGTCTCTGCATCTCATCCAGCTGAGTTACGTACTCATCACACCTGAGACATGGAGAGAGGGAGGGGGGACAGAGGGAGTGAGAGAGAAAGAGGGGGGAAAGAGAGAAAGAAGGGGAAGATGGAGAGAGGGGGGGAGAGAGAAAGAAAGCAAGAGATAAGAGAGAGAGTAGCATGAGTCCAACAGTGAGTGCGGTTACATGGACACAATAATGTGATTATTTTGGATAGTCAGATTAATATAATAGTTAGAGTAAACCGTTTACATGCTTTGCAAGAAAAACGATTTTCCTAATAATCCTGTTTACATGGACACATCTGAAATCAGGCTAGCTGATGGCACTCTGATAAACGCAGAAAATCGGCAATAAAAATAAACGTTCTACCACAGCGAACATTATTTTCAGGAAGCATATTTGATTCTGAGTTTGGACATACAAAGTTTGTATGTAAAAACTACTTCTAAAACGCATACATTCAGTTGTTTCAAACACACTTTACTCGCACTAAAGAGGGAGGCTTGCGTGGCTGGTGCTAGCACATGCGCATCTTTATGTCCTAATAATTCAAAAGATCAGAAAACCAGGTATTTTAGGCGGCGTATGCTTACTTTTATTTTGACCTTACGCCGATTAAGATAAGCAGAGTAAGGTGTTTACATGACTAATGCATAATCTGCCTACTGCCATAATCAGTTAAATATCGAATTATTAGTGTGCATCTAAATGTACTCAATAACACAAAAGATCAATGTATAACTTTCTCCACCAGGTGGCACAAATCTTCTTTTACTGCTGCTGCCGGTTGGTGCATGTTTTCTCCATTTAGACTCACAGAGCCGCATTTTCCAGATGCTGTCAGGAGGAGCCTGCCAGCGGACTCTGAGACACTTCACTATTACATCAGACAGCTCCCACAATGCCCTGTTTCTCCTACACACACATATGCAGACTCTGGCAGAAAAACAGCTCCTCAACAACCTAAAAGCTCACTGGTCTCTCACATCTGTTCTGTTCTTATTCCCTTAGATTTTCTAAATAGTTCCTGGTGGAGGAGATGGATAATATGGGATAAAAAGCCCACTATAAAAGATTAATAAAAATATAATATATGGTTTAATTAGTGTTTTAATGATTTTGACCTTAGTATAACATGAACAATTCATATTTCAACTATTTATATGTACTGAATTCCAATAAACCTTTGTAGACCTACCCCTTGGTTGGATATGATGGGTGTGGACAACATTTACCCTCTTAGAAAAATGGGTTCAAAAAGGCTTATTCGGCTGTCCCCATAGGAGAACTCTTTTGGGTTCCATGTAGAACCCTCTGTGTAAAGGGTTCTACACAGAACTCAAAAAAGTTCTACCTAGAAGGATTCTCTTATGGGGACAGATGGATAACCCTTTTAGGTTCTAGATGGCACCTTATTTTTCTAAGAATGTAAGGTGCCTTATTTCTTGGTGTATTAAGAGCAGACTGAGTAGGCCTACTTATAACTGCTCTTAGCGTGTATCGACTAAGGCTTGCCTTGTTGCGAACATGGCCCGTAGTGAGGAAAAGGTGGCAGCGTCTTCTTTCAGAGCCTTCAGCTCGTTGCGGAGCTTTAACATGGTATCCCTCACCATGGTCTTCTCGTTGTCGTATTTACTCTTCAGGTTGGCCAGTGCCACCTCAGCCGTCTACAGAGTAGAATAGAGCAGAGTACAATAGAATAAATACTTTGTCAATTTTATTATAATGGAGGGCTGGGGTCACAGGTCACTGGGTTATCTTGACCTTTTGCTAATATTAACTCTGTCTGAACTCCTACACAAAAAGTAAATACTCTCAACTACTGTGAATTTCATACAGTATCACCTTCACTTTTAAACAGTATCAACTGCTCATGCACACACCAACACACACCCAAGCATGCACACACTCACAAACTCCTGCTCACATGTTTGTTGGCTTTGAGCACGGTCCTCAGGGTGGCGATCTGCTCCCTCTTGGTGCTGAGGAGGGACTTGAGTTTAAGGATCTCCCCCATGTAGGCCTCGCTGTCCTTATCAGCCACGGTGCCCAGCTCCATGGTGGCCATCCTCTGGCGGGACAGCTCTGTGGTGCGGTCCACCGCCTGCTGCAGGTGACGGATCTGGTCCCTGATGATGGCCACCAGGTTATAGATGTTCATAGGCTCTGGGCGGGATTCTGGGGCTGAAACTGGGGCTGCGGCGGCTGGGTCACTGGCTTCAGGTTTACTGGGGTCAGTTTCAGGGACCAGCCCGTTGGAGAGCAGAACGTGGGACAGACGTCGTCCTTTCCCCTCCCGGCCGCCCCCGCCACCTACGCTGGCCTTGCCCTCCTTGTAGTAGTCGAGCATGACCCGGTTGGGCGTCTCGTTGTTGCACATGCACACATGGTTGTAGAGGTTGGCCAGCTCTTCACTGAACACCACCAGTTCGTCCTGCGCCACGTTCAGACTGCCCTGCGACTCGCCCGCCGCCTCGCTCACCCGCCGCAGGTCCTTCTCCAGGCGCTCCATCTCCTCGCGCTCCACCCGGCTGCTCTTCTCCAGGGAAGCTAGCTTCTCGCTCAGCCCTGCCACGTCGCTCTCCAGGCGGGCTCGCTCCTCCTCGTACTGGCTACGGCATGACTGGTACTCTGCTTTAAGAGTCTTAAGCTCCTGTCTGAGCTCCCCGGCCTCGGACACAGCCACGGTGTACTTACACTGCAGGATCTCAGGCCCGTTGATGTCCAGCTCGTAGTAATCCCCGTCACCATCGTCACGGCTGTCACGCTCCTTCTCGCTGTCCAGGGCCGAATGGCGCTCCTTGCTGGCCTGGAGTTTCCTCATGGCGCTGAGGTTCTCGGTGAGACGTCCTACTATCTCCTGCTGCTCAGACAGAGTCCCGTGGGCCACCTCTAGCTGCTTCTGGGCCTCCTGCAGAGAGGAAAGTAGCGCTACCTTTTCCCGCTCAACCTGGACAACACAGACATTGGACACAGTCACACAACAGCACTGAGAATGTCTGCAACATAGTCCTATTTCAGCTTGGAGTTAATTAGTATTGATTGAGAAATTATTAGGCAATTACTGTGTATTTACCATTTTATTATACAATTTCTATGTAAATACCAGGTAAATAGCTGGCTCTAGAATGAAGTGTAACCCAAAATGCCATACGAATTTAGGTTTTCACACTGTAGTGTGAGACACAGTATTTATTCACCGGGATAAGAGAAGTATCCTAACCAGGCCATGTAGCCCATCAAGTCCCACATAGGGTTCCATTGATGTGTCTTTGACTCGGCCGCTCAGGTCAGTATAAGTAATCAATGTCCCTAAATGGATGACCAGTGTGTTCCACAAAGCTTAATGGACCTTCCAACCATAAGGCAAAGGACTGTTTACAGCTGGAGGGATGTAAGCCTATCTATTTTCCAGGCAACACACACAAAGCTTGATAACATCGATAACGCTAAGAATTACTTTATTTCTTTACCAGGGAAGTTGACACCTTGACAGTTGACTGTGAATAAAGCAAACAGGCTAACCGTTTTTAAAGTCCTTGCCTACTGCTACTATGTGGTCATCTGAAAAGTGTCATCTGTAAACAGAGTTCTCTATACCTGCATTAGCTGCTGCTTGAGTTTCTGGATCTCTGAGATGTTGAGTTCACTCAGCAGGTCATCCACTAGGCTGGGGGCGGGCCGGAGCTTGGCTCTGTTATCCTCGTTGCAGTCGGAAGCCATCTTAGCCAGGCCGTTCTCATAGCCATGGAACGAGCCATCGTTATTGGGTTCGTTGGTGGCAGCAGTGGGATCCTCGCTGAACTTGAGGCCGTCCAGGGAGATGTTCAGGGGGCTGTGGTGGTACGGTAACAGGTTGTCCCCAATGGTCATGTAGTGGGACAGTTCTTTACGCAGGGCGGCCTTCTGCTCGCGCTCAGTCTTAATGGTCTCCAGAGCCTCGGTCAGCTGGCGCTCGGCGATCTCCCGTAGGCGCATGGCCTCCTCCAACTGGCTGTGGAGGCACTGGGAGTCCTCCTCCAGGCGACAGATCTCATGCTTCAGACCCTCAAACTCCACCTAAGAG
This sequence comes from Salmo salar, assembly GCF_965601325.2. NCBI lineage: Eukaryota > Metazoa > Chordata > Actinopteri > Salmoniformes > Salmonidae > Salmo > Salmo salar. Next base: position 44,427,143 of record NC_138312.1, on the reverse strand, counting down.
AGTCCACAGCACATCAGAGGAATCACTAAGTAAATATGGAGAATCCCTTCCACTCCTCATTACAAAAGCATTGTTTTGTCTCATCCCCTCCAGTTGGTCATTGTATCAACGGCCTAATTCGTTGGTCCTGTCACTTTACCACCCAAAGTGTATTGGCCACTCTACAACCTTTACCTCTACACATTACCCATAATAGCCCTCATCCTGCCCTCATCTCCATACCCATACTCCATACCCATCTCCTGCCTCAGTGGACCCTCCCCCTTCCCCTTTCCTGCCCCAGTCCTGGTCCCTCGCCCTTCCTCTCACCTGGCTCTGTCGGAGCAGGGACACCTGTTTCTGCAGGGAGATGTTCTCGTCCTCCAGCTCACTATAGTCCTGCAGCAGGCGTGCCTCTCGCACCTTATACTCTCTGATGTCATCACGCAGTTGGCTGCGCTGCAGCTCCACCAGCTCAGAACTCTACACAGCACAACAGAGGAAAAAATATCAGAAAGTAGGCTGCTACTTTAAGGAAGTGTGCATATCATCAACAAAGTCTGTTCATAAGCAAGTTTGTCTTGAATGGATATGGCACGTTCAACAGACGAGGGGAGAGAGGGGAAGAAAAGGGAGAGAGGGGAAGAAAAGGGAGAGAGGGGAAGAAAAGGGAGAGAGGGGAAGAAAAGGGAGAGAGGGGAAGAAAAGGGAGAGAGAAGAAGTGAAAGAGTAAAACGTCATGTCAGAGAGTGCAATACAAGGACGTGTGGATTTGATCCAGAATGCACCCAATGGTTGTACTGTAATGTCAAAGCAGCATCTTATGTGGCTGTATGTCAGTGGAACTGTGTTGGGATGAGATCTTGGCAGCTTGGCAACTTTAACCAGGGGGGAACCAAATCCAGATACCAAACCAGGCTATAGAGTGAGAGAGCCTAATAGTGTGTCACTCACTGACGACTATTACATCATCAGTGTAACTGGTGTCCGCTGACCAATCAAATAACCTTTATAGACTCCATACCAGTTTAAACCTCTCCCAGTCTCACTTTGCTCTGACTCGCTCCCCCTCTGTCCCACTATCCCATTAGCTCTGACTCGCTCTCTCTCTGTCCCACTATCCCATTAGCTCTGACTCACTCTCTCTCTGTCCCACTATCCCATTAGCTCTGACTCGCTCTCTCTCTGTCCCACTATCCCATTAGCTCTGACTCGCTCTCTCTCTGTCCCACTATCCCATTAGCTCTGACTCGCTCTCTCTCTGTCCCACTATCCCATTAGCTCTGACTCGCTCTCTCTCTCTGTCCCACTATCCCATTAGCTCTGACTTGCTCACTCTCTCTCTGTCCCACTATCCCATTAGCTCTGACTTGCTCTCTCTCTGTCCCACTATCCCATTAGCTCTGACTCGCTCTCTCTCTGTCCCACTATCCCATTAGCTCTGACTCGCTCTCTCTCTGTCCCACTATCCCATTAGCTCTGACTCGCTCTCTCTCTGTCCCACTATCCCATTAGCTCTGACTCGCTCTCTCTCTCTGTCCCACTATCCCATTAGCTCTGACTGGCTCTCTCTCTGTCCCACTATCCCATTAGCTCTGACTCGCTCTCTCTCTGTTCTACTATCCCATTAGCTCTGACTCGCTCTCTCTCTGTCCCACTATCCCATTAGCTCTGACTCGCTCTCTCTCTGTCCCACTATCCCATTAGCTCTGACTCGCTCTCTCTGTCCCACTATCCCATTAGCTCTGACTCGCTCTCTCTCTGTCCCACTATCCCATTAGCTCTGACTCGCTCTCTCTCTGTCCCACTATCCCATTAGCTCTGACTCGCTCTCTCTCTGTCCCACTATCCCATTAGCTCTGACTCGCTCTCTCTGTCCCACTATCCCATTAGCTCTGACTCGCTCTCTCTCTCTGTCCCACTATCCCATTAGCTCTGACTTGCTCACTCTCTCTCTGTCCCACTATCCCATTAGCTCTGACTTGCTCTCTCTCTGTCCCACTATCCCATTAGCTCTGACTCGCTCTCTCTCTGTCCCACTATCCCATTAGCTCTGACTCGCTCTCTCTCTGTCCCACTATCCCATTAGCTCTGACTCGCTCTCTCTCTGTCCCACTATCCCATTAGCTCTGACTCGCTCTCTCTCTCTGTCCCACTATCCCATTAGCTCTGACTGGCTCTCTCTCTGTCCCACTATCCCATTAGCTCTGACTCGCTCTCTCTCTGTCCCACTATCCCATTAGCTCTGACTCGCTCTCTCTCTGTCCCACTATCCCATTAGCTCTGACTCGCTCTCTCTCTGTCCCACTATCCCATTAGCTCTGACTCGCTCTCTCCCTGTTCTACTATCCCATTAGCTCTGACTCGCTCTCTCTCTCTCTCTGTCCCACTATCCCATTAGCTCTGACTCGCTCTCTCTCTGTTCTACTATCCCATTAGCTCTGACTCGCTCTCTCTCTCTGTCCCACTATCCCATTAGCTCTGACTCGCTCTCTCTCTCTGTCCCACTATCCCATTAGCTCTGACACTCTCTCTCTGTCCCACTATCCCATTAGCTCTGACTCGCTCTCTCTCTGTCCCACTATCCCATTAGCTCTGACTCGCTCTCTCTCTGTCCCACTATCCCATTAGCTCTGACTGGCTCTCTCTCTGTCCCACTATCCCATTAGCTCTGACTCGCTCTCTCTCTGTCCCACTATCCCATTAGCTCTGACTCGCTCTCTCTCTGTCCCACTATCCCATTAGCTCTGACTCGCTCTCTCTCTGTCCCACTATCCCATTAGCTCTGACTCGCTCTCTCTCTGTCCCACTATCCCATTAGCTCTGACTCGCTCTCTCTCTGTCCCACTATCCCATTAGCTCTGACACTCTCTCTCTGTCCCACTATCCCATTAGCTCTGACTCGCTCTCTCTCTCTGTCCCACTATCCCATTAGCTCTGACTGGCTCTCTCTCTGTCCCACTATCCCATTAGCTCTGACACTCTCTCTCTGTCCCACTATCCCATTAGCTCTGACTCGCTCTCTCTGTCCCCACTATCCCATTAGCTCTGACTCGCTCTCTCTCTCTGTCCCACTATCCCATTAGCTCTGACTTGCTCACTCTCTCTCTGTCCCACTATCCCATTAGCTCTGACTCGCTCTCTCTCTCTGTCCCACTATCCCATTAGCTCTGACTCGCTCTCTCTCTGTCCCACTATCCCATTAGCTCTGACACTCTCTCTCTGTCCCATTGTCCCTGTTTTACTTCATCATTACTGACTGAGCGGTTTGGTCCTCTTCGTCAGATTGGTGAGATACACAAGTCTTTGCACATTGAGATTTGACCTCTCCACATTGACCATGTTTGTGTTTTGGGCAGGTCCTCCACCCTCCAGCTCACCTCTCTCATCTCCAGGGCAACGGAGGCCAGGCGCTCGTTCTCTGATTGGTTGCTGGTGAGGGCAGTCCTGGCCAACCGCAGCTCGTTCTGCAGCTCCAGGACCATCTGCTGGTAGTGGGCCTCCTTACTGGCCGACTCCAGCATTAGTGACTCCTCCCTGCTCTCCCCATCTGCAGCCACCTTCCTATGGGTTGAGTAGGCCTGGCCGAATGCCTGGGGAGAGGAAGGGAGACACATACATTAGTACCAGGACTGAACACCTTCCCATGTGGGGAGTAGGCCTGGCTGAACACCTGGGGAGAAGAGAGGAGAAGCATACCCAGACATGGATTAGTACCAGGATTGAACAGTGATATGAGTACAACATTGGGGGAGAAGGACTTGTGAGCATGACCAGTTGTGAGCATCATGACAGGTTGAGAGTCATAATACCATAATAGACAATATAGTCATATAAGTCATAATAATAAATACTACATATGATACATGTAGGATTAAGACAGACATTTAGCATGATAAACCAGATGTCATTAACCAGTGAGGGTAAACAAAACAGTTTAAATGGCTTGAACAGATCAATGTGAGATTCCCACAGACAGTTGGCCCCTGGGCTTATAAAACATTCAGTCCGCATCACAGGATCTTTGTCCCAAATGGCACCCTATTCCCTATAAAGTGCACTACTTTTGACCAGGGCCCATAGGGCTCTATATAGGGAAAAGGGTGCCATTTGGGACATCGCCAGGGACATTCTGTGCCAACTGATGATGTAACAGGATTCTGGAGCAGAACAGTCCAAAAACCCAGGGTTCTTCTCCTGCCTTGTGTCCATCTAACCTTTAATTCTCTGCACCCTGTAATAAACCGGCATGTCAGTCGCTGACGCAATGACAAAAGTTTGCTAGTTGGAGCACTGAGGCGTTGCTACATTCTGACAAGGCAAATGTTCCATTACTATTAGAGGCCTGGGGGGGCAGATAGGCAGTGCTGGATATGGCTGTCAGTCACAAGAGAGCACCCACCAAAATATTTCTCTCTCTCCCCCTTGCAGGGAAATATTTTGGTGGGTGCTCTGTTTCGACTGACTCAGCCAGATCTCTCTCTCTCTGACACGGTGACATGTATTATTACATGTTTTATACATCACTACTACATCACCATTCTGTGTACATATTCAATTCCCAACAAGGAGGAGCCCACTCAGAACCTGAGAGATCTGGACGGAGTCATAATTACAGAATGATTCACTTAGAGCAGGGCTGTTCAAAAGACTGCTACCTGACAGCTGCTTCATAAGCTGAGCAGAATCTGTAGTGGCCAACTTGTCTAACCTACAGTACAGTACACAGCAGCAGGGCTGAATGACTGGGTGGTGATTCAAGGGACTGGAGTCCAGTTGCTGCTTTGCTTTTCTGGCAGCTGCCCATCTGGGTCATCTTATTAGCCACTGCACCCGTAGTGACCCTGGGTCTGATATAGCACATATCAGTGGCTCTCTGGCCAGTGGCCACACAGTACAGTACAGCCTACACTACCTTCCCTCTCTGTCTGGCCAGGGCTGAAGGAGGCGCCTAGGAGAGTCTAGGGGGTTGGACTGGAGAGCATTACCAAAGCAATCCCTCCTTATCCACCAGTGGTGTAAAGTACTTAATAAAACATTTTTTGGGGGGGTATGTGTACTTTACTATTTATATTTGACAACTTTTAATATACTTTTAACTCCATACATTTTCCCTGACACCCAAAAGTACTCGTTACATTTTGAATGCTTAGCAGGAAAGGACAATGGTCCAATTCACACACTTATCAAGAAAACATATCTGGTCATCCCTATTGCCTTGGTCTGGCGGACTTACTAAATACATTTGCCTTGTTTGTAAATGATGTCTGTGTTGGGTTGTGCCCCTGGCTATCTGTAAAAAAAAAAAAAAGTAAAGAAAATTTGGGCTGTCAGGTTTGGTTAGTATAAGAAATATTACATTATTTATACTTTTACTTTTGATAGTTAAGTATATTGAAAACCAAATACTTTTAGACCTTTACTCACATTTTATTTTACTGGGGTACTTTCACTTTTACTTGAGTAATTCTCTATTAAGTTATCTTTACTTTTACTCAAGTATGACAATTGGGTACTTTTCCACCACTGATCGTACCATAATGTGGATGCAGTGCTTGCAATCAACAACAGCTATCTTCGAACTTCTTGATAGATAGCATGTCATTAACACCAAAAGGTCTGTGCAAGAAATAAATAAAATATATGTTTTTACACAATATGGCTGATGCAACAGATCAGAACATTTAGCTTAAAATGTTGATAAACAATTAGGCCTTTTCTTCACATTATAAGCGCAGAAATGCGCACATGGCAGAAGGCTATAAGCACTAATGTTCCATTAGCGGGAAAAGTGACCACAAATGTGATTACGCATGTAATTCTATGGTGAAAATTATCTTCCTCAAACTTGAAACTCACGTGCTGATTACAGTGACTTCGGAAAGTATTCAGAACCCTTGACTTTTTCCACATTTTGTTATGTTACAGCCTTATTCTAAAATAGATTCAAACATAAATACATCTCATCAATCTACACACAATACCCCATAATGCCAAAACAGGTTTTTAGATTTTTTTGCAAAAAATAACTTAAATACCTTTTTTACATAAGTATTCAGACCCTTTGATACGAGACTTGAAATTGAGCTCAGGTGCATCCTGTTTCCGTTAATCATCCTTGAGATGTTTCTACAACTTGATTGAAGTCCACCTGTGGTAAATGTAATTGATTGGACATGATTTGGAAAGGCACAGACCTGTCTACAGTGCCTTGCAAAAGTATTCACCCCCTTGGCATTTTTCCTATTTTGTTGCATTACATCCTGTAATTTAAATTGATTTTTATTTGGATCTCATGTAATGGACAAACACAAAACAGTCCAAATTGGTGAAGTGAAATGAAAAAAATAAGTTGTTTCAAAAAATTCTACAAAATTCTAAATGGAAAAGTGCTGCGTGCATATGTATTCACCCCCTTTGCTAAGAAGCCCTTAAATAAGATCTGGAGCACATAATTAGTTAAATAAAGTCCACCTGTATGCAATCTAAGTGTCATATGATCTGTCACATGATCTTAGTATATATATACACCTGTTCTGAAAGGCCCCAGAGTCTGTAACACCACTAAGCAAGGGGCACCACCAAGCAACAAGCAAGTGTCACTATGAAGACCAAGGAGCTCTCCAAACAGGTCAGGGACAAAGTTGTGGAGAAGTACAGATCAGGGTTGGGTTATAAAAAAAGATCAGAAACTTTGAACATCCCCGGAGCACCATTAAATTCATTATTAAAAAATTGAAAGAATATGGCACCACAACAAACCTGCCAAGAGAGGACCGCACACCAAAACTCACAGACCAGGCAAGGAGGGCATTAATCAGAGAGGCAACAAAGAGACCAATGATAACCCTGAAGGAGCTGCAAAAGCTCCACAGCGGAGATTGGAGAATCTGTCCACAGGACCACTTTAAGCCGTACACTCCACAGAGCTGGGCTTTACGGAAGAGTGGCCAGAAAAAACTAAGCAAACACGTTTGGTGTTCGCCAAAAGGCATGTGGGAGACTCCCCAAACATATAGAAGAAGGTACTCTGGTCAGATGAGAACAAAATTGAGCTTTTTGGCTATCAAGGAAAACGCTATGTCTGGCGCAAACCCAACACCTCTCATCACCCCGAGAACACCATCCCTATGGTGAAGTATGGTGGCAGCATCAGGCTGTGGGGATGTTTTTCATCGGCAGGGACTTGGAAACTCGTCAGAATTGAAGGAATGATGGATGGCGCTAACTACAGGGAAATTCTTGAGGGAAACCTGTTTCACTCTTCCAGAGATTTGAGACTGGGACGGAGGTTCACCTTCCAGCAGGACAATGACCCTAAGCATACTGCTAAAGCAACACTCGAGTGGTTTAAGGGGAAACATTTAAATGTCTTGGAATGGCCTAGTCAAAGCCCAAACCTCAATCCAATTGAGAATCTGTGGTATGACTTAAAGATTGCTGTACACCAGCGGAACCCATCCAACTTGAAGGAGCTGGAGCAGTTTTGCCTTGAAGAATGGGCAAAAATCCCAGTGGCTAGATGTACCAAGCTTATAGAGACATACCTCAAAAGACTTGCAGCTGCAATTGCTGTAAAAGGTGGCTCTACAAAGTATTGACTTTGGGGGGGTGAATAGTTATGTATGCTCAAGTTTTCAAGTGTTTGTTTCACGATAAAAAATATTTTGCATCTTCAAAGTGGTAGGCATGTTGTGTAAATCAAATGATACAACCCCCCCAAAATCCATTTATATTCCAGGTTGTAAGGCAACAAAATAGGAAAAGTGCCAAGGGGGGTGAATACTTTCGCAAGCCACTGTATATAAGCTCCCACAGTTGACAGTGCATGTCAGAGCAAAAACCAAGCCATTAGGATGAAGGAATTGTCCGTAGAGCGCCGAGACAAGATTGTGTGGAGGCACAGAACTGGGGAAGGGTACCAAAAAATGTCTGCAGCATTGAAGGTCCCCAAGAACACAGTGGCCTTGATCATTCATAAATGGAAGAAGTTTGGAACCACCAAGACTCTTTCTAGAGTTGGTCGCCCAGCCAAACTGAGCAATCAGTGGGAGAAGGGCCTTGGTCAGGGAGGTGATCAAGAACCCAATGGCCACTGACAGCACTTTAGAGTTCCTCTGTAGAGATGGGAGAAACTTACAGAAGGACAACCATATCTGTAGCACTCCACCAATCAGGCCTTTATGGTAGAGTGGCAAGACGGAAGCCACTCCTCAGTAAAAGGCACATAACAGCCCGCTTGGAGTTTGCCAAAAGGCACCTTAAAGAGTCTCAGACCATGAGAAACAAGATTCTCTGGTCTGATGAAACCAAGATAGAACTCTTTAGCCTGAATACCAAGAGTCACATCTGGAGGAAATCTGGCACCATCCCTACAGTGAAGCATGGTGGTGGCAGCAGTTGAATTCAGAAGTTTACATACACCTTAGCCAAAAACATTTAAACTCAGTTTTTCACAATTCCTGACATTTAATCCTTGTAAAAAGTCCCTGTCTTAGGTCCGTTAGGATCACCACTATATTTTAAGAATGTGAAATGTCAAAATAATAGAAGAGAGAATGATTTACTTCAGCTTTTATTTCTTTCATCACATTCCCAGTGGGTCAGAAGTTTACATACACTCAATTAGTATTTGGTTGCATTGCCTTTAAATTGTTTAACTTGGGTCAAACGTTTCGGGTAGCCTTCCACAAGCTTCCCACAATAAGTTCCCACAATGAATTTTGGCCCATTCCTCCTGACAGAGCTGGTGTAACTGAGTCATGTTTGTAGGCCTCCTTGCTCGCACACGCTTTTTCAGTTCTACCCACAAATTGTCTATAGGATTGAGGTCAGAGCTTTGTGATAGCCACTCCAATACCTTGACTTTGTTGTCCTTAAGCCATTTTTCCACAAATTTGGAAGTATCAGTCCCTCCTGCAGGAAAGCACCCCCACAACATGATGCTGCCACCCCCGTGCTTCACGGTTGGGATGGTGTTCTTCTGCTTGCAAGCCTCCCACTTTTTCATCCAAACATAATGATGGTCATTATGGCCAAACAGTTCTATTTTTGTTTCATCAGACCAGAGGACATTTCTCCAAAATGTACGATCTTTGTCCCCATGTGCAGTTGCAAACAGTAGTCTGGCTTTTTTATGGCAGTTTTGGAGCAGTGGCTTCTTCCTTGCTGAGCGGCCTTTCAGGTTATGTCAATATAAGACTCGTTTTACTGTGGATATAGATACTTTTGTACATGTTTCCTCCAGCATCTTCACAAGGTCCTTTGCTGTTGTTCTGGGATTGATTTGCACTTTTCGCACCAAAGTACGTTCATCTCTAGGAGACAGAACACGTCTAATTCCTGAGCGGTATGACGGCTGCTTGGTCCCATGGTGTTTATACTTGCGTACTATTGTTTGTACAGATGAACGTGGTACGTTCAGGCATTTGGAAATTGCTCCGAAGGATGAACCAGACTTGTGGAGGTCAACAAAAAGAATTCTGAGGTCTTGACTGATTTCTTTTGATTCTCCCATGATGTCAAGCAAAGAGGCACTGAGTTTGAAGGTAGGCCTTGAAATACATCCACAGGTACACCTCCAATTGACTCAAATGATATCAATTAGCCTATCGGAAGCTTCTAAAGCCATGACACCATTTTCTGGAATTTTCCAAGCTGTTTAAAGGCACAGTCAACTTAGTGTATGTAAACTTCTGACCCACCGGAATTGTGATACAGTGAATTATAAGTGAAATAATCTGTCTATAAACAATTGTTGGAAAAATTACTTGTGTCATGCACAAAGTAGATGTCCTACCCGACATGCCAAAACTATAGTTTGTTAACAAGAAATTTGTGGAGTGGTTGAAAAACGAGTTTTAATGAGTCCTACCTAAGTGTATGTAAACTTCACACTTCCGACTTCCAACTGAACACAAGTATCCTTTTGTTTGAAAATGGGTTTCTTAAGTCCTTTGTTGTTGTTGTAATTCATTCTTCACAGTCATGTTTTTTCCCCATCTTATTTTAAATAAAGGAAAATACACTTTATGACACTGTCACTGTCATGAAGCATTATGACCATCCTGTGTCACTTTACTTGGACTAAGAAAATACACTTTATGACACTGTCAAGAAGCATTATGATCATCCTGTGTCACTTTACTAGGACTATGAAAATACACTTTGACACTGTCAAGAAGCATTATGACCATCATAATCACATAAGCCAGATAGGCCTATCACGTACTGTATATGCCCTTATGTCAATCATCAGTCAAAAAGAGGGTGTTTTGTCCTGCTCCTGAAATCTGCTCCTACATTCATCCCAGTCAACAGCAAAAGTGCATTGGGGTAGGTGCTTGTCTGATATAACGTTGTGTGCAATTACAATGATAATTTGATATGGTCAATTTCAGAAAATATAACAAACATACTGTTGATATGTAGGCTATGGTGTAATGGAATGTTCTTCCTTGTGTGGTAGGTTTTGACACTCTTATGTTGGTGTCATAACCAGCCATGAAATAATGCATTATATGTCACAACAGGTCTAAATATATGTGTCATGACAGTGTTTTGACCATATTATTACAGGTTTTGACAAGTTATGTCAGCCGTTATGACATATTATGACATGGTTATGACAGTGTCATAACATGTTATGACGCTGGGTGTCAAGTAAAGTGTTACCAAAGTTTCCTATATTCAACTTCTCAAATACATACAGATTCAGTTTTCAAACTGAGTTCTTTAAATTTAGATTCAAAACCAGAGACAACATCCTAGTCCTTTTCCTGACAGGAAAGGTATAGGAGAACAGATAGAATCAAACATTCACTGTGGTTGTCACGTCCTGACCCTTGTAAGATGACATTTTCTATAGTAGAGTAGGTCAGGGCGTGACAGGGGGTGTTTTTGGGTGGTTTTCTATGTGGTTTTTCTAGGTTTCTATTACTATGTTGGGGTTGTTGGATGATCTCCAATTAGAGGCAGCCGGTCCTCGTTGTCTCTAATTGGAGATCATATTTAAGTAGGGGGTTTTTCCACTTGTGTTTGTGGGTTGTTAATTTGTGAGTAGTGTATATTCTCTCTGCGTCACGGTTTTGTTGTTTTGTTATTTCAAGTATTTGGTGTATTGCAACGTTTCACGATAATAATAAATTATGTGTAACTACAAACACGCTGCGCCTTGGTCCGATCCTTTAAACAGCCGTGACAGTGGTAAACAGAAACTTCTGAAGCCAACAGAAGGTTTCTGAAGCTAATGTGGCATGTTGAATTTATTTTCTTCCTATGAATTTGGCTCTAGCATTTGAACCGTTTTGGCTATGAGCTACTCTCTGGAGCATGGACGTGCCTTCTGTTCCCCTCCATGATGATCACAGGCTGCATTAGAAGGAAGTGTCACAAAAACAAAAAAATGCAATTTGCATTCATTTCCGTTTCAAATAATGACATACAAGTTCAAATGATGAATTAAATTATTCCATTTATGCATTAAACATAAACAAATATTAAATTCTAATTCAATATCCTAATACAAATTCAAAATTATAAAATGTAAATACAATTTCTGTTGGCACTGAAATCAATCCATACAATCAGTCAGGGAATTCCCAAATTCTGCATTCACAATACCTATAAAGCAATACAGTATAGGCTTTTAGTTTTGTTGTATCTAATCGTCCTGAAGGATAAATCAAATTACTGTATATCTTATATTACAGTGTCTGTTGATAATTAGTGTCTGCGGACCACAGACCTATCAGAGCCAGTCAACATGTCAGCCAACAAGGCGAAACTACAGTACGACCCAGGAAAACAATGATAATTGTTCCTAAGGGGCAGGGTACCACAAAATGTACCGATGAACAGATGAGGCCCTACTGAACAAACAGTGCTACTGTATACAGCCCCCTCTCCCTGAGGAACTGTGACAACACTGTTGTTTAACTGTAGTGAACTATAAGTCATAATTACAATACAGACTTTCACATAATTATAGGTCACATGCCTTCAGTGGACAAAATACAGACAGTAATGTTCATACAATCACCTGCTCTTGAGAACAGATCTACAGTATGTCACTCCTGTTTTGCTTTATACTTTGGACACTCTCTGACATGTTATGGACTCCAGATCAGATATGTGATAATTGATTAAAGAATTACATTTACATTTTAGTCATTTAGCAGACACTCTTATCCAGAGCGACTTACAGTAGTGAATACATACATTTCATTTTATGCATTTTTTTAAAAAACATTTATTTTTATTATTTTTGTACTGGCCCCCCATGGGAATCAAACCCACAACCCTGGCGTTGCACACACCATGCTGGCGTTGCAAACACCATGCTCTACCAACTGAGCCACAGGGAAGGCATAGAATAAGGCCTAAAGGAAATACATATAAACATTAAAGGATTGTCATTGATTAGAAGACTGTTGTTGCACTGTCCCGTAGTTTCTGGTAGGGTTGCAACAGTAACTTTCCCAAAACTCCCAGGTTTTCCGGAAATCCTGGTTGGACGAACCCTAGGCCTGTTTTTGCACTGTCTAGTAGTTCCTGAAGTGTGTTTGGCGCAGTAGAGTTGAAGCGAGGCGGGAGACCTGTCTGAGACATGAGGAGCTTAGTGTTAACTACCTCCACCTGTGTCTAAGCCTCTGTCTGACCCCATGTCCACGTACGTAACAAGCGCTCAGTGTGTGTGTGCATATGTGTGCGTGTGTGTGACGTCGGCTTCACAGGAACAGACAATCCCACACGGATGTACTGTAAGCGGTTCACGTAAAGGTCAGCAAATAAACATGTAATTACTGTATTAACTAAGCTAAGGTTTTGCTGACCTGGGAATTCCATGAATAAGAGGGTGTTAGTGTGAGAATGTGTGTAACAGGAATGTGGTGAGCCTACTAGCTTGCCTTGGTTATACCTATCCCATCTGATGGCTCTCTCGCTCTCTCTTTCTTAAACTCCTATGTCTGTTTTTACAAACACCAACTCGCAGTATGTAGCGAAAGTAGGGCTATCTGAATAAATACATATATTTTCATTCTGATGTAGTTCAATCAGTGGAGATATGAGTTTAATGGTGGCCCAATACTCTCTGATGCTGGTCCTAGCTACAGAGAAGAAAAATATATCCTTTCTCAATGATACTACTAGTCCCCCAAGTCTTAGTCCCCCCCTGCTCTGAGCATATGCAGCGTTCACGTGCTAGTGGGAACTAGGAAACTCTGAAATGTCCGACTTGGAAACTAGTTGAGCTCTGAGTTTCTCACTTGAAGTGCTAGAATCAACCAATAGGGAGCAATACGGAAATAACTCAACTTCCGAGGATCTGAACACGCAATACTCCTAGGTCCAGTCCATAAACCTTCCTCAGAGAGAGATGGGGATGAACCATCTTAAAACCCAGTGGGAGATTTAGACCTTTTTTAGGACTGTTTACAAAATATTATCAATTAAATCTAATTTTATTTGTCACATACCCGTGCTCAGCAGATGTTATTGCGGGTATAGCAAAATGCTTGTGTTTCTAGTTCCAACAGTGCAGTAATATCTAACAAGTAATATCAAAAAATTTGACAACAATACACAAAAATCTAAAGTAAAGGAATGGAATTAAGAATATATAAATATTTGGACGAGCAATGTCAGAGCGATACAGTAGAATAGGTTAGAATACAGTTCTACATATGAGATGAGTAATGCAAAATATGTAAACATTATTAAAGTGACTAGGGTTCCATTTTTAAAGTGGCCAGTGATTTCAAGTCTACCGTAAATTCCAGACTGTAAGCCGCAACTTTTTTCCCACGCTTTGAACCTCGCGGCTTAAACAATGACGCGGCTAATATATGGATTTTTCCCGCTTTCATTTCTTTTTTCCCCAAAAAACACATTCTGTGACGTGCTCAGTTTTTTGGCGGCATGAAGCTTTCATTAGACCAATGAAATTGCCGAACGGGTTAAGGTCAAACAACGTTTTTGTTTACTGTTTAGATTAAATCGAGCGCTCTCAAACTTCCCATCATTCTGATTACGGTAGTCATTTTGTCACTCTCATCATGGCAAAGACACGGAGAATTGCATATGATGCAGCTTTCAAGTTGAAGGCGATTGATCTGGCTGTTGGAAAAGGAAATAGAGCTGCTGCATGGGAGCTTGGTCTTAATGAGTCGATGATAAGACGTTGGAAACAGCAGCGTGAGGAATTGACTCAGTGCAAAAAGACAACTAAAGCTTACTGCTAATTTTTTATTTTTTGTTACAAGCCGTGTTTCGTTAAAGCCTATTTATTTTTGTTACAAGCCGTGTTTCGTTAAAGCCTGTGTAAAGTTCATTTGTTTCAATGTACCGGTAGGCACCTGCGGCTTATAGACATGTGCGGCTTATTTATGTTCAAAATAATATATTTTTTTAATTCAGTGGGTGCGGCTTATATTCAGGTGTGCTTAATAGTCCGGAAATGACGGTATGTATATAGGGCAGCAGCCTCTAATGTGCTAGTGATGGATATTTAACAGTCTGATGGCCTTGAGATAGAAGCTGTTTTTCAGTCTCTCGGTCCCATCTTTGATGCACATGTACTGACCCAGGGGCGGAAATCCCTGGGAAAAATATGATTTGTCCCCCCCAATATATCACTGAAACATAACTATGTAATTTAAATAATATTAATAATACGCAATGAAAACAATTGTGCTGATTATAGACACTTAATAGCGCGTTTTTAAGTTTCAAAAGATTGCGACCCCCCCCCCACCCTTTGCCTCACAATGGTTTGATCCACTGCCAGTTCCTTATTTGGCAAGGTAACAGAGGGGTGGTATCCACTGTCTGAAAGACACTCAATGAACGTAACTGACGTGAGGTTAATCCAGTCAATCGCGCACACACACTAGCTGAATATGCAGAGCTAGCGGGCAAATATTAACTATTAAGCTAGCAAGTACCTATTCCATTTATGTGGCCTTGTCAAAGATGGAATCTTTGCTATCGTCAATTTATTCCAAGATCAGCATGCAGATGATGTAAGTTAGTGCTTCAAAGTCCCTGTGATAAGGTTAGCGATAAACTGAAGTCCAAACTGAACAGAACTACACTCTCTTCTACCATTGTCTTAAATATATTTAATGGTCTCGTTGCAAAAGCTAAATTGTCGCAAGGGAACTTTTATTTATTTATTTTATTTCACCTTTATTTAACCCGGGTAGCAAAGATTATAATAAACACCACTGAAACGGAATTGGTGCTCGCTAGCTTTGCAAATTCAGCTATTGTTGGAAGCCAGCCAATATGAAACAAACTATTAAAATTACAAAAGGTTGCAGCATATGTTGTGTAAATGGTGAACTCATACAGCTGTCAACTCTTGTCATTTTAATCCGTTTCACATTTGCTAGCTACCTTTTAGATCGAAGCCCAAATAGAATGATAAAAGATAAGATGATAGAAGCCCATCTCCTACTGTAAATAACCTACACACTGTGTGTGTGTGTAGCCAGCCAGCCAGGTAGAAAAATGGCAGAAAAATAAAAGACGGACATCAGACTATTTTTCAGTACACCAAAACGCAAAGTAAGAACCCTAGTAGCCTAATATCTCAAAGACTAGTTGATAAAATGTTCATAAGAAAGAAATGAAATTCTAATGGAAATGTTTCACAATGATGTCATTAGGCAGAGCAGGCAACAGATGGCACACAGACAGCAGAGTTGGGGACAGATATGCAGGGACAGACTGGCAGAGACAGGGAGTCTCAGGTAAGTTTGTTGAGTCTTTGTTTGGCAACATTATGAAAGGTTCTCAATTTTTTTGACTTGTAAAATAGGAACATAATTGGAAAATGCCATGGATACCCCCACTCTCAACTTAAACTGGTGACTGAACTAAGATTTGTTAAAGGCAATGGTATTGCTGTTGTGATTAGTTGTGTAGTTTTGGGTACCGGTAGTTAGGAGAACGGCAAACACCTTATTTCTTTGGTTCCTCAATATACATTTACCATATTACAATGTAGGCTATGTGTTACAGCACTACTTTTGGTGTCCCCCTCAGGAATTGCTCTTGAGAACATTTCATGTAATTGTCCCCTCCAAAGTTGATATCAGATTTTCGCCCCTGTACTGACCTCGCCTTCTGGATGATAGCGGGGTGAACAGGCAGTGGATCGGGTGGTTGTTGTCCTTGATGATCTTTTTGGCCTTCCTGTGACATCGGGTGCTGTAGGTGTCCTGGAGGGCAGTTAGTTTGCCCCCAGTGATGCGTTGGGCAGACCGCACCACCCTCTGGAGAGCCTTGCGGTTGCAGGCGGTGCATTTGCTGTACCAGGCAACTGCATCGACAGTCAGCCTGACAGAATGCTCTCAGTTGTGCATCTGTAAAAGTTTGTGAGGGTTTTAGGTGCCAAGCCAAATTTCTTCAGCCTCCTGAGGTTGAAGAGGCGTTGTTGCGCCTTCTTCACCACACTGTCTGTGTGAGTGGACCATTTCAGATCGTCAGTGATGAGTACGCCGAGGAACTTAATGCTTTTCACCTAGTCCACTGCGGTCCCATCGATTCTGGATAGAGGAGTGTTCCCTCTGCTGTTACCTGAAGTCCACGATCAGCTCCTTAGTTTTGTTGACAATGGGTGAGAGGTTATTTTCCTGCCAGCACACTCCCAGGCCCCTCACCTCCTCCCTGTATGCTGTCTCATCATTGTTGGTAATCAGGCCTACTACTGTTGTGTTGTCTGCAAACTTGATGATTGAGTTGGAAGCGTGCATGGCCACGCAGTCATGGGTGAACATAGAGTACAGGAGGGGGCTGAGCACGCATCCTCGTGGGGCCCCAGTGTTTTGAGGATCAGCGAAGTGGAGGTTTTGTTTCCTACCTTCACCACCTGGGGGCGGCCCGTCAGGAAGTCCAGGACCCAGATGCACAGGGCAGGGTTGAGACCCATGGCCTCGAACTTAATGATAAGCTTGGTGGGTACTATGTTGTTGAATGCTGAGCTATAGCCAATGAACAGCATTCTTACATAGGTATTCCTCTTGTCCAGATGGGATAGGGCAGTGTGCAGTGCGATTGCATCGTCTGTGGATCTATTGGGGCGGTAAGCTAATTGAAGTGGGTCTAGGGTGGCAGGTAAGGTAGAGGTGATCCTTGAATAGTCTCTCAAAGCACTTCATGATGACAAGGGGCGCTAGTCACTTCATTCAGTTACCTTTGCTTTCTTGGGTACGGGAACAATGGTGGACATCTTGAAGCATGTTGGGACAGTAGCCTGGGATAGGGAGAGATTGAATATATCTGTAAACACTCCGGCCAGCTGGTCTGCACATGCTCTTAGGACGTGGCCAGGGATGCCATCTGGGCCAGCAGCCTTGTGAGGGTAAACATGCTTAAATGTCTTATTCACATTATTTATTTATTATTATTATTATTCACATTATTCACCTCCCTTATCTCACCTCATTTGCTCACATTGTATATAGACTTATTTTTCTACTGTATTATTGACTGTATGTTTGTTTTACTCCATGTGTAACTCTGTGTTGTTATATGTGTCGAACTGCTTTGCTTTATCTTGGCCAGGTCGCAGTTGTAAATGAGAACTTGTTCTCAACTTGCCTACCTGGTTAAATAAATTTGGACATTTTCACTTAGGGGTGTACTCACTTTTGTTGCCAGCGGTTTAGACATTAATGGCTGTGTGTTGAGTTATTTTGAGGGGACAGCAAATTTACACTGTTATACGAGCTGTACACTCACTACTTTACATTGTAGCAAAGTGTCATTTCTTCAGTGTTGCACATGAAAAGATAAACTCAAATATTTACAAAAATGTGAGGGGTGTACTCACTTTTGTGAGATACTGTACGTCTCGTGTCTGAGCTGTTGAATTGCGACTCCACTTTGTCTCTGTACTGACGTTTTGCCTGTTTGATTTCCTTATGGAGGGAATAACTACACTGTTTGTATTTGGCAATATTCCCAGTCACCTTGCCCTGATTAAATGTGATGGTTCGCACTTTCAGTTTTGCGCGTTTCTGTATGTTATCACCATCACACCATGAGTAGTTAATCATGAAACATACACCCTCTTCTTCTTCTCTGAGAGATATTTATTCCTGTCTGCGCAATGAATTGAGAACCCAACTGGCTGTACGGACTTAGACAGTATATCCCGAGAGAGCCACGTTTCCGTGAAACAGAGTATGTTAAAATCCCTGATGTCTCTCTAGAAGGAAATCCTCGCCCTGAACTCGTCAACTTTATTATCCAGAGACTGAACTTTAGCAAGTAATATATTCGGAAGCGGTGGGTGGTATGCGCGCCTCCTGAGTCGGACTAGAAGACCACTCCGAGTACCTCTTTTCCAACGGTGGTGTTTTGGCTCAGCCAGTTCAATTGCCCTGGGGGGTACAAACAAAGGATCCGATTCGGGAAAGTTGTTTTGCTGGTTGTAATGCTGTTAATGCTGGTGAGTTACCGCCGCTCTGATATCCAAAAGTTCTCTCGGGCTGTATGTAATAACACCAAAAATTTCCTGGGCTAATAATGTAAAAAATAACACATTAAAAAAACTACCGTAATTTCCGGACTATTGAGCGCACCTGAATATAAGCCGCACCCACTGAATTAAAAAATATATATTATTTTGAACATAAATAAGCCGCACATGTCTATAAGCCGCAGGTGCCTACCGGTACATTGAAACAAATGAACTTTACACAGGCTTTAACGAATCACGGCTTGTAACAAAAATAATTAGGCTTTAACGAAACACGGCTTGTAACAAAAATAAATAGGCTTTAACGAAACACGGCTTGTAACAAAAAATAAAAAATTAGCAGTAAGCTTTAGTTGTCTTTTTGCACTGAGTCAATTCCTAAAGCTGCTGTTTCCAACGTCTTATCATCGACTCATTAACCTCTTACATCTAGATGTTCCGCTAGCGGAACACCTGCTCCAATATCCAATGATGGGCGTGGTGCGAAATACAAATTCCTCTAAAATCCGAAAACTTCCATTTTTCAAACATATTACTATTTTACAGCATTTTAAAGACAAGACTCTCGTTAATCTAACCACACTGTCCGATTTCAAAAAGGCTTTACAGCGAAAGCAAAACATTAGATTATGTCAGCAGAGTACCCAGCCAGAAATAATCAGACTACCCATTTTTCAAGCTAGCATATAATGTCACAAAAAACAAAACCACAGCTAAATGCAGCACTAACCTTTGATGATCTTCATCAGATGACAACCCTAGGACATTATGTTATACAATGCATGCATGTTTTGTTCAATCAAGTTCATATTTATATCAAAAACCAGCTTTTTTACATTAGCATGTGACGTTCAGAACTAGCATACCCCCCGCAAACCTCCGGTGAATTTACTAAATTACTCACGATAAACGTTCACAAAAAACATAATTATTTTAAGAATTATAGATACAGAACTCCTTTATCCTGTTGGGTCTAGGGGGCAGCATTTGCACGTCTGGATAAAAAAAATGTACCCGAATTAATCTGGTTACTTATCCTACCCAGTAACTAGAATATGCATATACTTATTATATATGGATAGAAAACACTCGAAAGTTTCCAAAACTGTTTGAATGGTGTCTGTGAGTATAACAGAACTCATTTGGCAGGCAAAACCCTGAGACATTTTCTGACAGGAAGTGGATACCTGATGTGTTGTATTGACTTTAAACCTATCCCATTGAAAAACACAGGGGTTTAGGAATATTTTGGCACTTCCTATTGCTTCCACTAGATGTCACCAGCCTTTACAAAGTGTTTTGAGTCTTCTGGAGGGAGATCTGACCGAACAAGAGCCATGGAACGATGATGTCCCACTAGACACCTGGCGCGCGAGTTCATGTTGGGTACCCTCGTTCCAATACGTTATAAAAGAGTATGCATTCGTCCACCTTGAATATTATTCATGTTCTGGTTAAAAAAGGCCCTAATGATTTATGCTATACAACGTTTGACATGTTTGAACGAACGGAAATATATTTTTTCCCCTCGTTCATGACGAGAAGTCCGGCTGGCTTACATCATGTGCTAACGAGACGGAGATTTTTGGACATAAATGATGAGCTTTTTTGAACAAAACTACATTCGTTATGGACCTGTGATACCTGGAAGTGACATCTGATGAAGAGAATCAAAGGTAATGGATTATTTACATAGTATTTTCGATTTTAGATCTCCCCAACATGACGTCTAGTCTGTATCGCAACGCGTATTTTTCTGGGCGCAGTGCTCAGATTATTGCAAAGTGTGATTTCCCAGTAAGGTTATTTTTAAATCTGGCAAGTTGATTGCGTTCAAGAGATGTAAATCTATAATTCTTTAAATGACAATATAATATTTTACCAATGTTTTCTAATTTTAATTATTTAATTTGTTACGCTGACTTGACTGCCGGTTATTGGAGGGAAACGATTTCCTCAACATCAATGCCATAGTAAAACGCTGTTTTTGGATATAAATATGAACTTGATAGAACTAAAAATGCATGCATTGTCTAACATAATGTCCTAGGAGTGTCATCTGATGGAGATTGTAAAAGGTTAGTGCATCATTTTAGCTGGTTTTATGGTTTTGGTGACCCTGTCTTTGACTTGACAAAACATTACACACAACTCTTGTAAATGTACTGTCCTAACATACTCTAAATTTATGCTTTCGCCGTAAAACCTTTTTGAAATCGTAAAACGTGGTTAGATTAAGGAGATGTTTATCTTTCAAATGGTGTAAAATAGTTGTATTTTTGAAAAATTTGAATTTTGACATTTATTTGGATTCAAATTTGCCGCTCTTGAAATGCACCTGCTGTTGATGGAGTGCACCACGGGTGGCACGCTAGCGTCCCACCTAGCCCCAAGAGGTTAAGCACTCGATATGTCAGATTTTAAAATAGCTTTTCGGTGAAAGCACATTTTACAATATTCTCAGTAGATAGCCCGGCATCACAGGGCTAGCTATTTAGACACCCACCAAGTTTAGCACTCACCAATATCAGATTTTCTATTAGAAAAGTTTGATTACCTTTCCTGTTCTTCGTCAGAATGCACTCCCAGGACTTCTACTTCAATAACAAATGTTGGTTTGGTCCAAAATAATCCATCGTTATATCCAAATAGCGGCGTTTTGTTCGTGCGTTCTAGACACTATCCGAATGCTAAATAAGGGTCGCGCGCATGGCGCATTTCGTGACAAACGATTTCTAAATATTTCATTACCGTACTTCGAAGCATGTCAACTGCTGTTTAAAATCAATTTTTATGCCATTTTTCTCGTAAAAAAGCGATAATATTCCGACCGGGAATCTGTGTTTCGGCAAATAAAGGGAAAAACAGAAAGACGGGGGCGGCCAGTGCACGAGCCTAAGCCCTTTGTCCTCTGATAGACCACTTAGCAAAAGCGCTCGTGTGTTTCAGCCAGGGCTTTGAATTAAGTCATTCAGCTTTTTCCTGGGCTCTGAGAGACCATGTGAGCCGTAGGAAGTGTCACGTTAGAGCAGAGATCCTTTGTAATGGATAGAGATGGCAAAGAAGTTCAAGAAATGGTCAGACAGGGTACTTCCTGTACAGAATCTTCTCACGTTTTGGCCTGCCAAATGAGTTCTGTTATACTCACAGACACCATTCAAACAGTTTTAGAAACTTTGGAGTGTTTTCTATCCAAAGCTAATAATTATATGCATATTCTAGTTTCTGGGCAGGACTAATAATCAGATTAAATCGGTACGTTTTTTATCCAGCCGTGAAAATACTGCCCCCTAGCCATAACAGGTTAAGACCAAGCTCCCGTGCAGCAGCTCTATTTCCTTTTCCAACAGCAAGATCAATCGCCTTCAACTTGAAAGCTGCATCATATGCATTTCTCCGTGTCTTTGCCATGATGAGGGTGACAAAATGACTACCGTAATCAGAATGATGGGAAGTTTGAGAGCGCTCGATTTAATCTAAACAGTAAACAAAACAGTTGTTTGACCTTAACCCGTTCGGCAATTTCATTGGTCTAATGAAAGCTTCATGCCGGCAAAAAACTGAGCACGTCACAGAATGTGTTTTTTTTGAAAAAAATTTGAAAGTGGGAAAATCCATATATTAGCCGCGTCATTGTTTAACCTGTTGGGGGTAGGGGGCAGTATTGACACGGCCGGATAAAAAAACGTACCCGATTTAATCTGGTTACTACTCCTGCCCAGTAACTAGAATATGCATATAAGTATTGGCTTTGGATAGAAAACACCCTAAAGTTTCTAAAACTGTTTGAATGGTGTCTGTGAGTATAACAGAACTCATATGGCAGGCAAAAACCTGAGAGGATTCTATATGGGAAGTGGCCTGTCTGACAAGTTGTTGTTCATCTTGGCTCTTTTTATTGAAGACTGAGGATCTTTGCTCTAATGTGACACTTCCTACGGCTCCCATAGGCTCTCAGAGCCCGGGAAAAAGCTGAATGATATCGAGGCAGCCTCTGGCTGAAACACATTATCACTTTTGGCAAGTGGCCGATCAGAGTACTATGGGCTTAGGCGCGTGCCCGAGTCGACCCCATGCTTTATTTTCTTTCGTCTGTTTACCTAAATGCAGATTCCCGGTCTGAATATTATCGCTTTTTTACGAGAAAAATTGCATAAAAATGGATTTTAAACAGCAGTTGACATGCTTCGAGGTACGGTAATGGAATATTTAGAATTTTTTTGTCACGAAATGCGCCATGCTCGTAACCCTTATTTACCCTTTCGGATAGTGTCTTGAACGCACAAACAAAACGCCGCTATTTGGATATAACTATGGATTATTTGGGACCAAACCAACATTTGTTATTGAAGTAGAAGTCCTGGGAGTGCATTCTGACGAAGAACACCAAAGGTAATAACATTTTTCTTATAGTAAATATGACTTTGGTGAGTGCTAAACTTGCTGGGTGTCTAAATAGCTAGCCCTGTGATGCCGGGCTATCTACTTAGAATATTGCAAAATGTGCTTTCACCGAAAAGCTATTTTAAAATCGGACATATCGAGTGCATAGAGGAGTTCTGTATCTATAATTCTTAAAATAATTATGTTTTTTGTGAACGTTTATCGTGAGTAATTTAGTAAATTCACCGGAAGTTTGCGGGGGGGTATGCTAGTTCTGAACGTCACATGCTAATGTAAAAAGCTGGTTTTTGATATAAATATGAACTTGATTGAACAAAACATGCATGTATTGTATAACATAATGTCCTAGGTGTGTCATCTGATGAAGATCATCAAAGGTTAGTGCTGCATTTAGCTGTCTTCTGGGTTTTTGTGACATTATATGCTAGCTTGAAAAATGGGTGTCTGATTATTTCTGGCTGGGTACTCTGCTGACATAATCTAATGTTTTGCTTTCGTTGTAAAGCCTTTTTAAAATCGGACAGTGTGGTTAGATTAACGAGAGTCTTGTCTTTAAAATGGTGTAAAATAGTCATATGTTTTAGAAATTGAAGTCTAGCATTTCTAAGGTATTTGAATAACGCGCCACAGGATTCCACTGGCTGTTACGTAGGTGGAACGATTTCGTCCCGCCGGCCCTAGAGAAGGTAAGCCGCGAGGTTCAAAGCGTGGGAAAAAAGTAGCGGCTTATAATCCGGAAATTACGGTAAATACCTAAAAGTTTCCTAAGAGCCAGAAGCACGGCAGCCCAATCCGTCGGCGCCATACAGTTGAATGGATTACCCAAACAATAACTGAACCAAACAATGACTGATCCAAACAATGAGTTACCCAAACAATGACTGATCCAAACAATTAAGTGTTTCTATGAGAAATAACATAGGTGTCCTGTGGCTGTGTGTGGCTGTGTGTGTGGCTCTGTGTTTCAAGTTTTAATATCACGTGCAGATGTACAGTGAAATACCTTTCTTGCCAGCTCCAAACCCAACAATACAGTAATCAATATCAATGCAGTACAAAAAAATAACATAAGGTAGAACAAAAACACACAATAAATAAAAATAAGAACACAAGAAGTAAGTAAGCTATATACAGGGTCAGTTCCAACACCACATTTACAACGAGCAGGGATACTGGAGTGATAGAGGTTATGTGTGTGTGTGTGTGTGTGTGTGTGTGTGTGTGTGTGTGTGTGTGTGTGTGTGTGTGTGTGTGTGTGTGTGAAAGAATATTGGGGTACACATGTACAATACAATACTATACAGTGCCTTCAGAAAGTATTCACACCCATTTACTTTTTCCACATTTTATTGTGTTACAGCCTTAGATTTTTTTTTATCACTGACCTACACACAATACCCCATAATGTCAAAGTGGAATTATGTTTTTAGAAATGTTTATAAGTTAATACAAAATGAAAAGCTGAAATGCCTTGAGTCAATAATTAATTATTCAACTCCTAAGTATTCGACCCACAGACTCACTCTGTGTGCAATAATTGTGTGTAGGTCAGTACACAACTTGCAGACTTGTTTACGTGCTGGTGTGCGTTTTTGTTGCCAACCTTACTTTGCTACCTGACAACTTTACGGTTTTTACTTTTTAATTACCGTTTATATTTTTAGTTTTTCTCTCACTCAACTTTATTTAATTCAACTTTTTCACTCCAGACGTTTTATCTGGACATGGTTCGTCAAGACCTCCAACAGCCGAAGCTAAGTAGTAACATTAACATGATGCCTTCTATTTGCAGTCGCTGTACTCATAATATACAGGAGAACGATCGCCTTACGGTGAGGATAGCTGTGCTGCAAGCCCAGCTTCAGACGCAATCGTTAGGCAAGGGTAATTTCAGTGTAGGAAAGGATGAAACAGCGTCTGTGCCACCAGTAAGTACAGATAGTAGTATAAATCCCCTCGCACGGTCCCCGCAGCCGGACAACTTTCTCATGGCTTCTGGAGGGAAATGCTGTAGGAATGCTCAACCGGTGTCGCTCATTCAGCCGACAGAAACTTTCAACCGGTTCTCCCCATTAAGCAGCGAGTCGGAGTCAGAGGCCGAGCCTTCTCTGGTCTCTACTCCTCCTGGTCCGAGAACTGAGACGCTGAAGCTTCCCACTGTTAGCTCTGACAAATTGAAAACCCTAGTCATTGGCGACTCATTACCCGCAGTATTAGACTTAAAACGAATCATCCAGCGATCATACACTGTTTACCAAGGGGCAGGGCTACCGACGTTAAGGCTAATCTGAAGATGGTGCTGGCTAAAGCTAAAACTGGCGAGTGTAGAGAGTATAGTGATATTGTTATCCACGTCGGCACCAACGATGTTAGGATAAAACAGTCAGAGGTCACCAAACGCAACATAGCTTCAGCGTGTAAATCAGCTAGAAAGATGTGTCGGCATCGAGTAATTGTCTCTGGCCCCCTCCCAGTTAGGGCAAGTGATGAGCTCTACAGCCGAGTCTCACAACTCAATCGCTGGTTGAAAACTATTTTCTGCCCCTCGCAAAAACTAAACATGGCGGTGTTCGCCTTAGCAATCTCACTAGAATAAAGACCTCCTCCATTCCTGCCATTATTGAAAGAGATCGTGATACCTCACATCTCAAAATAGGGCTACTTAATGTTAGATCCCTCACTTCAAAGGCAGTTATAGTCAATGAACTAATCACTGATCATAATCTTGATATGATTGGCCTGACTGAAACATGGCTTAAGCCTGATGAATTTACTGTGTTAAATAAGGCCTCACCTCCTGGTTACACTAGTGACCATATCCCCCGTGCATCCCGCAAAGGCGGGGAGGTGTTGCTAACATTTACAATAGCAAATTTCAATTTACAAAAAAAACAACAACGACGTTTTCGTCTTTTGAGCTTCTAGTCATGAAATCTACTCAATCACTTTTTATAGCTACTGTTTACAGGCCTCCTGGGCCATATACAGCGTTCCTCACTGAGTTCCCTGAATTCCTATCGGACATTGTAGTCACAGCAGATAATATTCACATTTTTGGTGACTTTAATATTCACATGGAAAAGTCCACAGACTCACTCCAAAAGGCTTTCGGAGCCATCATCGACTCAGTGGGTTTTGTCCAACATGTCTCTGGGCCTACTCACTGCCACAGTCATACTCTGGACCTAGTTTTGTCCCGTGGAATAAATGTTGTGGATCTTAATGTTTTTCCTCATAATCCTGGACTATCGGACAACCATTTTATTACGTTTGCAATCGCAACAAATAATCTGCTCAGACCCCAACCAAGGAGCATCAAAAGTCGTGCTATAAATTCTTAGACAGCCCAAAGATTCCTTGATGCACTTCCAGACTCCCTCTGCCTACCGAAAGACATCAGAGGACAAAAATCAGTTAACCTGTTAGGGCTAGGGGGCAGTATTGACACGGCTGGATAAAAAACGTACCCGATTTAATCTGATTACTACTCCTGCCCAGTAACTAGAATATGCATATAATTATTGGCTTTGGATAGAAAATACCCTAAAGTTTCTAAAACTGTTTGAATGGTGTCTGTGAGTATAACAGAACTCATATGGCAGGCCAAAACCTGAGAAGATTCCATGCAGGAAGTGGCCTGTCTGACAATCTCTTGCCCTTCTTGATTATCTCTATCCATTACAGAGGATCTCTGCTGTTACGTGACACTTCCTACGGCTCCCATGGGCTCTCAGAAGGCGGCAAAAAGCTGAATCGTGGCTTTGCAGGCTCTGGCTGAAAAAAAGTAGTGCGTTTGGGTAGTGGCTGGTTACAGTACTGTGAGACTCAGGCTCGTGCCCGCGTCGACCCCATGCCTTGTTTTCTTTCGTCTGCTTACCTAAACGCAGATTCCCGGTCGGAATATTATCGCTTTTTTACGAGAAAAATGGCATAAAAATGGATTTTAAACAGCGGTTGACATGCTTCGAAGTACGGTAATGGAATATTTCGAATTATTTTGTCACGAATTGCGCCATGCTCGTGACCCTTATTTACACTTCGGATAGTGTCTTGAACGCACGAACAAAACGCCGCTATTTGGATATAACGATTGATTATTTTGGACCAAACCAACATTTGTTATTGAAGTAGCAGTCCTGGGAGTGCATTCTGACGAAGAACACCAAAGGTAATCAAACTTTTGTAATAGTAAATCTGAGTTTGGTCAGGGCTAAACTTGGTGGGTGTCTAAATAGCTAGCCGTGATGGCTGGGCTATCTACTCAGAATATTGCAAAATGTGCTTTCACCGAAAAGCTATTTTAAAATCGGACACCTCGATTGCACAAAGGAGTTCTGTATCTATAATTCTTAAAATAATTGTTATGTTTTTTGTGAACGTTTATCGTGAGTAATTTAGTAAATTCACCGGAGGTTTGCGGGGGGGTATGCTAGTTCTGAACGTCACATGCTAATGTAAAAAGCTGTTTTTTGATATAAATATGAACTTGATTGAACAAAACATGCATGTATTGTATAACATAATGTCCTAGGTGTGTCATCTGATGAAGATCATCAAAGGTTAGTGCTGCATTTAGCTGTCTTCTGGGTTTTTGTGACATTATATGCTAGCTTGAAAAATGGGTGTCTGATTATTTCTGGCTGGGTACTCTGCTGACATAATCTAATGTTTTGCTTTCGTTGTAAAGCCTTTTTGAAATCGGACAGTGTGGTTAGATTAACGAGAGTCTTGTCTTTAAAATGGTGTAAAATAGTCATATGTTTGAGAAATTGAAGTAATAGCATTTCGCGCCACGGGATTACACTGGCTGTTGCGTAGGTGGGACGATTTCGTCCCGCCTAGCCCAGAGAGGTTAACCACCTAACTGAGGAACTCAATTTAACTTTGCGCAATACCCTAGATGCAGTTGCACCCCTAAAAACTAAAAACATTTGTCATAATAAACTAGCTCCCTGGTATACAGAAAATACACGAGCTCTGAAGCAAGCTTCCAGAAAATTGGAACGGAAATGGCGCCACACCAAACTGGAAGTCTTCCGACTAGCTTGGAAAGACAGTACCGTGCAGTATCGAAGAGCCCTCACTGCTGCTCGATCATCCTATTTTTCCAACTTAATTGAGGAAAATAAGAACAATCCGAAATGTATTTTTGATACTGTCGCAAAGCTAACTAAAAAGAAGCATTCCCCAAGAGAGGATGGCTTTCACTTCAGCAGTAATAAATTCATGAACTTCTTTGAGGAAAAGATCATGATCATTAGAAAGCAAATTACGGACTCCTCTTTAAATCTGCGTATTCCTCCAAAGCTCCGTTGTCCTGAGTCTGCACAACTCTGCCAGGACCTAGGATCAAGGGAAACACTAAAGTGTTTTAGTACTATATCTCTTGACACAATGATGAAAATAATCATGGCCTCTAAACCTTCAAGCTGCATACTGGACCCTATTCCAACTAAACTACTGAAAGAGTTGCTTCCTGTGCTTGGCCCTCCTATGTTGAACATAATAAACGGCTCTCTATCCACCGGATGTGTACCAAACTCACTAAAAGTGGCAGTAATCCAGCCAAACCTTGACCCAGAAAATATAAAAAACTATCGGCCTATATCGAATCTTCCATTCCTCTCAAAAAAAAAAAAAAAATGTTGCGCAGCAACTCACTGCCTTCCTGAAGACAAACAATGTATACGAAACGCTTCAGTCTGGTTTTAGACCCCATCATAGCACTGAGACTGCACTTGTGAAGGTGGTAAATTACCTTTTAATGATGTCAGACTGAGGCTCTGCATCTGTCCTCGTGCTCCTAGATCTTAGTGCTGCTTTTGATACCATCGATCACCACATTCTTTTGGAGAGATTGGAAACCCAAATTGGTCTACACGGACAAGTTCTGGCCTGGTTTAGATCTTATCTGTCGGAAAGATATCAGTTTGTCTCTGTGAATGGTTTGTCCTCTGACAAATCAACTGTAAATTTCGGTGTTCCTCAAAGTTCCGTTTTAGCACCACTATTGTTTTCACTATATATTTTACCTCTTGGGGATGTCATTCGAAAACATAATGTTAAATTTCACTGCTATGCGGATGACACACAGCTGTACATTTCAATGAAACACGGTGAAGCCCAAAAATTGCCCTCGCTAGAAGCCTGTGTTTCGGACATAAGGAAGTGGATGGCTGCAAACTTTCTACTTTTAAACTCGGACAAAACAGAGATGCTTGTTCTAGGTCCCAAGAAACAAAGAGATCTTCTGTTGAATCTGACAATTAATCTTGATGGTTGTACATTCGTCTCAAATAAAACTGAAGGACCTCAGCGTTACTCTGGACCCTGATCTCTCTTTTGAAGAACATATGAAGACTGTTTCAAGGGCAGCTTTTTTCCATCTACATAACATTGCAAAAATCAGAAACTTTCTGTCCACAAATGATGCAGAAAAATTAATCCATGCTTTTGTTACTTCTAGGTTGGACTACTGCAATGCTCTACTTTCCGGCTACCCGGATAAAGCACTAAATAAACTTCAGTTAGTGCTAAATACGGCTGCTAGAATCCTGACTAGAACCAAACAATTTGATCATATTACTCCAGTGCTAGCCTCCCTACTCTGGCTTCCTGTTAAGGCAAGGGCTGATTTCAAGGTTTTACTGCTAATCTTCAAAGCATTACATGGGCTTGCTCCTACCTATCTTTCCGATTTGGTCCTGCCGTACATACCTACACGTATGCTACGGTCACAAGACGCAGGCCTCCTAATTGTCCCTAGAATTTCTAAGCAAACAGCTGGAGGCAGGGCTTTCTCCTATAGAGCTCCATTTTTATGGAATGGTCTGCCTATCCATGTGAGAGATGCAGACTCGGTCTCAACCTTTAAGTCTTTACTGAAGACTCATCTCTTCAGTGGTCCTATGATTGAGTGTAGTCTGGCCCAGGAGTGTGAAGGTGAATGGAAAGGCTCTGGAGCAACGAACCGCCCTTGCTGTCTCTGCCTAGCCGGTTCACCTCTCTCCACTGGGATTCTCTGCCTCTAACCCTATTACAGGGGCTGAGTCACTGGCTTATTGGTGTTCTTCCATGCCGTCCCTGCGTCACTTGAGTGGGTTGAGTCACTGACGTGGTCTTCCTGTCTGGGTTGGCGCCCCCCCTTGGATTGTGCCGTGGCGGAGACCTTTGTGGGCTATACTCGGCCTTGTCTCAGGATGGTAAGTTGGTGGTTGAAGATATCCCTCTAGTGGTGTGGGGGCTGTGCTTTGGCAAAGTGGGTGGGGTTATATCCTTCCTGTTTGGCCCTGTCCGGGGGTATCATCGGATGGGGCCACAGTGTCTCCTGACCCCTCCTGTCTCAGCCTCCAGTATTTATGCTGCAGTAGTTTATGTGTCGGGGGCTAGGGTCAGTCTGTTACATCTGGAGTATTTCTCCTGTCTTATGCGGTGTCCTGTGTGAATTGAAGTATGCTCTCTCTAATTCTCTCTTTCTTTCTTTCTCTCTCTCGGAGGACCTGAGCCCTAGGACCATGCCTCAGGACTACCTGACATGATGACTCTTTGCTGTCCCCAGTCCACCTGGCCGTGATGCTGCTCCAGTTTCAACTGTTCTGCCTGCGGCTATGGAACCCTGACCTGTTCACCGGACGTACTACTTGTCCCAGACCTGCTGTTTTCAACTCTGTAGAGACAGCAGGAGCGGTAGAGATACTCTCAATGATCGGCTATGAAAAGCCAACTGACATTTACTCTTGAGGTGCAGGCTTGTTGCACCCTCGACAACTGTGATTATTATTATTTGACCATGCTAGTCATTTATGAACATTTGAACATCTTGGCCATGTTCTGTTATAATCTCCACCCGGCACAGCCAGAAGAGGACTGGCCACCCCTCATAGCCTGGTTCCTCTCTAGGTTTCTTCCTAGGTTTTGGCCTTTCTAGGGCCAAAACCCTTTTCCTAGTCACCGTGCTTCTACACCTGCATTGCTTGCTGTTTGGGGTTTTAGGCTGGGTTTCTGTACAGCACTTTGAGATATCAGCTGATGTAAGAAGGGCTATATAAATACATTTGATTTGATTTGATTTAACATGATTTGTGAATGACTACCTTATCTCTGTGCCTCACACATACAATTATCTCTAAGGTCATTTCGAGCAGTGAATTTCAAAAACAGATTCAACCAAAAAGACCAGGGATGTTTTCAAATGCCTCGCAAAGAAGGGCACCGATTGGTAGATGGGTAAAAAAATAAAAAATTTGACAGTGAATATTACTTTGAGCATAGTGAAGTTATTAATTACACTTTGGATGGTATATCAATACACCTGGTCCTTACAAAGATACAGGCATCCTTCCTAACTCCGCTGCTGGAGATTAAGGAAAGCGCTCAGGGATTTCACAATGAGGCCAATGGTGACTTTAAAACCGTTAAAGAGGTTAATGGCTGTGATAGGAGAAAACTGAGGATGGATGAACAACATTGTAGTCCACAATATTAACTTAATTGACAGAGTGAAAAGAAGGAAGCCTGTACAGATTTTTTTTTTTTTTACAAAAGATGCACCCTGTTTTCAACAAGGCACTAAAGTAATACTGCAAAAAAATGTGGCAAAGCAATGAACTTTCTTTCCTGAATTCAAAAGTGTTATGTTTGGGGCAGATTCAATACAACACATTGCTGAGTACAACTCTCCATATTTTCAAGCATAGTGCTGGCTGAATCATGTTTTATTTTTGTATTTTTATTTAACCTTTATTTAACTAGGCAAGTCAGTAAAGAAAAAAATCTTATTTACAAAGACTGCCTAAGAACAGTGGGTTAACTGCCTTGTTCAGGGGCAGAACGATCTAGCAACCTTTCGGTTACTGGCCCAACGTTCTAACCACTAGGTATGTTATGGGTATGCTTGTAATCTTTAAGAACTGGGGAGTTTGTTTATGAAAAAAATAAACGGAATGGAGCTAAGCACAGGCAAAATCCTAGAGGAAAATCTGGTTCAGTCTGCTTTCCACCAGACACTGGGAGATTAATTAATCTTTCAACAAGACAATAACCTAAAACACAAGGCCAAATCTACACTGGAGTTGCTTACCAAGAAGACAGTGAATGTTCCTGAGTTGCTGAGTTACAGTTTTGACTTAAATCTACTTGAAAATCCATGGCAAGACCTGAACATGTTAATGAGCTTGAAGACTCACAGCTGTAATCACTGCCAAAGGTGCTTCTACAAGTATTGACTCAGAGGTGTGAATATTTACATTATGTGAATGAGATATTTCTGCATTTAATTTTCAGTATATTAGCAAAAAATTCCAACAACATATTTTCACTTTGTCATTATGGGGTATTGTGTGTAGATGGGTGAGAAAATAATATATTTAATCAATTTTGAATTCAAGTGGTATGAATACTTTCTGAAGGCACCGTACAAGGAACACATATGCTTAATGCTTGGCCTGGGAACTCATGTCCTTTCATTCCCCGTCTTTGTTTACATTTACATTTTACATTTTAGTCATTTAGCAGATGCTCTTATTCAGAGTGACTTACAGTAGTGAATACATTTCATACATTTTTTTCCCCCTCCGTACTGGCCCCCCGTGGGAGGGCAATGAAGCTCAAAAGTGAGGCTGAGCTTCAGTGGAGGGAATTTAACATCAATATGCTTGAAATGAATGACAACAGAAACTAGCTATTCTTGATAGAGACAGACATAATCAGGTAAACATAAACAATGCTAGTGAAGTTAGCATGATAGCCAGTTGTGTTGTGTGGCTGAGCTTGCTATAAATGCTGTCATTCTGCTAGAGCACCATAGTCAGAATTCTGTGAGAATGTTCTTTCTTAGATATAAGACACAGTCTAAGTGTTTACTTCAGTATACTGCAAGCGATTGAGAGGGATTCACATGCGTCAGGGTAACTAAAATCCCCTTAAACGTTGTAAGGATTTGGGCTGGACCTAGAAAGGCCTCTGGACTCACAAGAGACAGAATGACTCAATTTAGTTATTGAGGCAATTGAGTACAGCCCTGTTTAACAATGGGTATTAGCTCCTATGAAGCAGGGAGCAACTGCAACAGGATTCTTCTGTAACACATGTATGTCCACAAGATAGAGGCCATTGTCTCTCTGAAAAAAAGGCTAAAGCATAAGGGCAGAGCTGATCAAAAACAGCCTAACAACCTGGCTGCTGTTCTCTCCCATTTGAGTAGCCTGAGGGAGGGAAACCCTTATCTAGCAGAGACAGAGCCAGCATGGGCCTGACTAGCTTAAATATAGTACTTACTGCTTTCACCAGAACAATTTCTACTGTCACACCAACAGCATGTTGGGACTTGTGAAGGCTGCTGCTGATAAATGTCAAGCAGAGATGATAACTTTAACAAAGATATTCAAATAGCACCCATATTTTCACACATAACATTTTGACACACATTTCACATGTATGTGTTTGTATACATCTGAAAACATCTGCCCTCTTGCACTAAAGTTAGTGTTCTGTCTTTTTGAACGTTGTCTTTTATCACACTAGGCCAACTTTAATGTTGTTATCAAAGTAGGCTAAGAAACTTCTAATACAACTTTGTGGTGTTTGTTTACCACTTGAGTCAACAAGCAAACGTGTTCAGAGAGCATTCTGGGTGTTTAGGATTAGGTTATAACAACATCACAGCTGATTTTAATTAAAAACTTTCGAAACAAAGCAACATAGCACTGCCTGAATCGAATGAGAAACGTAGGCTACGTGCCTAATTTGCTCTTTGTTAGAAACAATGTATCCGTTAACGGTTACAATACACAAGCGCGTTGACAGTAAATTGGACACATTTGTAGCAATGGAATGTTGTGACCTCACTCTACCTCCTTCAGTTGGTCGAGTTCCTGCCGAACAGTCTCGAACTCGGTCTCCAACTCGTCATAACGCTGTTTGAGCTGCTGTTTCTCTTCGAGCACCGCCAGCCCGTATTCCGCCGCCTGGATCTTCTCATGAGTCGTCTCGCTCAGCTCCCGGGATAGGCGCTCTAATTCCGCCCGAAACCACTGCGGCCCGGCCTCTGCCACCAGAGTCGCCTCGGGATATTCCTGTTCCTCCACAGACATCTTGGCCAGCCGGTTCCGCTAACAACAGCGACAACGGACCCAGCCCTTGAAGGAGCACTGAAAAATATCCTATAAAAATAAATCAGTGCCTTCTGTATTTGAACTGCATGGCTGTGTTTTTGTCTGTTTCGTCGGGTCCTCCACTTTTTTTGATGTGAACAAAAAGTTCAGCTATCTATCAGCCGGTACCGTTATAAGATTGCATCTTCAGCTCTTTCCATAGTCGATCCCTATCTTCCTCCCCCACCTACGTCATGCCACTAGAGGAAATTAACTAAACGAATACCGTACGTTTCAGGTCTACAATTGTGCGCCATGGGAGATGTAGTTTTTTTCCATTATGATTGGATAAAAGACTACGCTCACTGTTTAGCATATGGACTTCAACTACCATGGTCCTTCGGGAGTTGATGCGCCACTCGGTCTATTGAAGAAACATATGGTAAAACCTTACTGTCAATGGTAACCCCTACAGGCCCACAGTCCCCTGGAAACACGGATTCTTTAACAAGACTGCCATCTAGGGATTTAAAAACAATACTGCAGTACAGTTATGATCGAGTTATTACAAGTACAATGTGGTTAATCTGTGTGAAGGCCCATCTGTGCTTGCCTGACGACTCACACTAAATTATTATGCTGCTACATTACTTACTAGAGAATTACTTCTCGGTATTGTTATATCATCATCAGAACATCATAGCATTAAAGAGCTCAGTGCAAAAAAGTAAGCATGAGTCATTTCCCACATGACTATACTCATTTGAAATCAGGACATAGGGCAAGATTATGATTTTTAGATGATTTATATACTAATTAAAAATAATGATTGAGTTTGTTGTTGTGGTCGGTTACAGGGGTTCAGTATGTGGTGGTGTTCAAAAGAATGGTCGAGTTCTGTCTGTGATCAGTTACAGGAGATCAGGTGACTGTAGAATGGCACTAGACCAATGAAACATACCAGCGCTAGGGTGTGTCCCCTCAGGATTTCCAGGTAGACGGACATAGACCACGGGCTCTCCTTTTGAAGGCTGCCCGAAGAGGTTGCTCTGGAACGTACAGTTATGAATATAACTACGGTACTGTTCCCTGAAGGAGGAAATAAGGTATAACATACTATGGGGAGTCAATAACCAATCTTTTACACCTGAAGCAAACTGAAACGATGCCCATCGTCCCAATAGATGCAGAGCCCGCCTTCAGAAGCCCCGCCTTCCTATCTATAATACCAGGGCTAGCATCCATTCCTCAATTCAGTACCACTCTTCAGCGAGCCCAAACCCCCTGTCCGTTATATTCATAACTGTACATTCCCTTTCAGTCGGTCACTCGGTATAACATACTATGGGGACATACAATCAAGCCAGCTCAGAGGGTACCAAACTAGGAGGCCCACGGCAGCCCATGCACATATAGGTTCCACCGGCTCCAAAAAAGGGTTACAGAAGCCAAATCTCAGAGCTTCATAGGGCCTGAGCCCCATATAGGGAACCAGAACCTGCTGCAACTTGGCTAATTTCAGCTTGCTCCTTTAACCTGACACCACTGACACGATAACACTGTAGCCCAAGTCTCTAGACTCCACGGTTCCCAGAAAAACACTTACCTTGAGAGACTGAAATGTCAGAACTAGTACAAGGAATCTCAAGTCCAAAACAACAGGACACCTGTCGTGACTTGGTAAAGCGCACACATGCACACCTGAGTCGATGAACCACTGCAGCCCGAGGCTCAAACCCACAGGAAATCTGCAGTAACCTGGAAACTGTGTACTTGCGGGCTGCCACGGCAGCCCAAGGCTCACCTCAAGCCCACAGGAAACTGTTAACCCGGACAAAAATGCTACCTGAGTGTCAGAGCCGGAGTAGTACGATTAGATCTTAGTCCTGTATTGACGCTTTGCCTTTTTGATGGTTCGTCGGAGGGCATAGCGAGATTTCTTATAAGCTTCCAGGTTATAGTCCCTGTCGTGTCTTTGGCATCATTAAAACTGAAGACATATTTATCAAATAACTCTCTGTAATTATTATTGCACGAACTGAGTCTTCCCTATGAGTCATCCATACATCAATTGTCTTAAAATCATTTATTTACTAACTAAGTAATTCACAGAAATGCATAACAAACAGTAGATATCGTTACAAAGAAATGATAGAGGAATGTGCCCTAGTGGGCTAAACCGGCATGGCGGCTTGTTAGACAAAAGGGGAGTGTGGGTCAGCTGAGAAGGCACTACAGAGTTGATAATTATAACAATTGAAATGCTAAGCCTTTGCACATGAACGCTCACTCATTCGGGAACAATTGCAATCAATATATATATTTACACTCAGTGTGTCGTCGGGATCTCTGTTGAAAAGTTTGTTTCTGTTGGAGAGTTTGTTCTCAGAGTGCCCAGCTGAAACCGCACCAGACAGAGCCGGAATGCGACCCTCTTCTGTTGGGATAAAAATGCATAATTCAGAACCAAGTCCACAACAAGATCCAGAAACTGAATGCGCTGAGCCGGAGTTAAACAACTTTACTTGTGATTCACTATGAACCCCAGAGACTGAATATGGGAAACCAGCATGGCATTGTGGAGCTCCACCTGTTCCCTCGACACCGCTATGACCAGCCAATCGCCCAGATACCCTGATCACCTGGCATCCCCTAGCACATGAAAATATGCATCCTTCAGATCTATGAACGTGAACCATCACTGGGACACACCGACTGCAATAGCTGGCAAAGTCCAGGATGGGACACAATGTTCCATCACTCTTGGGAACTGTACCAAACACTCTGTATTTTTGACACGGAGACGACCCAAACAGCCTGCTTTAGAAGGAGAGTATCAATTAATATCGTGTCAGTAAAATCCTCTCCTGGCTCTTACTGAGTCCTACCCATGAGCCCCCTCTCTTTCCATTTACTGTAACCAACATCCTTACCCACTGAGCACCGACCGAAATCAGATGTCAATGGACGTTGAAAAGTAGTTTCAATTTGGTCAGTCCTCCCTGGCCTTGATTTCAAAGTCCACAGACGATGTTTTTTGTTATGGTCCGGAGCAGCTTTAATTTCAATGTACACAGACATAGATTTTTTAACATACATTTTTTTGCAGGGGGTACCGACCTTGATTTGGTCCAAACATAGACATCCATAGACCGGACCAAATCTGAACCAATCATAGATGTCTATGTTTCACAAGTTTGGAAAGAACAGTACAGTACAGTGAAGCACAGCAGAGTACAGTACAGTAAAGGAAAGTTGAGTACAGTAAAGTAGAAAATAGATCAGTTCAGTACAGCAGAGCACACTGGACTTGAGTACAGTATAATGTACTGTAATCTACTGAACTATATTCTACTTTACTGTACTCTACTGTACTCTACTCAACTGTTCTGTGCAGTGCTGTAATGTGCTGTACTCTACTGAGCTCTACTGCACTGTACTTTGATGTTCAAACTTACGAAACATAGACGTCTATGATTGGTTCAGATTTTTTATGCACCAACCAAATTTGGTCTGGTTTGGGGGCGGATCTCATTAAAATAATAGCCATTGTGTAGAATAATACCCACATTTTCAAAATAGGATATTGCATTTTTGTACCTTTGTGTACGTATTCAGGCTATATCACCATGAAGAGAATGATATTCATAGCCATAATTGATGCATTTCTGTACAGTACAGATCAGGGACCCATGATGAAATTCCATTACAGTAATTCTGTTACTGGGTGCAAATCCACTTCACTTACTGTAGTTCATTAACCAAAATGTAAAAAAAATCTAAGTCAAGGTGTCATGTCATAGCTGACACCCCATTCTTTCTGCAGACATCATTGAATCTTAATTCAGATCAAAAATGTAACCGTTTTGGAAAATTTGGTCACATAACAAATTGAGGTAGATTGTACCGAAATCCTGTTACCAAACTTTTCATCTGCACAGTTCTTCCAGTAAATGTGTTTTGTAAGTGTGCATTGTTAAAAGTAGAGCATAGAGTTGTATGGTTTGTGAAATCAATGTTTTTTGTTTGGCGTACATTTTAAAGTGAAAAATATGAGTCTCAGCATTATTCAGTAACTGTGGAATTGCCAAACAATAAAGCCACTGCCATAATGAGCTCCCATTGAAATCTTTGGGTTGCACCACGCTGCCATACCAGTCTACCTGGTAGAGTGGAGAGAAACTGGACAAACAAACAGACATCAATCACATTACCATCCATTCAGGAATTCACGTCCGGTTGGAGGACTTGTACTTTCAAGTAAGATTGCTGTTATACCACAGTCAAATGAGGTGGTACCATATTCTTGAGTTGATGTTAAAAAAGATTTAGCCTACTTCTAAAGGCCCCTTTCACTTGACTTGCCTGGCTAAAGCAACAGACTCTTGCTGACACTGACTATCACTTGGCCCCTTCACTCGACAGAACTGCCATCTGCCTTTACAAAAAAAGATTGCCGTTTTGAAACTGCTGTAAAAGTGCAGTAACTGCAGCTGACTGGGGTATTTTGGATGCAGTAATTGAACTGCAGTTACACTGCAAAATTACTGCCGTAATCTTTTTTATTTTGTTTTGGACACAGTATTTGCAGCATACTGCAGTTACACTGCACTCTGGAAGCAATCTTTTTTTGTAAGGGTAAGCCTAACATAACAAATTATACAGACCCTTATGGAAAAGATTGCAGTCAGATTGCAGTGTAACTGCATTTAGAGTGCAGTATAACTACAATTCAACTGCAGTACACTGCAGATATTCTGCAATTACTGCGGCCAAGATACCACAGTCGACTGCATTTACTGCACTTTTACTGCAGGTTCAAAACTGCCTTTTTTTGTAAGGGGAATTATATTCATTCATGCTACAATGAACGTATTTTGTACTTACATTGTTTAGTCCATTGAGACAAACTGTGTACAAAAACGTAAGTAGCCCTACCTAAACAAAACTGGTGTCATTGTCCTGGTATGGCGACACTGATAGTTTCACGGAACTGGTGACGGTTGTGGCGAATGGAGAATTATTAACGTAGCAGGTTAGGAGAATTAGAGTAGCAGGTTAGGAGAATTAACGTTGCAGGTTAGGAGAATTAGAGTAGCAGGGTAGGATAATTAATGTTGCAGGTTAGGAGTATTGACGTTGCAGGTTAGGAGAATTAGGTTAACCTCTCTTGGGTAGGGGGCAGTATTTTCACATCCGGATGAAAAGCGTGCTCAAAGTAAACTGCCTGTTACTCAGGCCCAGAAGCTAGGATATGCATATAATTGGTAGATTTGGATAGAAAACACTCAAACGTTTCTAAAACTGTTAAAATAATGTCTGTGAGTGTAACAGAATTGATATGGCAGGCGAAACCCCGAAGGACAAAACATTTAAATAAAAAAAATTCAGCCTACCATTGTTTCCAATGGTTTTCATGTTTATTATGAGTCGAAGTCCTCCCAGATTGCAGTTCCTAGGGCTTCCACTAGATGTCAACAGTCTTTAGAAAGAGTTTCAGGCTGGTTTTTGGAAAAATGTGCTAGAAGTTGTCGTTTTTCGAAGTGGCTCCCATTTTGGCTGTAGTGTTTCCATGCGCGTGGGTGAAAGCACGTTCTTTGTTATTTATCTCCGGTAATGAACATACTATTCTCCATCTTAAATTGTATTGTTTATTTACGTATTAGGGTACCTGAGGTTTGATTATAAACATTGTTTGACTTGTTTGGATAAGTTTATTGGTAACATTTGGGATTCATTTTGTATGCATTTTGAAGGAGGGAAACCGGTGGATTATTGAATGAAGCGCGCCAGCTAAACTGAGTTTTTATGGATATAAAGAAGGACTTTATCGAACAAAAGGACCATTTGTGATGTAACTGGGACCTTTTGGAGTGTCAACAGAAGAAGATCTTCAAAGGTAAGGCATTTATTATATTGCTATTTCTGACTTTCGTGTCGCACCTGCCTGGTTTAAAAAAGTTTTTCATGCTTTTGTATGCGGGGCACTGTCCTCAGATAATCGCATGGTGTGCTTTCGCCGTAAAGCCTTTTTGAAATCTGACACAGCGGCTGGATTAACAAGAAGTTAAGCTTTATTTTGATGTATAATACTTGTATTTTCATGAATGTTAAATATTTATATTTCTGTCATTTGAATTTCGCGCTCTGCAATTTCACCGGATGTTGGCCAGGTGGGACGCTACCGTCCCACCTGCCTATAAGAAGTTTTTAAGGTTAGAAAAATAGTTAAGTTTAGCTAAAATGCTGTAATCCATCTAGCCACAACCTCATTGTCTACAAAATGCTTCCTCAATCTGTGACCGTTGCGTAGATATTATTTTGGGGTCTGTGAGAGCTTGTATAGTATATTTACAATCGAGTCTCAGCACCTAACCATTTTATAGAATCCTGGAGTTCTGGACCTCCAGCACAGCAGACAGCGACAGCTCCCTCCCTTACAGGCACGCAAATAGAGGAAGCGTTTGCGTTGTTTACACACAGCTAGTAATTATTGTTCTCCTGGCAGCAGGATATTAGGCTGTCACCACGATCGCAGTTTTGTTTATCAAAATAAGAGTTCCCTTTAAAAAACATGCTACATTTTGGCAGTGGTGGAAAAAGTACCCAATTGTCATACTTGAGTAAAAGTAAAGATACCTTCATAGAAAATGACTCAAGTAAAAGTAAAAGTCACCCAGTAAAATCTACTTGAGTAAAAGTCTAAAAGTATTTGGTTTTAAATATACTTAAGTATCAAAAGTAAAAGTAAAAGTATAAATAATTTACTCAGTTAGGATTACTCAGTAGGGTCTGTAGAATCGCCACTGAGAATACTAAACATTAAAAACACCTTCCTAATATTGATTTGCAACATCCACCACAACCCCAAGATGCTGTAATGCCAGGTATTTCTAAATCTGAAGTAATGTATCCTCTAATTCTATTTCATGCTGGCTTAAGGAATCCATCATCTTCAAATTTAAAGTAACGCAATTACTACTACTAACTTTATGTTGTATATCTCTCAATTACTGTCCAATGTGACCTTAAGTTCACTGGCACTATCACATGCTTAAAACCACAGCAGTTGATGGCCATTCTTGGGAAATTTGGCATAACCTCTTCGCTGTCATAAAACAGACTGTCATTTCTGACTCGCAAAAAAACACAGTGCACATTAACCTAATTTGTTCCTTCAGATGTAACTTCAACAGATCATTCTAGCCATTCATTATTCTGTCATTGCTTAATATGTTATAATCCTCTTTAGTTAGTGGAGATGGAACACACTGGGGAAAAAACTAGTTGAATCAACATTGTTTCCACATCATTTCAACCCCCAAAAATCAATGTGATGACATTAAATGAACGTGGAAAACAAATTTGATTTGCGGAAAATCGTCACCTAGGAGCATTTAGTCTTTTTTTCACCCATTTTTTCACCTACATCCAATGACATGGTGAATTTCTTTGTTGATTTCATGTTGAATTCACGATAGTTCACAACTCAAACAAATGTAAATCAAAACTAGACATTGAACTGATGCCTGTGCCCAGTGGGAAGAGTTTTGGTTGTCTTTGCAATTTGATGTTTAGACCCAGATAGTCATTCTATGTGCAGTTGTTAGAGCACAGATGACTTGTCTTTGTGAGGAAAATGTTGTATTATTTTTGTATGATACCAGATAGATTTCACAAATGTGTAATTATCAGAAAATACTATGATACTAGATCATTCAAAGAGGTGTACGATAAACACCCTACTGAGTGCTCCCAACCCCACTTTTACATCAGCACAAAAAAGCTTTCACTATAAGACAATACTTGCCATATGGCCTATGGAATGGGTGTAGTAAAAGGCCAGCAACACTTGGCATTATTCAGCGCCACCATATATATGCAGTGCCTTCAGAAGGTATTCATACCTCTTGACTTCACATTTTGTTGTGTTACAGTCTGAATTCTAAATCTACACACAATACCTCATAATGACAAAGTCAAAACGTTTTAGGAAACCTTTGCTAATTCATTGAAAATGAAATAGAGAAATATACATTTTTGCATACATATTCACACCCCTGAGTCAATACTTTGTAGAAATTGCTTTGGTGGAGATTACAACTTTGAGTCATCTTGGGTATGCCTGTATCAATTTTTCACATTTGGATTTGGGGATTTTCTCCCGTTCTTCCTTGCAGATTTTCTCAAGCTCTGTTAAGTTAGATGGGGAGTGGCAGTGAAAAGCAATCTTCAAGTCTTTCCACAGATTTTCAATTGGATTCAAGTCTGGGCTTTGGCTGGGCCACTCAAGTTCCTTCACATCCTTGTTCTGAAGCGATTTCAGCGTTGCTTTGGCTGTATGCTTGGGGCCATTGTCCTGTTAGAATGTAAATCTTCACCCCAGTCTAAGGTTGTTTGCACGCTGAAGCAGGTTCTCATCAAGGATTTGCCTGTATTTGGCTCCATTCATTGTTCCCTCTATCCTTACCAGTCTCCCAGCACCAGCCACTGAAAAGCATCGCCATAGCATGAGGCTGCCACCACCAATGTGTCACGGTATGGATGGTTTTAGATGGGTAATGAGCTGTGCCTGGTTTTCTCCAGACATAGCACTTTGCATTCAGGTCAAAGAGTAATATTTTTGTCTCCTCAGACCACAACATCTTTTCCCTTATAATCTCATAGTCTTTTACGTGCCTTCTGACATGCACTGTCAACTGTGGGACCTTATATAGACAGATGTGTTTTGTTCTAAATTATGTCCAAACAATTGAATTGGCCACAGGTGGACTCCAATCAAATTGTAGTGACATCTCAAGAATAATCAAAGGAAATTGGACGCACCTGAGCTCAAGTTGGAGTGTCATAGCAAAAGGATGTTAATACTTATGTACAGTAAATTAAATCATTCTGTATTTCATTTCCAATAAATGTGCTCAATTTTCTACAAATATGTTTTCACTTTGCAATTATTGGGTACTGTGTGTAACAAATGTGGAATAGGTCAAGGGGTATACTATGAATATTTTCTGTAGGCACTTTCTAAATGGAGTACTCCAAACCCTAATTTTACGTCAGCAAAAATATAAAAAAATTCACTATAAGCAGATATGTA
This sequence comes from Salmo salar, assembly GCF_965601325.2. Classification (NCBI taxonomy): domain Eukaryota; kingdom Metazoa; phylum Chordata; class Actinopteri; order Salmoniformes; family Salmonidae; genus Salmo; species Salmo salar. The sequence continues at coordinate 44,384,083 of NC_138312.1, read as the reverse complement.
TTTCATATACAGGGATTTGCGTTGTGGCCTATGGAATGGGTGTAGTAAAAGTCCAGAAACACTCTGTATTACGCAGCGCCTGATGAAATGACACCATGCAGTGCATTCGGAAAGACCGGAAATTGTTTTCCTCATCAATCTACACACAATACCCCAAAAAGACAAAGTGAAAACAGGTTTTTAGACATATTTGCAAATGTATATTTTTTTTAAACAGAAATGCCTTATTTACATAAGTATTCAGACCCTTTGCTATGAGACTCGAAATTGAGCTCAGGTGCATCCTGTTTCCATTGATCATCCTTGAGATGTTTCTACAACTCGACTGGAGTCCTCCTGTGGTAAATTAAATTGATTGGACATGATTTGGAAAGAAACGCACCTGTCTATTAGGTCCCCAACAACACAGTGGCCTCCATCATTCTTAAAGGGAAGAAGTTTGGAACAACCAAGACTCTTCCTAGAGCTGGCCACCGTGTCAAACTAAGCAATCGGGGGAGAATGGCCTTGGTCAGGGAGATGACAAAAAATTCAATGGTCACTCTGACAGAGCTCCAGAGTTCGTCTGAGGAGATGGGAGAACCTTCCAGAAGGACAACCATCTCTGCAGCACTCCACCAATCAGGCCTTTATGGTAGTGTGGCCAGACAGAAGCCACTCCTCAGTAAAAAGCACATAACAGCCCGCCTCGAGTTTGCCAAAAGGCACCTAAAGGACTCTCAGACCATGAGAAACAAGATTCTCTGATCTGATGAATCCAAGATTGAACTCTTTGACCTGAACGCCAAGCGTAACATCTTGAGGGAGCCTGGCACCATCCCTACTGAGAAGCATGGTGGTGGCAGCAACATGCTGTGGGAATGTTTTTCAGTGGCAGGGACTGGGAGACTAGTCAGGATCGAGGGAAAGATGAACGGAGCAAAGTACAGAGAGATCCTTGATGAAAACCTGCTCCAGAGCCCTCAGGACCTCAGACTGGGATGAAGGTTCACCTACCAACAGGACAATGACTCTAAGCATACAGCCAAGACGAAGCAGGAATGGCTTTGGGACATGTCCCTGAATGTGCTTGAGTGGCCCAGCCAGAGTACGAACTTGAACCCGATCGAACATCTCTGGAGAGTCCTACATATAGCTGCGCAGCAACACTCCCCATCCAAATACTGAGTAAGGGCCTCCCGAGTGGCACAGCGGACTAAGGCACTGCATTGCAGTGCTTGAGGCATCACTACAGCACTGGGTTCGATCCCAGGCTGTGTCACAGCCGGCTGTGACCAGGAGACCCATGAGTCGGCGCACAACTGGCAAAGAGTCGTCTTGTTTTTGCTTTGTCATTATGGGGTATTGTGTATAGATTGATGAGGGAATTTTTTCATATCCCATTTTAGAATAAGGCTGTAACGTAACAAAATGGGGAAAAAGTCAAGGGGTCTGGAATGCATGTTGGTCCCATGTTTCATGAGCTGAAATAAAAGATCCCAGACATTCTCCATACGCACAAAAAGCTTATTTGTGTCAAATGTTGTGCACAAAATTCTTTACATCCCTGTTAATGAGTATTTCTCCTTTGCCAAGACAATCCATCCACCTGACAGGTGTGTTATATCAAAAAGCTGATAAAACAGAATGATCATTACACAGATGCACCTTGTCCTGGAGGCAATAAAAGGTCACAGATGTCTCAAGTTTTGAGGGAGTGTGTAATAGCCATGCTGACTGCAGGAATGTCCACCAGAGCAGTTTCCAGAGAATTGAATGTTCATTTCTTCACCATAAGCTGCCTCCAACAGGGTTTTAGAGAATTTGGCAGTACGTCCAACCGGCTTTACATCCGCATACCACATGTAACCACAGGACCTCCACATCCGGGATTGTCTGAGACCAGCCACATGGACAGCTGATGAAACTGTGAATTTGCACAACTGAAGTATTTCTGCACAAACTGTCAGAAACCATCTCAGGGTAGCTCACCATCCTCACGGCCTGACTGCAGTTTGGCACTGTAACTGACTTCAGTGGGCAAATGGACACTGGCACACTGGAGAAGTGTACTCTTCTCAGATAAATTCCAGTTTCAATTGTACCTGGCAAATTACAGACAGTGTGTATGGGAGAGCGGTTTGCTGGTGTCAACATTGTGCCCCATAGTGATGGCGGGGTTATGATATTGGTAACTATAAGCTACTGACAACGAACACAATTGCATTTTATTGATGGCAATTAGAATAAACAGAGATACCTATACATTTTAGTCATTCAGCAGATGCACTTATCCAGAGCAACTTACAGTAGTGAGCGCATACATTTTTATTTGTACTGGTCCCCCGTGGGAGTTGAACCCACAACCCTGGCATCGTAAATGCCACGCTCTACTAACTGAGCCACACGGGACATTGTCATGCCAGTCATCCTCCGCCATCACATACTGTTTCAACATGATAATGCACAGCCCCACGCCGCAAGGATCTGTACACAATTCCTGGAAGCTGAAAATGTCCCAGTTCTTCCATGGCCTGCATTCTCACCAGATATGTCACCCAGCGTGTTTCAGTTCCCACCAATATCCAGCAACGTTGCACAGCCATTTAAGAGGAGTGAAACAACATTCCACAGGCCACAATCATTTGCCTGATCAACTCTATTTGAAGGAGATGTGTCACTGCATGAGGCAAATGGTGGTCACACCAGATATTGACTGGTATTCTGATCCACACCCCTACCTTTTTTTAAGGTATCTGTGACCAACAGATGCATATCTGTATTCCCAGTCATGTGAAATCCATAGGCCAGGGCCTAATGAATTTATTTCAATTGACTGATTTCCTTATGTGAACTGTGAAATCTTAGAAATTGTTGCATGTTGTGTTTGTATTATTGTTCCTTGTATATTCTACAGACTCTACTGAGTACTCACAACCCCACTTTTAGATCGGCACAAATAAAAAAATGTTTCACTATAAAGCCTAATATTTTCAACATACAAGCTTGAACATTGTATTGTCAAGGGTGGTCTTAAAATAATGTGTTTAAAAACATAATTTTTTTTTCATAAATTCCTTCTTGCATTTGCTTATAAGTGAAAAAAAATGTCATCGACTGATTAAAATGTGATATTTGTTACGTTATCCACCTTGCAATGTTTTATTTTGAAGGTTTCCTCATTACCATAGCAAACTGACGTCGTCGTTAGTGTCGCTAGCATAATAGTAGTGATGCAGGAGATGAACAAACCGAAATGATAAAAGGCTACAGATGAAAGGGGAAAGTATCTTCAATCTTGAACCTAGGGGAAATGGTTGTTGCTTGCTAGCGTTCACAACAAAATAGCCTAAACGTTTCCTTGAAAATGTCTAAAATGCAGCTGTTACAGGTTTATCTAAGCGAGCGGTTAACAGCGGTGGCTGTTGAGATATTTGGGGCAGTGGAAAATACCATAGCAGAGTACCAGGAAGAAATCTCCCGTTCGAAGGAAGAGATCGATCGTCTACGGAGGCTGCTGGATTTGGTTTTCCAACCCGACATAAAGCTACAGAGAGCAGGTTAGTAGTTAGCCCTTATAATGGACTAAAGGAACCCAACTTTACTCCGTAAGGACCTTACAAGTTCTGTGTAAAGGCAAATTGGCACTCGAAGCCCAAATACTCCATGTAAATATGAATCGATTCTCAATTGCGGCACATCAAAATAATTTAACAAATGAAAAATACACACATACTGTACACTGTTTTACCCGGTTTTAACAGTTGCAGCAGACATTTTCAGTGACATGTTTGTGGCGTCCGTCTTCCATTAACACAGGGGTTCGCAGACAGCTAATAGCACAGGTAGTCTACTCTGTCTTCTGTCTTCCGTAAACAAGTGCTGTAACATGGACATATATCATATGGCCTTGTGGGAACCTAACCCGATAAAAGGTGTGTAATTGAACCTTATTGTTTGTAGAAAATTATTTCTCGCTGATATGAAAGATGTTTCTTATGTTTCCAAAATCGTACCGAAAGCGATGCGTATTAATGTTTAGAGCAAGCATCGGGGCTCTTAGCAAAACTCCCCTGGTCAGATCAGAACATACTATCGTCAATAGGCGCTGAAACAGTTAGTGTCTATTAATGGATAGTTAGTAGTGAATGATGACCGCTGCAAGCTAGCTCAATCAATGTGATTGAACCAGCCAGGCCTGCCAATCAACTGATTGACTACTAATTTTTTATCCAATCCTCTCAGACCCCCAGCAGCTCACTCTCCCTGTCCCTGAAGAGGAGGTTCTTCCTGAGAAGCAGCACTGTGAGCAGGAGTGGAGCCCCAGTCTGGGCCAGGAGGACCCAGAGCCCACTCCGATTAAAGAGGAACAGGAGGAGTTTGTGACCAGTCGGGAGGAAGAGCAGCTTCAGGGGCTGGAGTCTGATATCAAAGAGGTCATATTCTCTCCTCCCTCTCCTCCCCAGCCCTCACATCATTCCCAAACCCAAACTGTGGAGAACAGAGAGAGGGACGCTCTACCCACCAAAACAACTGAAGAGATCAAAACGGAACCGGATGGAGAGGGCTATGGAGAATCTGAAGCAAACAATGAATTACAGCCCCGCTCTCCAGTAAATACCGACTATTCTGCAGCTCAGATTGGGAACAGTGAAAGGGACAGTAGAGGGTTAATGTCAGGGTTACAGCCACTCAAATCAAAGACAACATGGACAATGAAAGTACAAAGCTCTATTAAGACCAGGGAAGCCAGTGAGTTGAAAGTTCCATTGAGGGCGGCTCACTCAGGGGAGAGACCACACAGGTGTCCTGTCTGCAGGAAATGCTTTCTGAAAAGTAGCATTTTAAAAACTCATCAGAGAATTCACACTGGGGAGAAACCATATTGTTGCAATGTATGTGGCAAATGCTTCAGCCGGATGGGACACCTGACTGAGCATATGAGAACTCACACTGGGGAGAAACCATATCAGTGCAAAGAATGTGGCAAATGCTTCAGCCGGATGAGAAACCTGACTGTTCATATGAGGACTCACACAGATGAGAGACCATATAAGTGCCCCATGTGTGTAGAATGCTTCAGATCAGCAAGTCATCTAAAATGGCACCAGCGAAGACATCACACAGGAGAGAAACCACGTTGCTGACTTTGTGGTAAATGCTTCACTTGTAAGAACTGAGGATGAGAATGAACCCAGAGGGATAAACATGACAGTGCTGCTTGGGGAAAAATTGTACTCTCACTTGTAGGAGGACCTTTCCATTGTAAAACGCTGATGTTTCATAACCCTTCTGAGCATGGCACAAATGTATATGCTGTAATACGTTTTTCAGAACCTAGTAGTTATTTGGCAATTCCAGCATTATTTGCATGTAAAAATCACAATTTATATGTCTCACAGAATGGACAAACAAAATGTAAATGAAACCATTGATGTGTGTGTCTATAGTACCCCCTGGGGGGAGTGTTTACCCCCTAAAAGCAGACTTGTAAATATTGACATGTTGGACAAATAAAGCAAATAAGAAGTGTTCTGGATGTTACACACCCTCTGTTCCGAGAGGATGTTACACACCCACTGTTCCGAGAGGATGTTACACACCCACTGTTCTGAGAGGATGTTACACACCCTCTGTTCTGAGAGGATGTTACACACCCTCTGTTCTGAGAGGATGTTACACACCCTCTGTTCTGAGAGGATGTTACACACCCTCTGTTCCTGAGAGGATGTTACACACCCTCTGTTCCGAGAGGATGTTACACACCCACTGTTCCGAGAGGATGTTACACACCCACTGTTCCGAGAGGATGTTACACACCCTCTGTTCCGAGAGGATGTTACACACCCTCTGTTCCGAGAGGATGTTACACACCCTCTGTTCCGAGAGGATGTTACACACCCTCTGTTCTGAGAGGATGTTACACACCCTCTGTTCTGAGAGGATGTTACACACCCTCTGTTCTGAGAGGATGTTACACACCCTCTGTTCTGAGAGGATGTTACACACCCTCTGTTCTGAGAGGATGTTACACACCCTCTGTTCTGAGAGGATGTTACACACCCTCTGTTCTGAGAGGATGTTACACACCCACTGTTCTGAGAGGATGTTACACACCCTCTGTTCTGAGAGGATGTTACACACCCTCTGTTCTGAGAGGATGTTACACACCCTCTGTTCTGAGAGGATGTTACACACCCTCTGTTCTGAGAGGATGTTACACACCCTCTGTTCTGAGAGGATGTTACACACCCTCTGTTCTGAGAGGATGCTACACACCCACTGTTCTGAGAGGATGTTACACACCCTCTGTTCTGAGAGGATGTTACACACCCTCTGTTCTGAGAGGATGTTACACACCCTCTGTTCTGAGAGGATGTTACACACCCTCTGTTCTGAGAGGATGCTACACACCCACTGTTCTGAGAGGATGTTACACACCCTCTGTTCTGAGAGGATGTTACACACCCTCTGTTCTGAGAGGATGTTACACACCCTCTGTTCTGAGAGGATGTTACACACCCACTGTTCTGAGAGGATGTTACACACCCACTGTTCTGAGAGGATGTTACACACCCACTGTTCTGAGAGGATGTTACACACCCTCTGTTCTGAGAGAATGTTACACACCCTCTGTTCTGGATGTTACACACCCACTGTTCTGAGAGGATGTTACACACCCACTGTTCTGAGAGGATGTTACACACCCACTGTTCTGAGAGGATGTTACACACCCACTGTTCTGAGAGGATGTTACACACCCACTGTTCTGAGAGGATGTTACACACCCTCTGTTCTGAGAGGATGTTACACACCCTGGTGTTGGTTCAAGAATGAACCAACACCCAAAGGACATCCAGCCAACTCGACACAACTGTGGGAAGCATTGAAGTCAACATTGGCCAGTATCCTTGTGGAACGCTTGACACCTTGTAGAGTCCATGCCCCGATGACTTGAGGCTGTTCTGAGGGGGGGGGGGGGGGGGGGGGGGGGGGGTGTAACTCAATATTAGGAAGGTGTTCCTAATGTTTGGTAGACTGTGTGTGTGTGTGTGTGTGTGTGTGTACACACACACACACACTACCGTTCAAAAGTTTGGGGTCACTTAGAAATGTCCATTAAAAAATGTGATCCAGCAACAACAAAAAAAGTCTATTAAAATAACATCAAATTGATCACAAATACAGTGTAGACATTGTTAATGTTGTAAATGACATTTGTAGCTGGAAATGGCAGATTGTTTTTAATGTGTTGTAACCGACTTCAGTGGGCAAAATGCTCACCATCGATGGTCACTGGCACGCTGGAGGAGTGTGCTCTTCACGGATTAATCCCGCTTTCAACTGTACCGGGCAGGTGGCAGAAAGTGTTTATGGGAGAGCGGTTTGCTGATGTCAACATTGTGAACAGTGTGCCCCAGTGTGGTGGGGTTATGGTATTGGTAGGCATAATTGCATTTTATTGATGGCAATTTCAATAAACAAAGATACCGTGACGAGATCCTGGGACCCATTGTCGTGCCATTCATCCGCCGCCATCACCTCGTGGTTCAGTATTATAATGCACAACTCCATGTCGCAAGGATCTGTACACAATTCCTGGAAGCTGAAAATGTCCCAGTTCTTCCATGGCCTGCATACTCAACGTGTACGACAGCGTGTTCCAGTTCCTGCCAATATCCATCAACTTCGCACAGCCATCGAAGAGGAACTATATTCCACAGGCCACAATCAACTCTCTGTGAAGGAGATGTGTCGCGCTGCATGGCTGGTTTTCTGATTCATGCTCCTACCTTTTATTTTTTAAGTATTGTGACCAACAGATGCACATCTGTATTCCCAGTCATGTGAAATCCATAGATTAGAGCCTAATGAATTTATTTCAATTTACTGATTTGAACTGTAACTCAGTAAAAGCTTTGAAGGTTTTTCATGTTGCGTTTATATTTTTGTTCAGTGTAATGAAATCCCTTTGGAGTAAACTGTTTCCTTTGCAAATTGTTTTGCAACAGAACAAACGCTTTGCACGCAATCCTACAAATGAATACATACACCCCTGTTTGTCCTGACAATCAGCCTCGCAATAGAGAGCAGTAGTAATGATGTCTTTTTTTAGGCACTAACTCTGCCTATGGGAAAATGAATGGAGTTTTGGACAAACACTGAAAATAAGGTCTGTGGTAAGCGCAGGCTTAGGAGATCTTATACGTTTTGTTCTATGAGATCATTTTCATCAGCTAAGGACATTTTTTTGTGAATTTTGAAGCATTTATGTAATTTTTAAAAAGCACAAAGGACATAAAGGCTTCATAATTCATAAAGGTCATGTTAACTGATATTATCGCATATAATAAAATATATAAGCCTGTGTTTAAAACAGACATTATTTTCAGCGTTTATCCCAAAAACCTATTCTTTCCCCATTCATTTTCCCCATAGGAATGGCTGATCATTTCCGGGTCTTAGGACTACAAGCTGGCAAGCTCTATATGGGCACCATGCTGCCGCAGACTGGAAGTAGAATGGAGCGCTCGCAAACATTGACATCCATGTTTGGTTTTAAATTGGAGGGGGTGGTAGAATGTAAAAAATGTATTTAATTATTTCCCGGGCACTGCTCGGCGATGCAAACAATGCATTCTTTATCAGAAGATGCCACCGACCACTGATATACTCTCCAAAGTGCCAAACAGGCACAGACACAGGTCGGTAACAGAGGCGGTCGCTGAATACCTGGGGAGCATGGTGGTTGGAGTTGTCAATGAAGCTCATGACAAAATTATGATGCCATAGTTTCAGTGGTGGAAAAAGTACTCAATTGTCATACTTGAGTAAAAGGAAAGACACCTTAATAGAAAATGACTCAAGTAAAAGTCACCCAGTGAAATTCTACTTGAGTAAAAGTCTAATAGCATCTGGTTTTAAATGTACTTAAGTACAGTGGTGGAAAAAGTACTCAGTTGTATTACTTGAGTAAAAGTAAATGCTATACATCAAATTCCTTAAATTAAGCAAACCAGAGCCCACCATTTTTTTAAATATACATGTATACATTTTTTACGGACAGACGCGGACACTCCAATATTCATAAATCATTTGCAAACGCAGTATTTGTGTTTAGTGAGTCCGCCAGATCAGAGGCAGTAGGGATGACTGTGTTAAATCAAATTGTCACATGCAAATAGTCTGGGTAGCCATTTGATTATCTTTCCAGGAGTCTTATGGCTTGGGTGTAGAAGCTGTTAAGAAGCCTTTTGGACCTAGACTTGGCGCTCTGGTACCGCTTGCCGTGCGGTAGCAGAGACAACAGTCTATGACTAGGGTGGCTGGAGTCTTAACAATTTTTAGGGCCTTCCTCTGACACCGCCTGATATAGAGGTCTTTGATGGCAGGAAGCTTGGCCCTAGTGATGTACTGTGCCGTACGCTCTACCCGCTGCAGTGCCTTGTGGTCGGAGGCCGAGCAGTTGCCATTCCAGGCAGTGATGCAACCAGTCAGGATGCTCTCGATGGTGCAGCTGTAGAACCTTTTGAGGATCTGAGGACCCATGCCAAATCTTATCAGTATCCTGAGGGGGAATAGGCTTTGTTGTGCCCTCTTCACGACTGTCTTGGTGTGTTTGGATGGAGAGGTTGTTATCCTGGCACCACATGGCCAGGTCTCTGACCTCCTCCCTAAAGGCTGTCTCATCGTTGTCGGTGATCACTGTTGTGTCGTCAGCAAACTTAATGATGGTGTTGGAGTTGTCGTATCTTATCCATCATTAAAGGTGAATACTTATTTTATCAAATCAATTCTCTGTAATTATTATTACGTGATTCAACTAATCATGTAAATTTAATTAACTAGGAAGTCGGGCCACCACAGAAAATTTTCAGATTACAAAGTTATACTTTTCAGAATATAACTCTAATATCTAATTAATTAGTCTTCTATTAATGAATTATTCTTTACCTCGCGTCAGTCTCATTCCAAACGTCGTAAATTGTTGGTTATCTGCACGAACCCAGCCTTTACTTTAAATCATCCATACACCAATTGGCTTAATCATTTATTTACTAACTAACTAAATAATCACAGAAATGCACAAACAAATAAACATTAGATATTGGTTACTAACAAGGATAGGGAAGATTCCCTAGTGGGCTAAGCCGATATGACGACTTGGTGGACAAAGGGAAGTGGGTGTGGACTGAGAAAGAAGCAGGAAAGACAAAGGGGATCACTACACACAGTTAGTTGATAATTATATTAATTGAAATGCTAATCCTTTGCACATGAACACTCACTCATTTGGGAATAATTGCAATCAATATATATTTATGCCCATGTGTCGTTGTGATTTTCTCTGTTGGAATCCGGTCCGTCTGCTGGAGAGTTCAACCGTCTCTCTCTCTCTCTCTTTCTGTTTCCCTGAAGATCAAAGTATTTGGTTAGAATGGATACTTCAGAGTACCATTCAGAAATGTTGTCATAGAATAGTTGTTTCGGCGGTTGTCGGTATTCTCGTCCCAGGTTTCCATCATTTCTAGCTGCAGACTAGTAATTGGTATCTAAGATTTGCTCGTATTCTGTAGGGATCGATAGTCTGAGTTTAACCATTTCCAGCCGTGTAGCCAATGCTCCATGTGGTATGGTTAGGAATTCAATAACTATTCGCAATCACAGCTCACGCTGTTGGTTTGCTTAGTCTTGGTACTCAAACCTGTGCCACCCCAGCTTACACCGAGGTATGCATGGTCTGAAGAGGATTTCCTCAGGAGGGGGTTTTATTCGTAACAATAGGAAAGGGCTGTTCCATGACGTCAGATCATGTCTGTGGTCACGGGGGCGGGCCAATGACTTAGTTAAACTTTAAAGGGAATACAATTCTCTCACATTAAAGGTTTAACATCACATTACATCATTTCACAAATAGTTTCATCTTTGCTCATTCATTTTATCCAATAATTTGATTGAGAAATGTACACATTCAGAGATATAGTTATGTGTGTTTTCTGTCCTTCGTGAGGTCACCAAATGAAACACACTCAACATAACTGTCCCCTAAGTGTCCACCATTCCCACATTCTCAGTAGTGGACATCTAGTTTCAGTTTTTCCATTTTGGAGATTTAGGAGTTCGACCACGTGAAATCTTTTGTTCACTCTGGTCTTTCTCTCTGCATGAAAAGGAGGAGAGAGTCTCCGCCAGGAATTTACGACCTGAGATAACAGAACCTGGGTGTAGGAGAGAGTGAGAGAGGGGGAAGCCACAATCTACACCTGAAAAGGGCCACGTCATGACAGAGTCGTGCCTGGCCATGCAGTCATGAGTGAACATGGAGTACAGGAGGGGACTGAGCATGTACCCCTGAGGGGCCCCCCTGTTGAGGATCAGCGTGGCAGATGTGTTGTTACCTACCCTTACCACCTGGGGGCGGCCCGTCAGGATGTCCAGGATCCAGTTGCAGAGAGAGGTGTTAAGTCCTAGGGTCCTTAGCTTAGTGATGATGAGCTTTGAGGGCACTATGGTGTTGAACGCTGAGCTGTAGTCAATGAATAGCATTCTCACGTAGGTGTTCCTTTTGTCCAGGTGGGAAAGGGCAGTGCAATAGAGATTGCATCATACGTGGATCTGTTGGGGCGGTATGCAAATTGGAGTGGGCCTAGAGTTTCTGGGATAATGGTGTTGATGTGAGCCATGACCAGCCTTTCAAAGCACTTCATGGCTACAGACGTTAGTGCTACGGGTCTGTAGTCATTTAGGCATGTTACCTTAGTATTCTTGGGCATAGGGACTATGGTGGTCTGCTTCTAACAGGTTGGTCTTACAGACTCAGTCATATTGATAGGTATGTGAATTGGACCATATTGCTATCCTGCCTGAGCATTCAAAATGGAACTAGTACTTTTGGGTGTCAGGGGAAATGAATGGGAGTAAAAAGTACATATTTTCTTTAGGAATGTAGTGAAGTAAATGTAAAAGTAGTAAAACATATAAAAAGTAAAGTACAGTTACGACTAACAAAACAACTAAGTAGTACTTCAAAGTATTTGTACTTACAGTGCCTTAAAAAAGTATTCATAACCCTTGACTTATTCCACATTTTGTTGTGTTACAGCCTGAATTCAAAATTGATTAAATCGATGTATTTTTCTCACCCACAAAGTTTAAACATGTTTTTAGAAATTCTTGCAAATGTATTTAAAATGAAAAAAAGGTCTTAACACCCCAGAGTCAATACTTTGTAGAATCACTTTTCACAGCGATTACAGCTGTGAGTCTTTCTGGGTAAGTCTAAAAGTTTTCCACACCCGGATTGTGCAACATTTGCCCTTTTATTATTTTCAAAAGTCTTCAAGCTCTGTCAAATTGATTGTTGACCATTGCTAGACAACCATTTGTAGGTCTTGCCATAGATTTTCAAGTACATTTAAGTAAAAAATGTTAACTCAGCCACTCAGGAACATTCAGTCTTGTTCGTTAACATCACCAGTGTAGATTTGGCCTTAACTTTAGGTTATTTTCCTGCAGAAAGGGGAATTCATCTCCCAATGTCTGCTGGAATGCAGACTGTACTGGGTTTTCCTCTAGGATTTTACCTGTGCTCCATTCTGTTTATTTTCTTATCCTAAAAAACTCCCCAGTCCTTAACTTTTGCAAGCATACCCATAACATGATGCAGCCACCAATATGCATGAAAATATGAAGAGTGATACTTAGTAATGTGTTGTATGATTTGTCCCAAACATAACACTTTTTGAATTCAGGACATTTTTTGCAGTATTACTTTTAGTGGCTTGTTGAAAACAGGATGCATGTTTTGAAATATTTTTATTCTGTACAGGCTTCCATCTTTTCACTCTGTCAATTAGGTTCGTATTGAGGAGTACCTACAATGTTGTTGATCAGTCCTCAGTTTTCTACTATCACAGCCATTAAACTCTAACTGTTTTAAGTCACCATTGGCTTAATGGTGAAATCCCTGAGAGGTTTCCTACCTCTCTGGCAACTGAGTTAGGAAGGACGCCTGTATCTTTGTAGTAACTGGGTGTATTGATACGCCATCCAAAGTGTAATTAATAACTTCACCATGCTCAAAGCGATATTTTCACCATCTACCAATAGGTGCCCTTCTTTGTGAGGCATTGGAAAACCTCCCTGGTATTTTTGGTTGAATCTGTGTTTGAAATTCACTGCTCAACTGAGGGACTTTACAGATAATTGTATGTGTGGGCTACAGAGATGAGGTAGTCATTAAAAAATCATGTTAAACACTATTATTGCACATAGAGTCCATGCAACTTATTGTGACTTTTAAGCACATTTTCACTCCTGAACTTATTTAGGCTTGCCATAACATAGGGGTTGAATAGTTATTGACTCAAGACATTTCAGCTTTTAATTTTTAATCAATTTGTACAAATTTCAAAAAACATAATTCCCTTTTGACATTATGGAGCAATGTGTGTAGGCCAGCGACAAACAATCTCAATTTAATCAATTTGAAATTCAGGCTGTAACACAACAAAAAATTGAAAAGTCAAGGGGTGTGAATACTTTCTGAAGGCATTGTAAGTACACTATATATACACAAAAGTATGTAGACACCCCTTCAAATTAGTGGATTCGGCTATTTCAGCCACACTCGTTGCTGACAGGTGTATAAAATCGAGTACACAGCCATGCAATCTCCATAGACAAACATTGGCAGTAGAATGGTCTTACTGAAGAGCTCAGTGACTTTCAATGTGGCACCGTCATAAGATGCCACCTTTCCAACAAGTCAGTTCGTCAAATTTCTGGCCTGCTACAGCTGCCCCAGTCAACTGTATGTGCTGTTATTGTGAAGGGGAAATGTCTCAGAGCAACAACGCCTCAGCCGCGAAGTGGTAGGCCACATGAGCTCACAGAAGGAGACTGGCGAGTGCTGAAGTGCCTAGCGCGTAAAATTTGTCTGTCCTCAGTTGCAACACTCACTACCCAGTTCCAAACTGCCTCTGGAAGCAACATCGGCACAAGAACTGTTTCTGGGAGCTTCATTAAATGGATTTCCATGGCCGAGCAGCCACACACAAGGCTAAGATCACCATGCGGAAGTGGAAACCCGTTCTCTGGAGTGATGAATCACGCTTCAACATCTGGCAGTGCAATGCACAAATCTGTGTTTGGCAGATGCCAGGAAAATGCTACCTGCCCCAATGCATAGTGCCAACTGTAAAGTTTGGTGGAGGAAGAATAATGGTCTGGGGCTGTTTTTCATGGTTCGAGCTAGGCCCCTTAGTTCCAGTGAAGGGAAATCTTAACGCTACAGCATACAATAACGTTCTAGACGAATCTGTGCTTCCAACTTTGTGGCAACAGTTTGGGGAAGGCCCTTTCCAGTTTCAGCATGACAATGCCCCCGTGCCCCAAGCGAGGTCCATGCAGAAATGGTTTGACGAGATCGTTGTGGAAGAACTTGACTGGCCTGCACAGAGCCCTGTCCTCAACCCCAATCCAACACCTTTGGGATGATTTGGAATGTTGACTGCAAGCCAGGCCTAATCGCCCAACATCAGTGGCCGACCTCACTAATGCTCGTGGCTGAATGGAAGCAAGTCCCCTCAGCAATGTTCCAACATTTAGTGGAAAGCCTTCCCAGAAGAGTGGAGGCTGTTATTGCAGCAAAGGGATACCAACTCCATATTAATGCCCATGATTTTGGAATGAGATGTTCGATGAGCAGGTGTCCACATACTTTTTGGTCATGTGGTGTACTTTACACCACTGCATAGTTTTCAAAATACCAGTAGTTTCTTTGAGAAGATATATACATTATCTGTGCATTTGAACAAAAGCATAAATACACTTATTTCACTTTTGCATGTCAAAAATGAAATGACCACTGCTGCACATGCTGCCACTGTTTTGAACAGATTAGATTAAACTATTCAGAACAAGCAGCCAGCTCAAGAACGAGTGCACCAGGGAGAACGGTCGTCACTAGTTACCAATGCTAAGTCATAAAGCCCGCCTATTTCAACAGTAAAAATTTTTAACTTTTAGCAGATGCTCTCATCCAGAGTGATTTACAGTGCATACATTTTCACACTAGTCCCCCATGAGAATCGAACCCACAATGCTGGCATTAAAAACACCATGCTCTACTAACTGAGCCACATGGGACAACTGCTACAGTTTATTTTCTGAACATTTGAATTTAAACCTAACCTTGATCATACTGCTAACCTTAAAAGCAAATGTTTGCTTAAATGAATTTTGAGGATATAGCCAGTTTTGACTTTGTGGCAGTGGAAACCAGGGAGAACGAAATAAGCATGCAGATGCAATAAAGGAAAACATGATCTAACTGGGGATAGCTCGCTAATATCATGTCACAAAGCAAGATGCACTAGCCAGATAACTTTCAATCTGAAATAACTTCATATTTCCGAGTTAGTCAGATATTAGTTTAGAAAGACTTGAAATTGGCATGGGAGCTAAAAAAAAGTGTTGTCCTTCCAGATCCGCTATGAGAAGGTTCAAGCTAGTGTCTCCCTCTGTCCTTCTACTCTTGTTGGATGTAGTTGTCTGGTTTATCAGGCCCCAGGCTCCTGTACTGTTTTGATTATTTATAAAAAATGTGCTTTTGCGCCATCTGTACCTGATAGAGCAGATCTAGTCTCATGTGCAGAAGTAAGCCGTCTGGCGTGAGAGACTCAGTGGGGAGGGAGTCTAAAACAGACCTAGAAGTTCTGACTGAACGCACATTTGAGCACCCCAGAACGGTCCATTTACTTTGTGCTGTTATAATTTATGCTGCAGTTCCCCCTTATAGCAAA
The DNA here is from genome assembly GCF_965601325.2 of Salmo salar. Classification (NCBI taxonomy): domain Eukaryota; kingdom Metazoa; phylum Chordata; class Actinopteri; order Salmoniformes; family Salmonidae; genus Salmo; species Salmo salar. The sequence goes on along the minus strand of NC_138312.1, from coordinate 44,368,298 downwards.
TAGCTGGAAAAACAATCCAAGGAATGTCCGCATGACCTATGCACCCATGGAAGTGGAGCAGCTGCTGAGGAGCAGACTAGTAAGTAACTCAACAGCTTGTTTTGAATAATATATTTTTTTAACATGAAAATGTACACATTTAACTCACTTTTATGAGCATTTAAAATATAATCCATGGATTAAATAATATATATAAACAGCAAAAAAATAAACGTCCCTTTTTCAGGACGTGTCTTCCAAAGATAATAAGTAAAAATCCAAATAACTTCACAGATCTTCATTGTAAAGGGTTTAAACACTGTTTCCCATGCTTGTTCAATGAACCATAAACAATTAATGAACATGCACCTGTGGAACAGTCGTTAAGACACTAACAGCTTACAGACGGTAGGCAATTAAGGTCACAGTTATGAAAACTTAGGACACTAAAGAGGCCTTTCTACTGACTCTGAATAACACCAAAAGAAAGATGCCCAGGGTCCCTGCTCATCTGCATGAATGTGCCTTAGTCATGCTGCAAGGAGGCATGAGGACTCCAGATGTGGCCTGGGCAATAAATTGCAATGTAAATTCCGTACTGTGAGATGCCTAAGACAGCGCTACAGGGAGACAGGACGGACAGCTGATTGTCCTCACAGTAGCAGACCACGTATTACAACACCTGTACAGGATCAGTACATCCGAACATCACATCTGCGGGACAGGTACAGGATGGCAACAACAACTGCCCAAGTTACACCAGGAACGCACAATCCCTCCATCAGTGCTCAGACTGTCCGCAATAGGCTGAGAGAGGCTGGACTGATGGCTTGTAGGCCTGTTGTAAGGCAGGTCCTCACCAGACATCACTGACAACAATGTCGCCTATGGGTACAAACCCACCGTCGCTGGACCAGACAGGACTGGCAAAAAGTGCTCTTCACTGACGAGTCGCAGTTTTGTCTCACCAGGGATGATGGTCAGATTTGCGTTTATCGTCGAAGGAATGAGCGTTACACCAAGGCCTGTACTCTGGAGCGAGATCGATTTGGAGGTGGAGGGTCCGTCATGGTCTGGGGCGGTGTGTCACAGCATCATCGGACTGAGCTTGTTATCATTGCAGGCAATCTCAACGCTGTGCGTTACAGGGAAGACATCCCTCATGTGGTACCCTTCCTGCAGGCTCATCCTGACATGACCCTCCAGCATGACAATGCCACCAGCCATACTGCTCGTTCTGTGCGTGATTTCCTGCAAGACAGGAATGTCAGTGTTCTTCCATGGCCAGCAAAGAGCCCAGATCTCAATCCCATTGAGCATGTCTGAGACCTGTTGAATCGGAGGGTGAGGGCTAGGGCCATTCCCCCCAGAAATGTCTGGGAACTTGCAGGTGCCTTGATGGAAGAGTGGGGTAACATCTCACAGCAAGAACTGGCAAATCTGGTGCAGTCCATGAGGAGGAGATGCACTGCAGAACTTAATGCAGCTGGTGGCCACACCAGATACTGACTATTACTTTTGATTTTGACCCCCCTTTGTTCAGGGACACATTATTCCATTTCTGTTAGTCACATGTATGTGGAACTTGTTCAGTTTATGTCTCAGTTGTTGAATCTTGTTATGTTCATACATATATTTACACATGTTAAGTTTGCTGAAAATAAACACAGTTGACAGAGAGAGGACGTTTATTTTTTTGCTGAGTTTAGTTACTCCTCTTTATGTTAATGATCAACTATTTTTGGCTTCGCACCAGTATTGTTTTCCCACCCTAAATTCTTCTTTGAGGCGGGCTTTTTCCCACCTCTACAAATCACTGAACCGATTATATTATAACTGTGACAGTTTGGTTAAAAAAGTAATAGGGGCCTCTACCAGGCTGCAGTCATAAGTACATTCATTATATAGATTATATCAGCACCCACCAAGCTATAGTCATAAGTACATTCATTATATTGATTATGACATTTCTTATCCAGGCATACATCTGGATTACAATGTGTGTCTATTTCTTTTGTATTTTGGCTTTTCTTATGCTATACAGGTGTGGTTCCAGGTTCCTTTTAAAGCTTTTAATGGTTCTGTCTCATTACATTATTATTTCACAATATGCTACTGAAAAATCACCATATTATACATCATTATCCCCAACAAACCCACCACCCCTTCACACTACTTTGGCCCTAACAGATCCTACACCAGACGCTCGGCCTGGGAGGCTGGGACCCCTTCTCTTAAACCCCCCTGTAGTTCTTCTGCACTAAAATATATGACACCCAACAACTTCTCTGCTGAGCTAGGGTTAGATGGTGGTACAATTAATTTTTTCTCCTTTCTATTGACTTGCTTGTGAACAAAATATGCAATTCACTCTCCGACCTGTGAAAGGCAGCAATACGCAATAAAGCGTCTAGTCCGTCTGCCGGGAAACCACACGAAGAAGAAGAGTTAGCCTTGTTTACAGATACAACAGGAAAGTGTCTTTGCTGTTTACCTCAAGGGGATGGCTAGCTAGCCAGCTTCCACAGAAAATAGGCTAAACGTTTCCACTTTACTTTCCCTCAAAATGTCTAAAATGCAGCTGTTACAGGATTATCTAAACGAGCGGTTAACAGCGGTGGCTGTTGAGATATTTGGGGCAGTGGAAAATACCATAGCAGAGTACCAGGAAGAAATCTCCCGTTCGAAGGAGGAGATCGATCGTCTACGGAAGCTGCTGGATTTGGTTTTCCAACCCGACATAATGTTACATAGAGCCGGTAAGTAGTGAATGATGACCGCTGCTAGTTCAATCATTGTGAACCAGTCAAGCCTGGCAATCAACCGATTAACCGACGTTTGCTGATTCTACTAAACAAAAATATAAACGCAAGTGTTGGTTTCATGAGCTGAAATAAAATATCCCAGAAATGTTCCATACACACAAAAAGCTTTTCTCTCAAGTTTTGGGAATAAATGTATTTACTTCCCTGTTAGTGAGCGTTTCTCCTTTACCAAGATAATCCATCCACTTGACAGGTGTGACATATCAAGAAGCTGATTTAAACAGCATGATCATTACACAAGTGCACCTTGTGCTGGTGACAAAAGGCCTCTCTAAAATGTGCAATTTTGTCACACAACACAATGCCACAGATGTCTCAAATTGAGGGAGCGTGCAATTGGCATGCTGCCTGCAGGAATGTCCACCAGAGTTGTTGCCAGAGAATTTAATGGTAATTTTTCTACCTCCAATGTTATTAATGTTATTTTAGAGAATTTGGCAGTACGTCCAACTGGCATCACAACCGCAGACCACGTGTATGGTGTCATGTGGACGATCGGTTTTCTGATGTCAACGTTGTGAACAGAGTGCCCCGTGGTGGGGTTATGGTATGGGCAGGCGTAATCTACGAAAAACGAACACATAGCATTTTATTGATGGCAATTTGAATGCACAGAGATGCCTTGATGAGATCCTGAGGCCCATTGTCATGCCATTCATCCGCCGGCATCACATCATGTTTCAGCATGATAATGCACGGCCCCATGTTCCAAGGATCTGTACACAATTCCTGGAAGATGAAAATGTTCCAGTTGTTCCATGGCCTGAATACTCACCAGACATGTCACCCATTGAGCATTTTGGAATAGTCTGGATCGACGTGTACGACAGCATTTTATAGTTTACGCCAATATCCAGCAACTTAACACAGCCATTGAAAAGGAGTGGGAAAACATTCCATAGTTCCAACATTCCACAATCAACAGCCTGATCAACTCTATGCGAAGGAATTGTTGCGCTGAATGAGGCAAATGGTGGTCACACCAGATACTGACTGGTTTTCTGATCCACGCCCCTACTTTTTTTGAAAGGTATCTGACCAACAGATGCATATCTGCATTCCCAGTCGTGAGAAATACGTAAATTAGGGGCTAATGAATTTATTTCAATTGACTAATTGCCTTATATAAACTGTAACTCAGTAAAATCTTTGAAATTGTTGGATGTTCCGTTTATATTTTTGTTCAGTATATATTAATATTCATTTGAACTTGGCTCAGAGCTATTGAATACTAATAATTTGTCCTATCGTCTCAGATCCCCAGCAGCTCACATTTCCTGTACCTGGAGAAGTTCCCCCTGAGAAGCAGCACTGTGAGCAGGTGTGGAGCGCCAGTCCGGGCCAGGGCGACCCAGAGCCCACTCAGATTAAAGAGGAACAGGAGGAGTTTGTGACCAGTCAGGAGGAAGAGCAGCTTCAGGGGCTGGAGTCTGATACCAAAGAGTTCATATTAATTTCTACCTGTGTGAAAAGGGACTGTGATCAGAACCCATCCCAGTCCTCACATCTTTACCAAATCCATACTGTGGAGAACAGAGAGAGGGACTCTCTACCCACCAAAACAATTGAACAAGACATCAAAACAGAACATGGAGAGGGCTACGGAGAATCCAAACCAAACAATGAATTACAGCCCCTCTCTCCAGTAAATTCAGACTGTTCTGCAGCTCAGATTGGGAACAGTGAAAGTGACAATGGTGTGGATGGTGGAGGACTAATGTCAGGGTTACAGCCACTCAAATCAAAGAGAACATTGACAAAGAAAGTACAAAGCTCTAAGACCAGGGAAGCCAGTGAGTTGAAAGTTCCATTGAGGGCGGCTCACTCAGGGGAGAGACCACACAGGTGTCCTGTCTGCAGGAAATGCTTTCTGAAAAGTAGCATTTTAAAAACTCATCAGAGAATTCACACTGGCATGAAACCATATTGCTGTAATGTATGTGGCAAATGCTTCAGAGAAAAGGGAACCCTGACAGAACATACGAGAAGTCACACTGGGGAGAAACCATATCAGTGCAAAGATTGTGGGAAGTGCTTTATCCGGATTAGAAACCTGACAGACCATATGAGGATACATACTGGAGAGAAACCATATCAGTGCAGTGATTGTGGCAAATGCTTCAGTCAGAAGAAAACCCTGACCATACATATGAGGACTGTACACTGGAGAGAAACCGTATCCGTGCAAAGAATGTGGCAAATGCTTCAGCCAGATGAAAAGCCTGAAAGGCCATATTAGGATTCACACAGGTGAGATGCCCCATCAGATGAGAGACCATATAAGTGCCCCATGTGTGTAGAATGCTTCAGATCAGCAAGTCATCTAAAATGGCACCAGCGAAGACATCACACAGGAGAGAAACCACGTTGCTGACTTTGTGGTAAATGCTTCACTTGTAAGAACTGAGGATGAGAATGAACCCAGAGGGATAAACATGACAGTGCTGCTTGGGGAAAAATTGTACTCTCACTTGTAGGAGGACCTTTCCATTGTAAAACGCTGATGTTTCATAACCCTTCTGAGCATGGCACAAATGTATATAATATGTTTTGTAGAACTTAGTTATTTTGGTTTCCACAGTAAGATTTTTAAATTTGTTCTAACATTAATCCTCTCCCCCACTTGGACTATCCCCTATAAAGTCACAGCAATCTAGTACATCTAAATACATAAAGGATGTTTACATTTTGAGGGTGTGACGATCAGGGTTGGGTTTAATTCCATTTCAATTCTAGTCAATTCAGGAAGTTAATTGAAATTCCAATTCTCCTCAACAGTTTTCAATGATGAAGATGTGGAATTGGAATTTGGTTTACTTTCTGAATTGACTGGAATTTAAATGGAATTCACCTCAACCCTGGTGATGATCATCCTAGGTCATCATCACTTAATCTAAAGCCTTGATTATTATATAAATGACCAGACATGACAAACAGTTTATGATAAGAAGCCCGATATGTTAATAGTTGATCACCTGGGAAAATAAATGTGTTTGAGATTGAGATTGAGGGAATTCTATTCATCTGGACCGGGCGCCCTGGTAGTCTTGTTTTGCAGCATGTGAAAGTTGATTTAATTTGTTTTGGAGCTGTGCTGCCTCCCGGGCGTGAGCCAGGTGCCCCATTCAAAGCCCACGGTGAAGTTGGCTCAAAACAAAAGTGACGTAATTTAGCATGTGGCATAATGAGTAGGATTCTGTGTTTTCACATGCAGAAGTGATTGCTTTTGATTAAAAAAAAAACGTTATCTGCCTTCCCAATGAAAACAACTAGTTTGACAATTCAAACATATTTTATGGAAAAGAGATTTATGTTCTGGCCGATTCACCATGCTTCCTTGTTGGCGACATGACCAAGCAGTGCAGATTACTATTTCATTTGAGAAGGGTGCTTTTTCCTCACCGCTTTTTGCCTTTCATGTCATGAGCCATAAACTGCTGGCTCAGCATAATCGAATCCGCACGTTGGAAATTGGTTTGTCGCCAAAACCTTCTGTTATGCGTCTCCGATAATATTACTCTTTCTGTTAATGCATTTAACGATCAGAAAGTTCAACTAAAATGTGATCATGTGTGACATTTAAAAGATGAAGGCTAATTTAAAGAAATGCGAATGATTACCTTGTTTATCCCTGTGATTGTTGAGGGTGGTCTGTCCATTTCCTGATCAGAGTTTGACAGGTAAACAGTGGGAGTGTTCGAGTGCATGGTTAAGTAATGGTACGGGGTACTCGGAAGTAGCATATTCCCAGGAGGGACTTATAAAGCATGATGTAGCACCTTTATAAGTCCCTCCCGGGAATATTACATATGTATTGTAATAGTTGCCTTTGTTAACTGATCACCATTTTGTGAATGTATTCTCATTGGCTGTTGCATTATGGGTAGCGGTATTTAAACCTTGCCATTTCGTTGTTTGAGACAGGACAGAGCCAGGGAAAGGTTGGCTTGCTGTTGGGGTAATTGACATTATTGTAGCCTTTCTTTGAACAAGCTCTTATGTGGAACAGTTTATGATCCTGTTGCAACCAACAGTCTATTTTGTTTTGTAAATATTGTAAAACTTCACCCACTATTTCCTCACTGCAAATAAAAAGCCTCACCCTGAGCAGAAAATCAGCTTTATATTGTCTTGCCGATTCCGGTTAAAAATCCAACTGCTGGGTCACCCTCAGAGGGGCAAGGGCTTCAGATTTGAAGACATGCTACCTTTATACCTGTAGTAGGAGGACAAAGAAACCCATCAGGTCAATGATATTGGCTGAATGTATTAAGGGATCAACATTCACTACAATGTTGTGCCTAACAGAGCCATGCATTTGTAAGCATACATGTATGTAGTTATTTTCCTTTTGTTTAGAATTATACACAATACATTTCAGTGACTGTCTTGTAGCTGTACTAAAATCAGCACATATTTTGTTTCATGCAGAAGGCACCTGGTTCAAATGTTGGAGTGTCACCTCACCAGCTCTAGTCTGCCATTACCTCTTATGTCTGTGTAGTGGGTTTGACACCACTGCATGGTGTTCTTTCTCATAAACCTTGCATAGCCCCAGTCCATGTAATGTCATGCTATGTTGTTGTGAGCATCTTAGAGTGGATTGGTATATCATGCTTCTTGTTAATAAAATGTTATTTTTAATTAGTTTATCATTTTTATGTTTTTGTTGTAGGGTATTTTTATAGATTTGTTAGTACAGGGGCTCAAAGAAAATGAGTAGCTTCTCAACCTTTATTATTAGTCATACATCAGGTAGAGATGAGATGTAGGATATTTCACAGTGAATATATTTGTGAATATAGTGAAAAGTTACTCCACATATTTTGCTGTGTGTTTGATTTGCGTTATAGAATTGGAACACAGCCAGGTAGAGATTGTTCTGTTCAAATGCACTACCTTTCCATTACAGCAGGCGGCGGTAAAACAATTTTACCTCGTGCAGGTTCAAAAAGACAAACCGATATGGGGGGTGATTCATGCCAGAATTAAGCCTCGTGAAGCTACTGATACGTCTCACCAAGTCACCTAACGTCTTCCTTGCGCCATAAAAATAACGGCATGAATTAACATGGACTGTCAATGGAGACAAGTTTGTTTCTAAAGCGTCAAAACTGCCGACGTGTTCACAACACGTGACACATACACGTCATGTCGACGTGGTGTTCACGTCGCGTAACATGTCAGTTTGCGTGTAAGTTTATTATGAATGATCTTACCATGAACGCCTTAACTTCTACATGTGTTACGTGTTAGTTTGTGTCTGTTCAGTTCATCAATTGTCGATTTAGCTAAAATAGGCCTATCATCTCAATGCAAAAATGATTAGGCTAGTTAATATTGCAGCCACCATTACTGTGTAGAGCAAGGCAGTTAACCCACTGTTCCCTGGGCGACGAATACGTGGATTTTGATTAAGGCAGCACCCTGCACCTCTCTGATTCAGCGAAATGCGGAAGACACATTTCAATTGAGTGCATTAGGTCTCTAGTGACCCATTCAAAACAACTCGGAAGTCGGCAATCTCTGACTTTTGACTTCAGTGTGTTCAAGACAACTGGGAAATCTGGGGGAGAAAATGAGCCCAGACTGGGATTTTTGTTTTGTTTTGAACAGTCATTCAACTCGGAATCTCTGGCATCTTAGGCAGTAGCCTAGTGGTTAGAGCGTTGGATTAGTAACCGGAAGGTTGCAAGATCGAATCCCCGAGCTGACAAGGTAAAAATGTATTGTTCTGCCCCTGAACAAGGCAGTCAACCCACTGTTCCTAGGCTGTCATTGAAAATAAGAATTTGTTCATAACTGACTTGCCTAGTTAAATAAAGGTAAAAAAAAATAAATCTTTCTCTGACCTGAAAATCACTGATGACATGATTTGACCTTGATTCCCCCCTACTTTACCAGATTAACAGACACGGTCACCATGCAATCATTTGTCTATACATTTCTGTGGAAATGTCTTATGGATTAAAGCAGGGTTCAAATTGAGGGGGTATGTGAGGATATAGGCCTTGTTATATAGACGTGCGAAAAGCATATGCTGCCACTTGTTTGCTTAGCCATAGGAAAAGCAACGGTCCAAATTTTATTTAGCGATCAAGGCTATAACAATGACGCTGGGCCAATTGTGCGCTGCCATATGGGACTCCCAGTCACAGCCGGTTGTGACACAGCCTGGAAACGAACCAGGGTCTGTAGTGATGCCTCTAGCACTGAGATGCAGTGCCTTAGACCGCTGTGCCATTCGGGAGTCCCAAGCATGTATTTTTTGTTGGTCCTGTCAATGTTGAGTGATCACACATGCCTCAGCACACATAGGTTACTTTGCCTGCTTGCAAATGTGTGCTAAAAGTGGGGATGTTTCATAGTATTTCTGATTATCTTAACTTACCAGCACCAATTCATTTTATTTTACACAGATATACACGGAACCACGACTGCAATATAAGGCTACACTCAGATACAAAGGTGCTATCTATAAACTAACAGGATTCTTCCACTGTCCCCATAGGAGAACCCTTTTTGGTTCCAGGTAGAACCCCTTCTGTGTCTAGGTAGAACCCTTTTGGGCTCCATTCCACAGAGGATTCTACATGGAACCAAAAATACTTCTAACTGGAACCAAAAAGTTTTCTGTTTGAACCCCTTTCTCAAAGAGTGTACTCAACAAGTTTAGCCTGTTAAGTTTACACCATCTGATTCTGTACTCAAACATCTGCCTGGTATTCAAGATAACATGCAACACAACACCACCACCACCTTTGAAGGTTTTCGTCAACCTCTGCTCAGACTTAAATCGCAGTGTTCCAACAACCTCCACCAGGGGTGACTGTAGTATCCTCAAACGGCCAAAAAGGAGACACAAAAGGAACCACACACTCATTTTAGATCCCAAGGGGTCTTTATTTTTATACTGTATGCTCTCACACATCACTATCTCCTTTGCCATCTTCTCAAGTCTTTACTTGGAACTCCATACATACATGCATACATGCATGCATGCATGCATACATACATACATACACACACATACTATAGCATCTTGCTTACATTTAGCTGAAGCCTTGGATGGATCATGTTACACTGAGATGGGCACAGGGGTATATGTACAGTCATTTTTAGTGTGGTGGCACAGTAGTTGATCAGGAGAAGAGGATGTGGTTACTTGTGGAGGGAGAACAGTGAGGGGGGTGGGTTGAGCAGCTGCAGTGAAGCTGATGTGATGAGCCAGATCAACCAATCTTCTTGACTAAAAGAAAGAGATTTAGAAATTAGTTCAACATTGCCATAGTTAAACAGCTGAAAAGCCTTCATTAACATACTCCCAGAGATAGCAATACATTCAGTATTCACTGAATGAAGTAGCCTACCCATCCCCATTTACAATTGTATTCATCAATGAAATAAATTATGCTATAGCACATTCAATTACATTATTATTGTAGACTATAGATTACTCCTGTATCTACCTTGTACAATAACGTAATCATTGAATGAAATAGTGTACCCATCCACATTTACAATTTAATTGATCAATTAGATAAATAATACTAGCACATAGTTACATTATTGTAGAATAGGCTACTACTGTATCCAGACTATATTAGGATACCGTTGTGATATTGTCAGGCATGATTTTAGGACTTCGATCGAAGTTGCATGTTGTACCTCATTTCCCTTCAGTGAAAAGTAGTTATTTCATTTACAATTGAATTAATCCATTAAATAACACATCAAATAACGTTATTGTACAATAGCCTACTGCGCTATCGACACAGTAAATAATATTGCCTATGTGCTTTCGACAATACGTTATCAACAAACAAAAAAATATTTTCAAATAAACCACGTGCCTTAACACGGCAGCCCTAAATATTTCCTAACGATATCACAACTTAAATATAGCCTACTTACTCCTCAACTGGATCAAATACATCTGGGTAATTATTTTCATCGTCTCTAATGAAACTATCGCTTCTGCCGCTTGTAAAAAAAATTAATAAAAATGAATGTCTGTGTCGCCGCAGAGCTCTCAAATACCGTGCCAGTCTCTCACTCTATGAACGGTCACTGCAATCCAGATTCCTTGGGACGTCCTTACCCTGAACCCTAAACTAACACTAAACTTACCAATTTACTTTTATTTATACTTGATAGAGGTATGGACATCCCGAATAGCACGGACCATCTGGGAAAGTCTATGAACTGCTGTATTCGACTGAAGGGACACCCCAAGGATTCTGAATAGCACCTATGAACTCCTCTGAAAGCCGTGGACACAACTATTATTGGTTCTCTGATGTGGAACTGGTAACAACACAGTCTGTGATTGGCTAACATTTAGATCTGTATACAGCTAGATAAGATAACATACCTATCTACATGAGGTGTTGAGGGAAAGACAGATTATCTATAGATTGGGCATCATCTTTTCTAGGCCATTAACGATAACAGGAAATACACAAGTCGTAGTCTACGCTATAGTTCAAGGTGGCTACTTTGGAATCTCTGCTTGCACGGAAAAATGATATGTTTCTAACATTTATGGTTGAGATTTAATTCATATAAATGATGTACATTATGACTCTCATTATCACGCGATATAGGCGTCACTCAGGCGTTAGTAAGTCGTTGGTATCATGTCAGCTGATACGGTTGCCTAGGCTTATACATGTCCCTTATCACCCCCCATACTTTAAACTGATATCTTTGACGAGGAAGCGTTTGAATTGTTTACACTGAAAAGACGCTTGCATGCGCGTCACGGCAGCAACATTAGCTGGATCCTATCGTCATTTATACTTCCGGCTTTCGGATTTTGCCTTCAAAATAAAAGTCCAGTGTAAACAATTATTTTTTTATTTAAACTTTATTTAACTAGGCAAGTCAGTTAAGAACAAATTCTTATTAACAATTATGGCCTACCAGGCCAAATCTGGACGATGCTGGGCCAATTGCGCGCCGCCCTATGGGACTCCCAATGACGGCCGGATGTGACACAGCCTGGAATCGACTGTAGTGACGCCTCTTGCACTGAGATGCAGTGCCTTTTTCTGATTGCATATTGCATAATGTAAAAACAAATAAAACTCCATGGGGAAAATCTCAAGAATAATTGCTACTTTCTGTAAGATAAAGAATATTATAAGGTGGAGCACATTGAGAAATAGTTGGAGCTTAAGTAAATGAATGTCAAGAACATAATAGCCCACTGGTAAAAAAAATTATACAATTAAAATGAAAACAAAAAAAATCATTATGACTGTATGATTCCTGTTTATTTAAATAATTGTATCATATAATAAAAAAATTAAATATTATTTCACCTTTATTTAACCAGGTAGGCTAGTTGAGAACAAGTTCTCATTTGCAACTGCGACCTGGCCAAGATAAAGCATAGCAATTCGACACATACAACAACACAGAGTTACACATGGAATAAACAAAACATACAGTCGAACAAAAGAAAACAAAAAGTCTATATACAGTGAATGAAAATGAGGTAAGTTAAGGCAATAAATAGGCCATGGTGGCGAAGTAATTAATATATAGCAATTAAACACTGGAATGGTAGATGTGCAGAAGATGAATGTGCAAGTAGAGATACTGAGGTGCAAAGGAGCAAGATAAATAAATAAATACAGTATGGGGATGAGGTAGGTAGATAGATGGGCTATGTACAGGTGCAGTGATCTGTGAGCTGCTCTGGCAGCTGGTGCTTAAAGCTAGTGAGGGAGATATGAGTCTCCAGCTTCAGAGATTTTTGCAGTTCGTTCCAGTCATTGGCAGCAGAGAACTGGAAGGAAAGACGACCAAAGGAGGTATTGGCTTTGGGGGTGACCAGTGAGATATACCTGCTGGAGCGAGTGCTATGAGTGGGTGCTGCTATGGTGACCAGTGAGCTGAGATAAGGCGGAGCTTTACCTAGCAGAGACTTGTAGATAACCTGTAGCCAGTAGGTTTGGTGACGAGTATGACGCGAGGGCCAACCAACGAGAGCGTACAGGTCGCAATGGTGGGTAGTGTATGGAGCTTTGGTGACAAAACAGATGGCATTGTGATAGACTGCATCCAGTTTGTTGAGTAGAGTGTTGGAGGCTATTTTATAGATGAAATCACCGAAGTCGAGGATCGGTAGGATGGTTAGTTTTACGAGGGTATGTTTGGCAGCATGAGTGAAGGATGCTTTGTTGCGATATAGGAAGCCGATTCCAGATTTAATTTTGGATTGGAGATGCTTAATGTGAGTCTGGAAGGAGAGTTTACAGTCTAACCTGACACCCAGGTATTTGTAGTTGTCCACGTATTCTAAGTCAGAGCCGTCCAGAGTAGTGATGCTGGACGGGTGAGCAGGTGCGGGCAGTGATCGATTGAATAGCATGCATTTAGTTTTACTTGCATTTAAGAGCAGTTGGAGGCCACAGAAGAAGAGTTGTATGGCATTGAAGCTCGTCTGGAGGTTAGTTAACACAGTGTCCAAAGAGGGGCCAGAAGTATACAGAATGGTGTCGTCTGCGTAGAGGTGGATCAGAGAATCACCAGCAGCAAGAGCAACATCATTGATGTATACAGAGAAAAGAGTCGGCCCGAGAATTGAACCCTGTGGCACACCCATAGAGACTGCCAGAGGTCCGGACAACAGGCCCACCGATTTGACAAACTGAACTCTATCAGAGAAGCAGTTGGTAAACCAGGCGAGGCAATCATTTGAGAAACCAAGGCTGTCGAGTCTGCCGATAATAATGTGGTGATTGACAGAGTCGAAAGCCTTGGCCAGGTCGATGAATACGGCTGCACAGTAATGTCTCTTGACGATGGCGGTTATGATGTCATTTAGGACCTTGAGCGTGGCTGAGGTGCACCCATGACCAGCTCTGAAACCAGATTGCATAGCGGAGAAAGTACGGTGGGATTCGAAATGGTCGGTAATCTGTTTGTTAACTTGGCTTTCGAAGATCTTAGAAAGACAGGGTAGGATAGATATAGGTCTGTAGCAGTTTGGGTCTAGAGTGTCACCCCCTTTGAAGAGGGGGACGACCGCGGCAGCTTTCCAATCTTTTGGAATCTCAGACTATACGAAAGAGAGGTTGAACAAGCTAGTAATAGGGGTTGCAACAATTTCGGCAGATCATTTTAGAAAGAGAGGGTCCAGATTGTCTAGCCCGGCTGATTTGTATGGGTCCAGATTTTGCCGCTCTTTCAGAACATCAGCTATCTGGATTTGGGTGAAGGAGAAGCTGGTGGGGGCTTTGGTAGGTTGCTGGGGAGGGTGCCGGGCGGTTAGCCGGTGTAGGGGTAGCCAGGTGGAAGGCATGGCCAGCCGTAGAGAAATGCTTATTGAAATTCTCAATTATAGTGGATTTATCAGTGGTAACAGTGTTTCCTAGCCTCAGAGCAGTGGGCAGCTGGGAGGAGGTGCTCTTATTCTCCATGGACTTTACAGTGTCCCAGAACTTTTTTGAGTTAGTACTACAGGATGCAAATTTCTGATTGAAAAAGCTAGCCTTTGCTTTTCTAACTGCCTGTGTATATTTGTTCCTAACTTTCTTGAAAAGTTGCATATCACGGGGGCTCTTCGATGATAATGCAGAACGCCACAGGATGTTTTTGTGCTGTTCAAGGGCAGACAGGTCTGGAGTGAACCAAGGACTATATCTATTCCTAGTTAAAAAAAAATTGAGTGGGGCATGATTATTTAAGGTGGTGAGGAAGGCACTTTTAAAGAATAGCCAGGCATCATCTACTGACGGCATGAGGTCAATGTCATTCCAGGATACCCCGGCCAGCTCGATTAGAAAGGCCTGCTTGCAGAAGTATTTTAGGGAGCGTTTGACAGTGATGAGGGCTGGTCGTTTGGTTGCAGACCCATTACGGATGCAGGCAATGAGGCAGTGATTGCTGAGATTTTGATTGAAAACAGCAGAGGTGTATTTGGAGGGCGAGTTAGTTAGGATGACATCTATGAGGGTGCCCGTGTTTACAGATTTGGGGTTGTACCTGGTAGGTTCATTGATAATTTGTGTGAGATTGAGGGCATCATGCTTAGATTGTAGGATGGCCGGGGTGTTAAGCATGTCCCAGTTTAGGTCACCTAGTAGCACGAGCTCAGAAGATAGATGGGGGGCAATCAATTCACATATGTTATCTAGGGTACAGCTGAGGTCAGAGAGAGGTCTATAGCAAGCAGCAACAGTGAGAGACTTGTTTCTGGAAAGGTGCATTTTTAGAAGTAGAAGCTCGAATTGTTTGGGTACAGACTTGGATAGTAACACAGAACTCTGCAGGCTATCTTTGCAGTAGATTGCAACACAGCCCCCTTTGGCAGTTCTATCTTGGTGGAAAAAGTTATAGTTGGCGATTTCAGGGTTTTTGGTGGTTTTCCTAAGCCAGGATTCAGACACGGCTAAGACATCCGGGTTGGCAGAGTGTGCTAAAGCAGTGAGTAAAACAAACTTAGGGAGTAGGCTCTAATGTACACAATCATGAAACCAAGGCTTTTACGGTTACAGAAGTCAACAAATGAGAGCACCTGGGGAGTGGGAATGGAGCTAGGCACTGCAGGACCTGGATTAACTTCCACATCACCAGAGGAGAAGTAGGATAAGGCTAAAGGCTATACGAACTGGCTGTCTAGCACGTTCGGAACAGAGCACGATAGCATAGATTCAAGGCATAGTATACAGACAAAGATAAGGTAGGATGTGAGTACATCCTAGGCATTGAGTAATGATGAGAGAGATATAGTCTCTAGAGACTTTTAAACCAGGTGATGTCATCGCATATGTAGGAGGTGGAACAACATGGTTGGTTAAGGCATATTGACCAGGGCTAGAGGCTCTACAGTGAAATAAGACAGTAATCACTAACCAGGACAGTAATGGATGAGGCATATTGATATTAGAGAGAAGCATGCGTAGCCAAGTGAACATATGGATCCAGTGAGTGGTTGGGCTGACTGGGGACACGGCGATTCATACAGTTAGCATGCCGATGCTAACAAGCTAACAGTTAGTAGGCCGGGGCTAAACAAGCTAGCAGTTAGCAGACCGGGGCTAAACAAGCTAGCAGTTAGCAGACCGGGTTAGCAAGCTAGCAGTTAGCAGACCGGGGCTGGCAAGCTAGCAGTTAGCAGACCGGGTTAGCAAGCAAGCAGTTGGCAGACCGGGGCTAGCAGTTAGCAGACCGGGGCAGGCAAGCTAGCAGTTAGCAGACCGGGTTAGCAAGCTAGCAGTTAGCAGACCGGGGAAAGCAAGCTAGCAGTTAACAGACCGGGGCTAGCAAGTTAGCCTTTGGGGACGTCGCGATGGGGGTAAGTCTGTTTTTGCCTCTTCGTGCGTTGATGTCGATAGACCAGTCGTGGAATTAGTAGGGTTCCAAGTAGCTCTAGGTAGCTAGTAGGCCGCGGTTAGCAGAATGGGCCTTCAGCGGACGTCGCTCCTGAGGGGCCTGTTGGAATCCCCGGGAAGATTATGTCGGTATTCCAGTCGTAGAGGATCGGCGGGGTTCCGTGCCCCGTACCGGCAGTAGAAGGGGTCCGGATATTGTAGCCCAGGAGTGGGCTTCGGTGGTAGCACAGGAGCCCTGGCCGGGCTAGCTTCAGGCTAATTGGTGCTTGCTCCGGGATGGAAACGCTAGCCAGGAGTAGTCACCCGGGATTGCGGTTAGCTAGTTGCGAAGATCCAGATGAAAATGTTCAGAATTTGCAGTAGGAATCCGGGGATATGTGGAAAATAAATAAATAATAATAATAGGTCCGTTAAGCTCTGGTTTGAGTCACGTTGTTCAAACTGGTGAGAGCTTTCCGAGCTAAAGATTAGCTGATGACCGCTAGCAATGGTTTGCTGACTGATAGCTGGTAGGTAGTTAGCTGGCTAGCTTCAGTTGAGGGATTCCAGATCCGAAGGAAACATATCCACGCCACATTGGGTGAAGCTGGTTGCAGGAGAGTATTTAGAAGTTGAGGTTTAGGAAAATATTTTAAAAAATATACTAAGAAAAAGATGTAAAAAGATATATACAAGGGACAGGACAAAGATGTCTGACTGCTACTCCATCTTGGATGATTATTATATGTAGTAGAAAGTGATGGGTTAGAAGAAGCCTACATAACCAACCCATAAAGTACAATTTTACATCTATATATGACCAGCTATGTAAACTTTAACATTGATTTATCCTGCAATAGATGTCGTTCAATTGGTAACATATATGTTTGTCTTCATCTAATGCCTCTTAAGGGGAAAGTAATCTAAAAGTAACTGAATGTCATCAGATTACAATTTGACAGGTAACTAGTAACTGTAACGGATTAAATTTAGAAAGTAACCTACCAAACCCTGATATTATACTATTGCCTATTATTACATTCTCAAAACGCCACCAATTGCATGCTGTTCCAGGTACCTTAGGCAGAACATCTATCCTCTCTTTTTTCAGACCAGACAAAGTGTGGCTTTGTGCAGCAATTTGTTGAGTAATTCGAAAACTATAGCCAACTGACACTTTTGTCTTAGTGCAATTTACATGCCAAAGCTGGTCATGACTTGTGTAAAATTTCACAAATGGGTATTCCTATGAAAATGTGACTATACTGGTAAAGGTATATGTATGTTTGCTAAATGTGCAAGGCAGAGTAAAGCTTTTAGGTAATTTGATCCCAGCCGTGTCCATTTTTACAAGCAAAGTCTACGGGGCATGGGTTACATAACAGCTTTAATGTTGAGAGAGAGCCATTTGAATGCGTAGATATATCACATGCTCTGTTCTGTTCATGTGAATCAAAAAGGTATTGGCCTATGCTTTCTGCACAAATGTCCCTCTGTTCTACTATCAGTTATTTTGTAGTCTGACCATGCACTGCCTGGGCATCACATGTTGAATGTAACAAATTATCTGCTATACATTCACAGTCTAAGAAATTTGCAGGTAGAATTTCCTGAACAAAATGTTCAACTATGTCCTTTGCACCACTGTAATGAAGTTGCTCTTGAACCATGGATTGTGAAAATATCCCGAAGTCAATGCTTCAAACTGTGAAGTGGCCTTTTTAACGTGAGGAGACTGTTTCACTTGGTCAGCTCTAAGTAATCTCTTATGGCATTCAGAAAATACTGATGTAGTATTCAGAAACATTAAAATGGGTAACACTTTATCCACTGTGTGATTTGTATTTTTTGTATTTATTATGGATCCCCATTAGCTGCTGCCAAAGCAGCAGCTGCTCTTCCTGGGGTCCAGCAAAATGAAGGCAGTTTATACAACTTTCAAACATTACAATACATTCACAGATTTCACAACACACTGTGTGCCCTCAGGCCCCTACTCTACCACTACCACATATCTACATTACTAATACCATGTGTATGTATAGTGTGTGTGTGTGTGTGTGTGTGTGTGTGTGTGTGTGTGTGGGGGGGGGGGGGATGTATAGTGTGTGTGTGTGTGTATGTGTGTGTAGTTTACACCATTTGATTCTGTACTCAAACATCTGCCTGGTATTCCTTCCCTATAAGCATACTGAAATTCCATTGTCAATTTGTTTACTGTAAAATAGCATTGTATCTGGTCAAACCATTTTTTCCAGAAGTTTACTAAGGGTTGGTAACAGGCTGATTGGTCAGCTATTTCAGCCAGTAAAAGGGGCTTTACTAATTCTTGGGTAGCGGAATGACTTTAGCTTCCCTCCGGGGCTGAGGGCACACTCTCTCTAGTAGGCTTAAATTGAAGATGTGGCAAATAGGAGTGCCAATATCGTCTGCTATTATCCTCAGTAATTCTCCATCTAGATTGTCAGACCCTGGTGGCTTGTCATTGTTTATAGACAACAATATATATCGTTTTTTTCACCTCTTCCACACTGACGGAATTCAATTGTACAATTCTTGTCTTTCATAATTTGGTCCGATATACTTGATGTACTTGTGATTGGAGAAGTATTCAAACTGTGGAATGACAGTGTTTGTACATCATTGCAATTTGTTTGTGTGTGAGGCTCATTAACTACTTCCTAGAAATATATAACCCCTTCTGTTCTCGTGCCAACAGAAATGTGTTACTCATCTGCTCGTATCTTGGTGTCAAGGTGTCAAATCCAGCTCTGCCCCCTCTGAGATTTTGCGCCTGAGTGAAATATTACAGAGCTCAATCTTTCTTGTTGCCAACAACTGGGATTTTAATTGTAATGGATGGAAGAACTGGGTTTCTCTTAACTCTACCGTTTTCTGCTACATGGGGCACAAAAATAAGAAGAATATCTGGTGTGGTGGTCCAAACAGTCTGTCTAATCAATACGCCATCACATTGACTGCAATTTGTGGGTGCACCCCCTTTTGTGATTAATTGCCTGAATATAATATCAAGCGATGATGTGTCTGTATTTAGTTGAACCTGACATTTTGTTGACGTAAAGCTCATTGTGTGAGATGCTGATCACAGCTATCAGTATGCATGGCACTGACCACTGTTTGATGCCCAATTCTTGTAACCAGGGGAGTAATTGATATATACAGTCTAGTGGGTCATTATGCTGACCTATTACCAATGATGGATTGACATGCTTTGGGCCACATATTTGCCACATACAGTATTTGAAAATAGGCTGACAACATAACGTTATAAAACGATAGCTGTCCATGGTGCTGATATGCCTCTCTCTGTTCAAAAGTCAACATAAAGCTTCCTATTACATAGCTTTTTGTTCAAACTCACCTGTTTTGTATTTTAGGGACTCTAGGGAGTAGACTGGACCCTGGTTTTATGGACACACAATTGATTGTTTTTCCTGTACACTGCTAAATTTGAACCATATAGTATCAAGGCATCCAATTTTAAGCTGTTTGACCACAGTAAAAGGCCAGCAATGTTCTGTATTTTTTCAGAGCCCCATGAAATGACACTATATTTAGATTCTAAAAACCCTAGTGAATACTCCCCACCCCACTTTTACAAAAAGAATCGTTTTTTCTCTATAAGCCAATATGAGCTGAATGCATATACAGTGATTTGAATTGGGGGCATTTATTTGAACATGTTTTAAAACCCAAATTGAATGGACATTGAATACTTAAATATTAACAAATATGAGCAATTGTTAATATTTTGACAATTATGTTCCATACATCATGAATAGATACAGGTTACTTTTTTCTACCATTACATGGGGACCTTTATTTTGAAGTTTGTTGAAATTCCCTGACGCGGAAGTACTTTTTTATTTATTAGGCTGACCAGACGATGATAATGCTTGCTACCATTAGACACCTTGTTAGCAGCAAAACACATCTCTTCATAGTAAAACAAATAGCACTTAGATTTCCCTCAAAATGTCTAAAATGCAGCTGTTGCAGGTTTATCTGAACGAGCGGTTAACAGCAGCGGCTGTTGAGATATTTGGGGCAGTGGAAAATACCATAGGAGAGTACAAGGAAGAAATCTCCCGTTCGAAGGAGGAGATCCAACGTCTACAAAGGTTGCTGGATTTGGCTTTCAAACCCGACATAAAGTTACATATTGCAGGTTAGTAGTGAGTAGCTATGACCCCGCTATAACAATCTAATTGAACCACCTAGCCAGGCCATAGCTTTGTCCCGCAACTAGCAACAGTAGCCATTTAAATAATCATTTAGAGTGACTTTTGACTTTTATTGTTATAGATATCCTTCTGTAACATACAAAGTAAAAGTCAAAATTGTTAATGGTCATTTTAAATGGCTAGTTGCGGGACGAAGCTAGTCACGCCACAGCTCAGTTTCTAGCTGGACCTGAAGATGGTCCACCTTGTGAGTTGTTTGCCAACCCGTGCCTGTTTGACAACTTTTCCAAAGTCCAGGAATATATCTGTAATCGGTAGGAGGTTCTGATTAGGAAGTCCTCGTTTGCGTCACAGATCAGTGCCCAATAAATAATTAAATCAAATTAAATCAAATTTATTTATATAGCCCTTCGTACATCAGCTGATATCTCAAAGTGCTGTACAGAAACCCAGCCTAAAACCCCAAACAGCAAGCAATGCATGTGAAAGAAGCACGGTGGCTAGGAAAAACTCCATAGGAAAAACTCCCTAGAAAGGCCAAAAACCTAGGAAGAAACCTAGAGAGGAACCAGGCTATGAGGGGTGGCCAGTCCTCTTCTGGCTGTGCAGGGTGGATATTATAACAGAACATGGTCAAGATGTTAAAATGTTCATAAATGACCAGCATGGTCAAATAATAATAATCATAGTAGTTGTCGAGAGTGCAACAAGCACGTCCGGTGAACAGGTCAGGGTTCCATAGCCGCAGGCAGAACAGTTGAAACTGGAGCAGCAGCACGGCCAGGTGGACTCGGGACAGCAAGGAGTCATCATACCAGGTAGTCCTGAGGCATGGTCCTAGGGCTCAGGTCCTCAGAGAGAAAGAGAGAAAGAGAGAATTAGAGAGAGCATATTTAAATTCACACAGGACACCGGATAAGACAAGAGAAATACTCCAGATGTAACAGACTGACCCGAGCCCCCCGACACATAAACTACTGCAGCATAAATACTGGAGGCTGGCCTATATACAATTGTAGACCCCCCCCCCCCCCCCCCCCCCCACATCCAAATGAAAACCAAACATAGATTTCATGTTGTGTTCTCGCTTTGTGTGCACACCTGTCTGCTTCCAAGTCAGCCTCACAATTAGCTACAGATTGATACAACAGAATGTGATTTAACCAAATCTTTTTTAAGAGGTAGGTATAGTTTGGTGTAGCCAAATATTGGACCCAAGGAGCCCAACGTTGCTACTTAGTCCAAGGACCTTACATTTTCTGTTTAAAAGGCGAATTGGCTCTGGAAGCCAAACACTAAACGTGAATCGATTCTCAATCGCGGTACGGTTCTAGAAACATCAACGTCTGTCTTCCGTTCACACAATGATGTTCAGAGATGCATATGGATAATTAGCACAGATAGTCCACTGTCTAATGTCCGTTTTTCATAAACAAGCACTGTAGTATGGCCGTGTGGGTACCCTAACCCTATAAGTGTGTATCAATTTAACATTGTTTTTTGAAAATTATTTATTGCTGATATGAAAAATAAGGTCCTTATGCTTCCAAAGCCATGCCGCAAGTGGCTCTTAATAAAACTTCTCCCTATAGAAGACGCCTTCGTCCATTAAATTACACATAAAAGTCATTGGAACTGAGAGTCATGATCAAGGGCTATGTTTGGTGTAGCACAGATAATTCTTGACCAGCCTTAACTTAGTAATACCATCTTCGTTATCAATTCAGCCAAACGTATCTTCTAAAATGTCAGTGTCCAGATGCAGGTGTTGCGTTTGAATTAGGAAATGCTCCATCTGTACGCCGCCACCTTGTCTATTTCAAATCTTCTGTCATTGATTGAGACAGGTGGGTCCACCCCGAAGTACCGCATGTCACAGTGACACTCACCAGCCTTTCTTCTTCTCTGGTATTATGGTGGTCCGCAAACAAACGCCTACTGTGAACGAGGGAAAAAAAATCCATTGTGGGAAAGGGGGAAAAACCCAACATCATATACATTACTAAAATTAATCCAAAAACCCATGCCACTCCTTCAGTCATAATCCAAGCAAGTCACATCCCTACACAGGCGCAGGGCCCTGTGAAGATGGAACGTTAGTTGACAGTATTCTTTGTAATGCCTCTGCTGTAAAATCTCTGAGTCCCAAAAAACATTCAGCCACACTCACAACCGGACGCTGCACTTGACACATTTATGCAATTGCTTATTCCAGTTACTAATAAGCATGCACCCATTAAGAAAATGACTGTAAAAACTGTTAAATCCCCATGGATTGATGAGGAATTGTATGGTTGAGAGGGAAGAGGCAAAAGGAATGGCAAATAAGTCTGGCATCCCAATCGATTGGCAAGCGTACTGCAAATTTAAGAAAAATTAACTATACTATGAAACAAAAATAAATGATATAAAGAATGATAGTTAAAAGCTTTGGAGGACCTTAAATTACATTTTTGGAAAAAAGACAAACTCTGCTCTGTCGTTCATTGAATCAGATGGCTCAATTATCAAAACCCACTGATTGCCAACTACTTTAGTGACTTTTTCAATGGCAAGATTAGCAAACTTTGGCATGACATGCCAGCAACAAACGCTGACACTACACATCCAAGTATATCTGACCAAATTATGAAAGACAAGCATTGTACTTTTGAATTCCATAAAGTGAGTGTGGAAGAGGTGAACTAATTATTGTTGTCTATCAACAATGACAAGCCACCAGGGTCTGACAATCTGGATGGAAAATTACAGAGGATTATAGCGGATGATATTGCAACTCCTATTTGCCATATCTTCAATTTAAGCCTACTAGAAAGTGTGTGCCCTCAGGCCAGGAATAGTGAAGCCCCCTTTACTGGCTCAAATAGCCGACCAATCAGCCTGTTTCCAACCCTTAGTAAAAAAGAAAATTCAGTAAACAAATTAACAGACTTTCAGCACACTTATAGGGAAGGACATTCAACAAGCACAGCACTTACACAAATGACTGACGATAGGCTAAGAGAAATGGATGATAAAAAGATTGTGGGGGCTGTTTTGTTAGACTTCAGTGTGACTTTTGACATTATTGATCATAGTCTGCTGATGGAAAAACGTATGTGTTATGGCTTTACACCCCCTGCTATATTGTGGATAAATAGTTACCTGTCTAACAGAACACATAGGGTGTTCTTTAATGGAAGCCTCTCCAACATAATCCAGGTAGAATCAGGAATTCCCCAGGGCAGCTGTTTAGGCCCCTTACTTTTTTCAATCTTTACTAACGTTATGCCACTGGCATTGAGTAAAGCCAGTGTGTCTATGTATGCGGATGACTCAACACTATACGTCAGCTACTACAGCGACTGAAATAACTGCAACACTGTCATGTTCAAAACATATTGATACAACAGTAGCTAAGATGCGGAGAAGTCTGTCCATGATAAAGAGCTACTCTGCCTTCTTAACAACACTATCAACAAGGCAAGTCCTACAGTTCCTAGTTTTGTTGCACCGAGACTACTGTTCAGTAGTCTGGTCAGGTGCTGCAAAGAGGGATTTAGGAAAATTACCAGTCTCAACGTCAACAGTGAAGAGCCGACTCCGGGAGGCTGGCCTTCTAGGCAGAGTTCCTCTGTCCAGTGTGTGTGTTCTTTTGCCCATCTTAATCTTTTCTTTTTATTGGCCAATCTGAGATATGGCTTTTTCTTTGCAACTCTGCCGAGAAGGCCAGCATCCCGGACTCTTCATTGTTGACTTTGAGACTGGTGTTTTGTGGGTACTATTTAATGAAGCTGCCAGTTGAGGACTTGCGAGGCGTCTGTTTCTCAAACTAGACACTCTAATGTACTTGTTCTCTTGCTCAGATTTTTGCAATGATGCCATTTATCTACTTCCCCAGAATCAGATTAACTTTTGGATATAATTTTTATGTCTCTGTGTCCAGTATGAAGGAAGTTGGAGGTAGTTTTGCCAGCCAATGCTAACTAACGTTAGCTCAATGCCTGGAAGTCTGTTTCAAGTTTTAATGTGACATGCACAAGTATAGTGAAATACCTTTTTTTGCAAACTTGCAAAATGCTAGTAGATACCATCATCTTTGGTTAAATCACGCTATCTGGTGTAACAATCTACCTTGCAATATGGGCACCATGCTGCCGCAGACTGGAAGTAGAATGGAGTGCACGCAAACATAGACATCCATGTTTGGTTTTAATTTGGAGGGGGTGGTAGCATCTAACAATTGGATTTAATTATTTCCTGGGCATCACACAGTGACGCAAACAGCACATTCTTTATCAGAACGGTTCACCGACCACGGGTATACCCTTTGAAGTGGGAAAAGCGTTGCCAAACAGATACAGGTCGGTAAATAAATCACACAGTGCATTGTGGGCTAGTATTATAATGCTAGACTGAGATACAATCTTTGTCTAGAGAAGCTGGGCTAGCCAGGCCACTGCCACTAAACACCTGATTCATTCAATTGTTTAGCTGTAATGTTCGAACTATTTACAACTGATGAAATGTAACATTCGAATTGTAGCTTACTGGCGTTAATCTAATAGTTGGACTCAAGGCCACATATAACTGGAAACTACATCTAATTGATACCCTATTCTTCTCTTCAGACTCCCAGCAGCTCACTCTCCCTGTCCCTGAAGACATTCCTCCTGAGCAGCAGGACTGGAGCCCCTGTCAGGGCCAGGAGGACCCAGAGCCCACTCAGATTAAAGAGGAACAGGAGGAGTTTGGGACCAGTCAGGAGGAAGAGCAGCTTGAAGGGCTGAAGTCTGATATCAAAGAGTTCATATTCACTCTACCCTGTGTAAAAAGTGACTATGATCAGGACCCTCCTCAGCCCTTATATCTTCCCCAAACCCAGACTATGGAGAACAGAGAGAGGGACTCTCTTCCCACCAAAACAACTGAACAAGACATCAAAACAGAACCTAATGGAGAGGGCTACAGTGCATCAGAACCAACAAGTGAATCTCAACCCCTCTCTGCAGTACACCCAGACTGCTCTGCAGCTCAGATTGGGAACAGTGAAAGTGACAATGGGGTGGACTGTGGAGAGGTACTGTCAGGGTTACAGCCACTTAAATCAAAGACAACTTGGACGAAGAAAGGACAAAGCTCTATTAAGACCAGGGAAGCCAGTGAGTTGAAAGTTCCATTGAGGGCGGCTCACTCAGGGGAGAGACCACACAGGTGTCCTGTCTGCAGGAAATGCTTTCTGAAAAGTAGCATTTTAAAAGCACATCAGAGAATTCACACTGGGGAGAAACCATATTTCTGTAATGTATGTGGCAAATGCTTCAGTCAGAAGGGAACCCTGACGGAACATATGAGAATTCACACTGGGGAGAAACCATATCAGTGCAAAGATTGTGGCAAATGCTTCAGCCGAATGAGAAACTTGGCAGGCCATATGAGGATACACACTGGAGAGAAACCATATAAGTGCAGTGATTGTGGCAAGTGCTTTAGTCAGAAGATATGCCTGAAAGATCATATGATGACTCACACAGGGGAGAGATCATATATTTCCCCGCTTGTGCCATCAAACCCCTGCAACATATCCAGATCGCCGCAGCACGCCTGGTGTTCAACCTTCCCAAGTTCTCCCATGTCACCCCACTCCTCCGCACACTCTACTGGCTTCCAGTCGAAGCTCACATCATCTTTGAGACCCTGGTGCTTGCCTACGGAGCAGGAAGAGGACCTGCCCCTCCCTAACTTCAGGCTATGGTCAAACTCTACACCCCAACCCAAGCACTCCGTTCTGCCACCTCTGGTCTCTTGGCCCTCCCACCCCTACAGGAGGGCAGCTCCCGCTCAGCCCAGTCCAAGCTCTTCTCTGTCCTGGCACCCCAATGGTGGAACAAGCTTCCCCCTAAGTTCAGTACAGCGGAGTCCCAGCCCGAAAACGTCTGAAACCCTACTTAAATAACCCCCCCCCCTAAGAGTATAGGTTTAATCACCATGCGCAATGTCAAGCGTCGGCTGGAGTGGTGTAAAGCTCGCTGCCATTGGGCCCTGGAGCAGTGGAAACGCGTTCTCTGGAGTGATGAATCACACTTCACCATCTGGCAGTCCAACGGATGAATCTGGGTTTGGCAGATGCCAGGAGAACGCTACCTGCCCCAATACCTAATGCAAACTATAAAGTTTGGTGAAGGAGGAATAATGGTCTGGGGCTGTTTTTCATGGTTCAGGCAAGGCCTCAACTGTACAGCATACAATGACATTCTAAACGATTCTGTGCTTCCAACTTTGTGGCAACAGTTTGGGGAAGGCCTTTCCTGTTTCAGCATGACAATGCCCCGTGCACAAAGCAAGGTCAATACAGAAATGTTTTGTCGAGATCGTTGTGGAAGAACTTGACTGTCCTGCACAGAGCCCTGACCTCAACCCCATCGAACACCTTTGGGATGAATTGGAATGCCGACAGAGAGCCAGGCCTAATCGCCCAACATCAGTACCCGACCTCACTAATGCTCCTGTGGCTGAACGGAAGCAAGTCCCCTCAGTAATGTTCCAACGCCTAGTGGAAAGCCTTCCCAGAAGAGTGGAGGCTGTTATAGCAGCGAAGGACGGACCCATGATGCCCATGATTTTGGAATGAGATGTTTGAGGAGCAGGTGTCCATATACTTTTGGTGATGTAGTGTATGTACCGTATTTCATGAATTTTTGTGAAACGGGGCTCCAACATCTGGCCAATCAGTGTAATGTTGTAAATGTCGGAGCTCTATGGCAAGACACATCATTCACCCAAGTTTAATCAAAGCATGTGACGAACGTACTAACGATTTTGAGGGGTACAATAAGTAGTTGAAGGATCTTTGCCTACCGTCATAGCCTACCTCCTCTGTCATTATCACATTATCATAACTTCTATCATAACTTCTATCATAACCTTCTATCCATGTTGTGAAAATATTGAGAAATTGAGGTTGTCCCTTGATGTTCAATTCCTTTTAGATTTTTTTAAAATGTACATCTCAAATGTTATTCTTGCTGTTATTTACATATCAAAGGTTGATACTTTTTGATGTAATAAAAATGTACTCTTGTGTCTAGAAGGGGCTGAAGTCTTTCAGAGTAATTACTGTAGTTTATTCATACAAAATAGACGGAACAACACAAAGGACACTGATAGCCTATTTTACCTTTATTTAACTAGACAAGTCAGTTAAGAACAAATTCTTATTTACAATGACAGCCTAGGATCAGTGGGTTAACTGCCTTGTTTCGGGGCAGAACGACAGATTTGTACCTTGTCAGCTCGGGGATTCGATCTAGCATCCTTTCGGTTACTGGCCCAACACTAACCACTAGGCAACCTGCCTATAAGACAATTTATGCGGTCCAGAGTTTCCGTACGGAGGGTGGGACGCAATTGCCGAGGCCAAATTAAGCTCTGTACCGCATCGTCCGTATTTTGGAACGATGTAGAGGGCTCTGTATAGCTCCGCACGCATTGATATGATTGGTTGAAGGTAGGTGGGGGCGGTACGTTCTGTAGAAACAAACTCACTTCCTTGACAGCTTCCTTCACAACAGCTCTGTGCTGCTCTGCGAAGTGCAAGAGGTATGAATGCCCTGCCTTCTGCAGAGGCCGCATCGCAGTAAATGCTGCACGGCCACTGCAGACTCCGGAATGACCATAATTTGGCTTTAAGTGTTCAATTATATGACATGTCCAAGAAGATGTGCAAGAAACATTAAGAACACCTTCCTAATATTGCCCTCAGAACAGCCAACATTTGTCGGGGCATGGATTCTACAAGGTGTTGAAAGTGTTCCACGGGGATGCTGGATGTTGACTCCAATGCTTGGCGGCTGGATGTCCTTTGGGTGGTGGACCCTATATATATCTCTCTCTCTCTCCCCCTCTCCTCTTTCCCTATACATTCTCCCTATAGCTCTCATTATATCTCTCCCTCTATCTTTATTTCTCGCTGCCTATATTGCTCCATATCTCTCCCTCTCCTCTCTTTGTATCTCTCCCTCTCCTCTCTTTGTATCTCTCCCTCTTCTCTCCATCTCCTCTCTTCATGTATCTCTCCTTTACATCTCTCCCTCTGTCTCCTCTCTCTCTATATATATATCTCTCTCTCCCCATCTCCTCCCTATATCTCCCTATATCGCTCCTCACCCCCTCCGTGTGTCCCTCTCTACTATTGTCCTCCCCATCTCTCATTTTCTGTCACTTAGGATAATGCTTTATTAATGTGCATTACTCATCTATTATCATAATTCACAGTTCAGCACACACATTGCTTCCACTGAAAGTGGATGGATGACTGTATGTGTCTGTGTGTCTGTCTGGGTATGTGTTTGTTAGTTTTTGACGGGGGAGGAGAGAGTGTGTATTTATGTGCGGGGATGCGTGCATGTCTGTGTTAGGGGGGGCAGGGGGTAGAAATTAGCTGGGGTGGGTATGTGAGTGTGTGTATGTCGTGTGAATGGAGGAGATCTCATACGGGATGTTTCCAGTCAAAGGAATTCTAGAGCCACATTGCAGAGAGATTAAATACAGTCCATCTCTGCCACCTCAGACCCATCGCTCAGAATCATAGTCATGATATCCATCTTATACTCTCTGGCATGCCATAAAACAGTATGTAAATTAAGATATACAGAGCAATCGGAAAGTATTTAGACCCCTTGACTTTTTCCGCATTGTGTTACGTTACAGCCTTATTTTAAAATGTATTACATTCCCCCCCCCCCCCCCCCCCCCCCTTATCAATCTACACACAATACCCGATAATGACGAAGCAAAAACAGGTTTTTAGAAATTGTAGCAAATTTATAAAAAATAAAACAAGGAAATATTACATTTACATAAATATTCAGACCCTTTACTCAGTACTTTGTTGAAGCACCTTTGGCAGTGATTACAGCCTTGAGTCTTCTTGGGTATGATGCTACAAGCTTGGCACCTGTATTTGAGGAGTTTCTCCCATTCTTCTCTGCAGATCCTCTCAAGCTTTGTCAGGTTGGATGGGGAGATTCGCTGCACAACTATTTTCAGGTTTCTCCAGAGATGTTTGATATTGTTCAAGTCCGGGCTCTGGCTGAGCCACTCAAGGACATTCAGAGACTTGTCCCGAAGCCACTCCTGCGTTGTCTTAGCTGTGTGCTTAGGGTCGTTGTCCTGTTGAAGGTGAACCTTTGCCCCAGTCTGAGGTCCTGAGCGCTCTGGAGCAGGTTTTCATCAAGGATCTCAATGTACTTTTTGCCGTTCATATTTCCTTCAATCCTGTATAGTCTCCCAGTCCCTGCCGCTGAAAAACATCCTCACAGCATGATGCTGCCACCACCATGCTTCATCGTAGGGATGGTTCCAGGTTTCCTCCAGACGGGACGCTTGGCATTCAGGCCAAAGGGTTCAATCTTGGTTTCATCAGATCAGAGAATCTTGTTTTTCATGGTCTGAGTGTCCTTTAAGTGCCTTTTGGCAACCTCCAAGTGGGCTATCGTGCCTTTTACTGAGGAGTGGCTTCTGTCTGGCCACACTACCATAAAGGCCTGATTAGTGGAGTGCTGCAGAGATGGTTGTCCTTCTGGAACGTTTTCCCATCTCGACAGAGGAACTCTGGAGCTCTGTCAGAGTGACCATTGGGTTCCTGGCCACCCCCCTGACCAAGGCCCATCTCCCCTGATTGCTGTTTGGCTGGGCGGCCAGCTCTAGGAAGAGTGTTGGTGGTTCCAAACTTCTTCCCTTTTAAGAATGATGGAGGCCACTGTGTTCTTGGGGACCTTCAATGCTGCAGACATTTTTTGCTACCCTTCCTCAGATCTGTGCCTCGATACTCCTGTCTCAGAGCTCTACTGACAATTCCTTTGACCTCATGGCTTGGTATTTGTTCTGACATGCACTGTCAACTGTGGGACCTTATATAGACAGGTGTGTGCCTTTCCTAATCATGTCCAATTGAATTTACCACAGGTGGACTCCAATTTATAGAAACATCTCCAGGGTGATGTAAAAATTGTCTGTCCTCGGTAACAACACTCACTACCCAGTAACAAATTGCCTCTGGACTCAACATCCGCACAAGAACTGTTCGTTAGGAAGATTCATGAAATGGGTTTCCATGGCCAAGCAGCCGCACACAAGCCTAAGATTGCCAAGCATCGGCTGGAGTGGTATAAAGCCTGCCGCCATTGGACTCTGGAGCAGTGGAAACGCGTTCTCTCGAGACATGCTTCACCATCTGGCAGTCCAACAGACGAATCTGGGTTTGGCGGATACCAGGAGAACACTACCTGCCCCAATGCATAGTGCCAACTGTAAAGTTTGGTGGAGGAGGAATAATGGGCTGGGGCTGTTTTTCATGGTTCGTGCTAGACCCCTTAGTTCCAGTGAAGGGAAATCTAAACGCTACAGCATACAATGACATTCTAGACGATTCTGTGTTTCCAACTTTGTGGCAACAGTTTGGGGAAGGTCCTTTCCTGTTTCAGCATGACAATGCCCCCTGACAGGTTGACTGGCCTGCATAGAGCCGTAATCTCAACCCCATGGAACACATTTGGAGTGAATTGGAACGCCAACTGCAAGCCAGACCTAATCGTCCAACATCAGTGCCTGACCTCAGTAATGCTCTTGTGGCTGAATGGAAGCAAGTCCCCACAGCAATGTTACGACATCTAGTGGAAAGCCTTCCCAGCAGAGTGGAGGCTGTTATAGCAGCAAAGGAGGGACCAACTCCATATTAATGCCCATGATTTTGGAATGAGATGTTTGTGCAGGTGTCCACATACATTTGTTCATGTAGTGTATTTTTGTTTGTGTTTATGGTAAGTGAATACGAAAGTGATATGCCTGGGATTTTCCACTGTCCCTCATGTTGGAGCAGTATAGGACCTGATGTATACCAGTCTGACAGATCGAAGCAGTATAGGACCTGTATACCAGTCTGACAGGTCGGAGCAGTATAGGACCTGTATACCAGTCTGACAGGTCGGAGCAGTATAGGACCTGTATACCAGTCTGACAGGTCGGAGCAGTATAGGACCTGTATACCAGTCGGACAGGTCGGAGCAGTATAGGACCTGTATACCAGTCGGACAGGTCGGAGCAGTATAGGACCTGTATACCAGTCGGACAGCTCGGAGCAGTATAGGACCTGTATACCAGTCTGACAGGTCGGAGCAGTATAGGACCTGTATACCAGTCTGACAGGTCGGAGCAGTATAGGACCTGTATACCAATCTGACAGGCCGGAGCTGTATAGGACCTGTATACCAGTCTGACAGGTCGGAGCAGTATAGGACCTGTATACCAGTCTGACAGGTCGGAGCAGTATTGGACCTGTATACCAGTCGGACAGGTCGGAACAGTATAGGACCTGGATACCAGTCTGACAAGTTGCTGTAGTATAGGACCTGTATACCAGTCTGACAGGTCGGAGCAGTATAGGACCTGTATACCAGTCTGACAGGTCGGCGCAGTATAAGACCTGTATACCAGTCTGACAGGTCGGAGCAGTATAGGACCTGTATACCAGTCGGACAGGTCGGAGCAGTATAGGACCTGTATATCAGTCGGACAGGTCGGAGCAGTATAGGACCTGTATACCAGTCGGACAGCTCGGAGCAGTATAGGACCTGTATACCAGTCTGACAGGTCGGAGCAGTATAGGACCTGTATACCAGTCGGACAGATCGGAGCAGTATAGGACCTTTATAACAGTTTGACAAGTTGCTGTAGTATAGGACCTGTATACCAGTCTGACAGGTCGGAGCAGTATAGGACCTGTATACCAGTCTGACAGGTCGGAGCAGTATAGGACCTGTATACCAGTCTGACAGGTCAGAGCAGTATAAGACCTGTATACCAGTCTAACAGGTCGGAGCAGTATAAGACCTGTATACCAGTCTGACAGGTCGGAACAGTATAGGACCTGTATACCAGTCTGACAGGCCGGAGCAGTATAGGACCTGTATACCAGTCTGACAGGCTGGAGCAGTATAGGACCTGTATACCAATCTGACAGGCCGGAGCAGTATAGGACCTGTATACCAGTCTGACAGGTCGGAGCAGTATAGGACCTGTATACCAGTCTGACAGGTCGGAGCAGTATTGGACCTGTATACCAGTCGGACAGGTCGGAACAGTATAGGACCTGTATACCAGTCTGACAAGTTGCTGTAGTATAGGACCTGTATACCAGTCTGACAGGTCGGAGCAGTATAGGACCTGTATACCAGTCTGACAGGTCGGAGCAGTATAAGACCTGTATACCAGTCTGACAAGTTGCTGTAGTATAGGACCTGTATACCAGTCTGACAGGTCGGAGCAGTATAGGACCTGTATACCAGTCGGACAGCTCGGAGCAGTATAGGACCTGTATACCAGTCTGACAGGTCGGAGCAGTATAGGACCTGTATACCAGTCGGACAGATCGGAGCAGTATATGACCTTTATACCAGTTTGACAAGTTGCTGTAGTATAGGACCTGTATACCAGTCTGACAGGTCGGAGCAGTATAAGACCTGTATACCAGTCTGACAAGTTGCTGTAGTATAGGACCTGTATACCAGTCTGACAGGTCAGAGCAGTATAAGACCTGTATACCAGTCTAACAGGCCGGAGCAGTATAGGACCTGTATACCAGTCTGACAGGCCGGAGCAGTATAGGACCTGTATACCAATCTGACAGGCCGGAGCAGTATAGGACCTGTATACCAGTCTGACAGGTCGGAGCAGTATAGGACCTGTATACCAGTCTGACAGGTCGGAGCAATATTGGACCTGTATACCAGTCGGACAGGTCGGAACAGTATAGGACCTGTATACCAGTCTGACAAGTTGCTGTAGTATGGACCTGTATACCAGTCTGACAGGTCGGAGCAGTATAGGACCTGTATACCAGTCTGACAGGTCGGAGCAGTATAGGACCTGTATACCAGTCTGACAGGTCGGAGCAGTATAGGACCTGTATACCAGTCTGACAGGTCGGAGCAGTATAGGACCTGTATACCAGTCGGACAGGTCGGAGCAGTATAGGACCTGATGTATACCAGTCGGACAGGTCGGAGCAGTATAGGACCTGATGTATACCAGTCGGACAGGTCGGAGCAGTATAGGACCTGTATACCAGTCGGCAGGTCGGAGCAGGGCCTGCCGCGGACGCCGAGCGTATAGGACCTGTATACCAGTCTGACAGGTCGGAGCAGTATAGGACCTGTATACCAGTCTGACAGGTCGGAGCAGTATAGGACCTGTATACTAGTCCGACAAGTTGCTGTAGTATAGGACCTGTATACCAGTCTGACAGGTCGGAGCAGTATAGGACCTGTATACCAGTCTGACAGGTCGGAGCAGTATAGGACCTGTATACCAGTCTGACAGGTCGGAGCAGTATAGGACCTGTATACCAGTCTGAGAAGTTGCTGTAGTATAGGACCTGTATACCAGTCTGACAGGTCGGAGCAGTATAGGACCTGTATACCAGTCTGACAGGTCGGAGCAGTATAAGACCTGTATACCAGTCTGACAGGTCGGAGCAGTATAGGACCTGTATACCAGTCGGACAGGTCGGAGCAGTATAGGACCTGTATACCAGTCGGACAGGCCGAAGCAGTATAGGACCTGTATACCAGTCTGACAGGTCGGAGCAGTATAGGACCTGTATACCAGTCTGACAGGTCGGAGCAGTATAGGACCTGTATACCAGTCGGACAGGTCGGAGCAGTATAGGACCTGTATACCAGTCGGACAGCTCGGAGCAGTATAGGACCTGTATACCAGTCTGACAGGTCGGAGCAGTATAGGACCTGTATACCACTCTGACAGGTCGGAGCAGTATAGGACCTGATGTATACCAGTCTGACAGGTCGGAGCAGTATAGGACCTGATGTATACCAGTCTGACAGGTCGGAGCAGTATAGGACCTGATGTATACCAGTCTGACAGGTCGGAGCAGTATAGGACCTGATGTATACCAGTCTGACAGGTCGGAGCAGTATAGGACCTGATGTATACCAGTCTGACAGGTCGGAGCAGTATAGGACCTGATGTATACCAGTCTGACAGGTCGGAGCAGTATAGGACCTGATGTATACCAGTCTGACAGGTCGGAGCAGTATAGGACCTTTATACCAGTCTGACAGGTCGGAGCAGTATAGGACCTGTATACCAGTCTGACAGGTCGGAGCAGTATAGGACCTGTATACCAGTCTGACAGGTCGGAGCAGTATAGGACCTGTATACCAGTCGGACAGCTCGGAGCAGTATAGGACCTGTATACCAGTCTAACAGGTCGGAGCAGTATAGGACCTGTATACCAGTCGGACAGATCGGAGCAGTATAGGACCTTTATACCAGTTTGACAAGTTGCTGTAGTATATGACCTGTATACCAGTCTGACAGGCCGGAGCAGTATAGGACCTATATACCAGTCTGACAGGTCGGAGCAGTATAGGACCTGTATACCAGTCTGACAGGTCGGAGCAGTATTGGACCTGTATACCAGTCGGACAGGTCGGAACAGTATAGGACCTGTATACCAGTCTGACAAGTTGCTGTAGTATAGGACCTGTATACCAGTCTGACAGGTCGGAGCAGTATAGGACCTGTATACCAGTCTGACAGGTCGGAGCAGTATAAGACCTGTATACCAGTCTGACAAGTTACTGTAGTATAGGACCTGTATACCAGTCTGACAGGTCGGAGCAGTATAGGACCTGTATACCAGTCTGACAGGTCGGAGCAGTATAGGACCTGTATACCTGTCGGACAGGTCGGAGCAGTATTGGACCTGTATACCAGTCAGACAGGTCGGAGCAGTATAGGACCTGTATACCAGCCTGACAGGTCGGAGCAGTATAGGACCTGTATACCAGTCTGATAGGTCGGAGCAGTATAGGACCTGTATACCAGTCTGACAGGTCGGAGCAGTATAGGACCTGTATACCAGTCTGACAGGTCGGAGCAGTATAGGACCTGTATACCAGTCTGACAGGTCGGAGCAGTATAGGACCTGTATACCAGTCTGACAGGTCGGAGCAGTATAGGACCTGATGTATACCAGTCTGACAGGTCAGAGCAGTATAGGACCTGATGTATACCAGTCTGACAGGTCGGAGCAGTATAGGACCTGATGTATACCAGTCTGACAGGTCGGAGCAGTATAGGACCTGATGTATACCAGTCTGACAGGTCGGAGCAGTATAGGACCTGATGTATACCAGTCTGACAGGTCGGAGCAGTATAGGACCTGTATACCAGTCTGACAGGTCGGAGCAGTATAGGACCTGTATACCAGTCTGACAGGTCGGAGCAGTATAGGACCTGTATACCAGTCGGACAGGTCGGAGCAGTATAGGACCTGTATACCAGTCGGACAGGTCGGAGCAGTATAGGACCTGTATACCAGTCGGACAGCTCGGAGCAGTATAGGACCTGTATACCAGTCTAACAGGTCGGAGCAGTATAGGACCTGTATACCAGTCGGACAGATCGGAGCAGTATAGGACCTTTATACCAGTTTGACAAGTTGCTGTAGTATATGACCTGTATACCAGTCTGA
The DNA here is from genome assembly GCF_965601325.2 of Salmo salar. Classification (NCBI taxonomy): domain Eukaryota; kingdom Metazoa; phylum Chordata; class Actinopteri; order Salmoniformes; family Salmonidae; genus Salmo; species Salmo salar. The sequence continues at coordinate 44,332,429 of NC_138312.1, read as the reverse complement.
CAGGCCGGAGCAGTATAGGACCTTTATACCAGTCTGACAGGTCGGAGCAGTATAGGACCTGTATACCAGTCGGACAGGTTGGAACAGTATAGGACCTGTATACCAGTCTGACAGGTCGGAGCAGTATAGGACCTGTATACCAGTCTGACAGGTCGGAGCAGTATAGGACCTGTATACCAGTCTGACAGGTCGGAGCAGTATAGGACCTGTATACCAGTCTGACAGGTCGGAGCAGTATAGGACCTGTATACCAGTCGGACAGGTCGGAGCAGTATAGGACCGGTATACCAGTCGGACAGGTCGGAGCAGTATAGGACCTGTATACCAGTCTGACAGGTCGGAGCAGTATAGGACCTGTATACCAGTCTGACAGGTCGGAGCAGTATAGGACCTGTATACCAGTCTGACAGGTCGGAGCAGTATAGGACCTGATGTATACCAGTCTGACAGGTCGGAGCAGTATAGGACCTGTATACCAGTCTGACAAGTTGCTGTAGTATAGGACCTGTATACCAGTATGACAAGTTGCTGTAGTATAGGACCTGTATACCAGTCTGACAGGTCGGAGCAGTATAAGACCTGTATACCAGTCGGACAGGTCGGAGCAGTATAGGACCTGTATACCAGTCGGACAGGTCGGAGCAGTATAGGACCTGATGTATACCAGTCTGACAGGTCGGAGCAGTATAGGACCTGTATACCAGTCTGACAGGTCGGAGCAGTATAGGACCTGTATACCAGTCTGACAGTCGGAGCAGTATAGGACCTGTATACCAGTCTACAGGTCGGAGCAGTATAGGACCTGTATACCAGTCGGACAGGTCGGAGCAGTATAGGACCTGTATACCAGTCGGACAGGTCGGAGCAGTATAGGACCGGTATACCAGTCAGACAGGTCGGAGCAGTATAGGACCTGTATACCAGTCTGACAGGTCGGAGCAGTATAGGACCTGTATACCAGTCTGACAGGTCGGAGCAGTATAGGACCTGATGTATACCAGTCTGACAGGTCGGAGCAGTATAGGACCTGTATACCAGTCTGACAAGTTGCTGTAGTATAGGACCTGTATACCAGTATGACAAGTTGCTGTAGTATAGGACCTGTATACCAGTCTGACAGGTCGGAGCAGTATAAGACCTGTATACCAGTCGGACAGGTCGGAGCAGTATAGGACCTGTATACCAGTCGGACAGGTCGGAGCAGTATAGGACCTGATGTATACCAGTCTGACAGGTCGGAGCAGTATAGGACCTGTATACCAGTCTGACAGGTCGGAGCAGTATAGGACCTGTATACCAGTCTGACAGCTCGGAGCAGTATAGGACCTGTATACCAGTCTAACAGGTCGGAGCAGTATAGGACCTGTATACCAGTCGGACAGATCGGAGCAGTATAGGACCTTTATACCAGTTTGACAAGTTGCTTTAGTATATGACCTGTATACCAGTCTGACAGGCCGGAGCAGTATAGGACCTGTATACCAGTCTGACAGGTCGGAGCAGTATAGGACCTGTATACCAGTCGGACAGGTTGGAACAGTATAGGACCTGTATACCAGTCTGACAGGTCGGAGCAGTATAGGACCTGTATACCAGTCTGACAGGTCGGAGCAGTATAGGACCTGTATACCAGTCTGACAGGTCGGAGCAGTATAGGACCTGTATACCAGTCTGACAGGTCGGAGCAGTATAGGACCTGTATACCAGTCGGACAGGTCGGAGCAGTATAGGACCGGTATACCAGTCAGACAGGTCGGAGCAGTATAGGACCTGTATACCAGTCTGACAGGTCGGAGCAGTATAGGACCTGTATACCAGTCTGACAGGTCGGAGCAGTATAGGACCTGATGTATACCAGTCTGACAGGTCGGAGCAGTATTGGACCTGATGTATACCGGTCTGACAGGTCGGAGCAGTATAAGACCTGTATACCAGTCTGACAGGTCGGAGCAGTATAGGACCTGTATACCAGTCTGACAGGTCGGAGCAGTATAGGACCTGTATACCAGTATGACAAGTTGCTGTAGTATAGGACCTGTATACCAGTCTGACAGGTCGGAGCAGTATAGACCTGTATACCAGTCTGACAGGTCGGAGCAGTATAGGACCTGTATACCAGTCTGACAGGTCGGAGCAGTATAGGACCTGTATACCAGTCTGACAGGTCGGAGCAGTATAGGACCTGTATACCAGTCTGACAGGTCGGAGCAGTATAGGACCTGTATACCAGTCTGACAGGCTCTGACAGTTTTACACTGCCTGTCTGGCTTCAGTTGAATGCTACCACCCCATCATACACTGAGGGGCCAGGAGCTAGGGGCCTACTACTCCTTCATGGTAGGTACCTCTCACCATGCGAGGCCTCTGGGTTGGGAATGGGATTTTGGTTAATAACCATGGGTTTGCATCTTCTTTCTGTCTCAATCAATCTCTCAAAAGTTAAAATGTTGATCTTTTTTGTGTATTATATCAATTTTCAGGACCCAGGACAAGACTTAAAAAAAAATCTGTTTCTTCCACCACTGTAAGTTTGCGTGCTTGCTTAAACTAAAATAAGAAAATGCGAGATCTTTTTAATCTTTTGACCAACATGCTTCTCTTTTGAAGATAACTTTTAAAATGTATTCTCAATTTGTTTTGGACTGTGTTGTGGTATGGCAGTCTACGGACCATATTACTGTGAGTAAATGTCATTGACTATTCAAGAAACCTGAGTAATTGTTACTTTGTTTTTTCATCACTCAATATGGGCGGTTTTGTGTCTACAATCAATGTCCTTGTCATTCCAGTCATTATGACGTCAGCATTTCTCTGTGGTTTCGACGCTTACATTTTCATTTGTGGGCAAGCTCTCTGGTAAGGTCACCTGTACTGTCCGTGTTGTGTGCATGTTTATACTGTAATTTGAGGTGTTTATAGTCTTATGTATAGTAAAAAGCATGAGCTTCTTGTGTATGGTCTTGTGTGTGTAATGGCTTACTAGTCAATGACAATGAGAAATAACACAATACATTCCACCTCTGCCAGCTCCCACTAAAATATGGCCCTCCCTATCATAGCAGAGGTACGATGTACTGCATGTCGTGTATATATACTCTCACACCAACCTCAAGTCCATCCCAAATACACAACAACAGCATGTCCAAAACTCTTCTTCACATCCATAGTGAACTTCAACAAAACTACCTTTTTGATGAATGCAACGATAACTCATTCCGTCTTTACCTTCCTAGTATCTTTAACAACCCACAGCATATTACTGTCTTCTCGGAGGTCTGCTGGGGGTTGTCTGTTGCTCTGTTTGTGGCTGTTTTAAACCTTCCCTCATATTATGGTACAATTGATTATTCATTGAAGTAATTGTGATGAATACAGTGTAATATGATTGTAATACAAATATAATCATGTTGAACACACTATTGATTATAATTGAATGTAAATTATTATTTCCCCTGTCTACACACTGTCTTATGGATGTGGAATCATGGTGTTTGCAGTTTGAGGAGCCAAGCAGAAATACAGTTCTCTGTGGTAGGTAACTGACAACAGACCTACTGTATATTGTATTGTAACCCTGGACAAGCACATCTGATTCAACTTGTCAACTAATCATCAAGCCCTCAATGAGCTGAATGAGGTGTGTTTGTCAAGGGGAACACTTCCCTAGCAGACTAGGTGACAAATCTGTCCATGTGTCCCTGAGCAAGGCACTTAACCCTAATTGCTCCTGTAAATTGCTCTGGATAAGAGTCTGTTAAATGACTAAAATGTAAGTATGATGCACTGTTGGTTTTGTCCAGGGAAATAAGAGCAAGGTGGTGACCCAGGTGACCCATGCCGTTGTCAACTGTAGAACACTATGTCATGACGTTGGCCTGTTGGGGGAGGTTTATGACCCCATAAATATCCACCCTCTTTTTCCTCTATCTACTCTACCGATGTGACTATTAAAAATCCCTTTGTTAACATAGTCTGGTAACACCAAAAGGTGGGAAAGGGACCATATTTCGGTAATCCAACCAGTTGAAAATATGCGCTGGGACTTGATGAATATGATGTCAGATCAGTTGGCCTCTGAGACATTATTACTGATGATAGGATGACACAAACTGTATCCTGGAAAGTCTACACATTATAGTTATCAGATTCACATGGAATTGTTGTGCAATTTAAATGTTTAAATATGAAACTATTTGTGAAAAGATGAAATGTAATTTTAGCTTCTAAAGGAGAGAATTGGTTGTTATAGAGTAAACTCTGCTCACTCAGAGGCCCCGCCCAAGTGAACAGACATTGGTTGTAAACTATGAAACACGCCCTTCTTTCACCACTATATAAACCCGTTGACAAAAATTCTACTTTCTCTTCCAAGGACGTGAGGACTTGCGGTCCCTGCGTTAAAAGGACAAGATCACTTACAGAACTAAGCCAACCTCAGCGTGAGCTCTGGTTGAACGACAAGAACCTAACGAAATTAGCATCGAATTTCAACGTGAAGATGACGGTCAACACGCTGAAAGGATGAATTACGACTATACCAGCCAGAATATAACATGAGCTTAAAGTATGACAACTTGGTATGAACTTTGAACTCTTATTCACTAAAGAAGTGATACCTCCGAGCCGATTGAGTTAGCCGCAGCAACTGGAAACGTGGGCTAGGAGAGGACGGACAGAGTATCCATTCTACCGCGCTCCAGTTCACCACTAGACATTCTTCAGAGGACAAGAGATCCATGCTGGACAACCCGGCCTTCTATCTACGACCAATCTACCAAAGCGCAGCTCAGAGTAAATATTTATTGCATTTTCATTTTCCAAATGGGCAGTTATTTAGAATGCATAAGATGCTGTATTTACGATAGCGTAGCTGCCTACGACCCGATAGAGACACAAAATCTTTTTGTTCCTCAGTCTTCCTGCTCTTTCATTCAAAACCCAACCCCCTTTCTTTGTGTAACCAGCCGTCATATCTGTTCCGTCCGCTAGGGACGTTTTCCTTTATGACATCATTTGTAATCAATGTATGATCCATTCTGTGTAGATGTAATTCTGTGTGATTATTTAGGTATTTAGTAAATAAATAATTCAACCAAATTTTGTATTACTTGTTAGCCAGGGTTTGTGAAGACAACCAAGAATTTACAACTTTCAGATGAGACTGAGTAAGGTGACGATTAATAATTGACTGCTACTAATGTAAAAGACTACCAGGTCTTTAAGAGTTTATTCGGAAGATAACAGCTCTATAAACATTATTTTGTGGTGCCCTGACTTTCTAGTTAACTACATTTACATGATTAGTTTAATCAGGTAAAATTAATTACAGAGAAATTATTTTTTAGAATAGCATGTCATATCACTTAATCCGGCATAGCCAAAGACACGACAACTAAGTAGAGTGGTCAATGGCATTTCCTGTGGTACCTACATTGCCAAGCTGCCATTGGATGAACTGATCTCAGGACCTGATATATTCAAGCTGATAGGATCTCAGTGTAACCATGGTGACTGATGGACCAACTCTGCTCTGGCATCTGTCAATCTTTCACGATCAAATCTGGATACTCTCTGTAGGTGCTGGTTTTGATCAAATGGAAAATTGTACAGAATTTAAAATAAAGATAAACCTTCTGCAATTATAATCCCATTCAAACTGAATGACACACTACAAAATACATTTTAAAATGTACTAATATTTTTTACACTGATTTGAACTATTTCTATCATAAAAATATCTCCCCTGAAGCTTATAATATGAAGTTTATTTCCAAAATGCTATATCTACCAATTTTTCACATTTGTGTTTCTTTCATCAGAAATGGTTGCTTATGGGTTCCTTCATGTGTGGGTAAAATATTACTTCTCTCAGATTTTTATTAACAGATTTTAGATGTATGAATTTTTATTGTATTTTTTTATGCTAAACGCTATATATCTATTGTTTAGCTGGAATGGAACGTTTGTATCCTGTATATTTGACTGTGATATGTGGTTGTCTCACCAAGCTATCTTAAGAGGAATGCACTTACAGTACTGTAAGTCGCTCTGGATACGAGCATCTGCTAAATGACTAAGATGTCAAATGTAAATGTTTTACATACAGATTTCATACTACTATATGGATTTTTAGCACTTAGGAAATAAACATGGTTATTTGTCTCTCTGAAATGAAACCAAGTGATAGACTTTACATTTTAGCAGACGCTCTTATCCAGAGCGACTTACAGTAGTGAATGCATACATTTCATACATTTGTTTCTCCGTACTGGTCCCCCGTGGGAATCAAACCCACAACCCTGGCGTTGCAAACACCATGCTCTACCAACTGAGCTACTTGGGACCACATTTTAAACAAATACTGTACATGTCTGTCATTCAACAGCCCCATACTATGATTAGATAGTGAAAAAACACACCAAAGCTAATTTACCAACATTTCTGAAAATGTGTATATATAGTGTTTTGTCATGAAACTCTTCATATTGTTTTATATTAGTTTATCTATTGAAAATGTATGCTTTGGTTAAAGTCTTCCATGTACAATAGTCTAATACGAATGTTTTGAATAAGAAAATACACCAACCTGCCTTTCAATAGATCTACACTCTGATATGCATGCACACATACAGAACACACAGATACACAGTCAAAAAAACACACAAAACAACTTGCAAACTCAAAAATTGAAATGCAGAGGGCTTTAATAAATAAAAGTATAAGGTACATACAGAAGTTCAAGTAACGAAGGAGGTGTTTGTACTAGGTTCACAGTTCAGATGTAACAGCATACTCCCAACATCACCATGGCCACAAGCACAGAGATGCTCTCTAATCCAGGGTTAGGATCAATTCACTTCCTGAATTGACTGAATTCAAATGGAATTCACCCCAACCCTACTGTAAGTCCTAGCTGGCCCTGTATCCCTCTCCCCGACCTCCAAGTCAAACTATTTGCTGTAGAGGACACATTGGTCTTGCTCCTGTAAGTCACTCTGGATAAGAGCATACGCTAAATGACAAAAATGTAAATGGAATAGAAACATTATTGGTATGTTCAGACAGTTCGGGCTAACGTACTTCTTCTGGTTTGCTCATCCAGGTAAAAGGTGTTAATATGGAGTTAGATATCTGCCAAAGGTTGAACGCACAACATTTGGGCAGTTCTTTGACGCCATATGTTTAGCTAGTCTACGCCTGAGCTGTAGAGATGAAAGGAAGTTAGTGTGTGCTGTGCTAACACAAGCTGTCCAGTACAAGTTGGGTGTTGTGGTATAAAGAGACATATGGTTCAAACTGTATGGACTTTTCACTTCACTGATATTTATGGCCCACATACATTTCTATTTGATCGTCTGTATTTATTTTTTATTGGACTACGTTCTACAAACATGTCATGGAGACGACACCTAGATTTCACTACCACATGCCCCACCCTGTCTTCAGAACTACATCATCAGAACAATATAAAAGTATTCAAATAGACTGCTGCTGGTTGTTTGGGGTTGAAAATATCAAAGAGGAAGAGTTTAAAAACACATGAGCATCACATAAAGGTACCTGCATTGAGTAACAACATGTACAGTCTTTATTGGATTGTTTGGTATGGAGAATGTCCATCTACACCTGCCAACCGGGTTTGAGGATCAATGACTATCTCTCATTTTAAATTCTAAACTTGACCCTGTGATGACCCATGGTTACCAGGAAGTAAGTGTGTGTGTGTGTGTGTGTGTGTGTGTGTGTGTGTGTGTGTGTGTGTGTGTGTGTGTGTGTGTGTGTGTGTGTGTGGTGTGTGTGTGTGTGTGTGTGTGTGTGTGTGTGTGTGTGTGTGTGTGTGTGTGTGTGTGTGTGGGGGGATGTATGAGGGAAAAAAAGTGAAATGTGTGACGGTTACGTCAAAATGTACATACAGCACAAACGCACGTTACTTCAGTAAACACAGGGGTGGACTTTCACAGTGAGGGGGCGAGGTTACCAGGTGGGGTGGGGTGGGGTCATGTGACATGAAACGTTTATCTGAGGGGTGGTAGAATTGGGTCGGGTGGGGCTTAGGCAGGAAGGGGTGGAGCTACTTGGCGTTGGCAGAGCCGCTGAGCATCTTCCTGATGGCCTGGCAAATGGCTTCGCGGTCGATGCCGTAAATCTTGAGCAGCTCGTTGGGCTTGCCGCTGCGGGGTACGTGGGCCACGGCCAGCCGCTGTAGGGTGAAGCCCTGCTCGTTCACCACCGCTGAGCACACTGCCTCCCCCAGACCACCTGAGGAACAGCAACAATACATTAAATACGTGACATGAGAGAGGGAAGGGACAGGAAGAACCTTCTCTGCGACAGGGTTACGGTCAATTCATATTCAATTCAGTCAATTTGAAATTCGGTTTCCTTCCCGAAATTTGCTGAATTGAAATGGAATTGACCCCAATCTGGGACACTAGGATTAAGTTGAGCTCAAACACTGACCTAAGGTCAGCTTTGTGTTTATCCCTCTACACTTAAAGGTTATGATTGTGGGTAGATAAGCTGATCCTAGATCAGTGCCAACTGCCTAAAGGTTCTACCTGAAGCCACTCGTTGCTCATTGATCATTTGGATGAAGCCATTGATCTATTTCTGTTGCCATGCAAGCCCCCCCCCCCCCCCCATATTCTCACCCTCTATCTGTCCTTCTTCGTTCTCTCACTCTTTTTCTCCCATGCTATCCCTAGTTTCTCTGCCCTTAGGGGACGGATAGGGGGATGCTACTGATTTTGGAAGCCACACATCTTTGGTCCAGTCTGTCCCCTCCCCACCCCCACTCTCATCTCCTCCGGCCCTAACCTACACAGACACAGGCTGGGCAGGACTAGGCATGGCTGTCTGTGTTGGACATAGCTGTCTATGTGATATCTGGGTCACAGAAAGCCCCATGGGAACACACTCCACTAAGGAAATCTGACAGCACTCTGCTTCCCTGGCCCTCACACACACACACACACAGATATACAGTCTCCCTCCTCAGCAAACAAAATACACCAGAACAGAATATATCTCGCCCACCATGACAGCGCCTAACACGTGATGCCTCTCGAGCCAATGACAACATGCCACTGCATCACGTCTCAGCCACTCATCCAATTGGAACATGCCACCGCAACACACCCCAGTGTCTATGGGCCAATGAGAGGACACTGGCTGCATATTCATAAATAAATAATGGCAAAATATTTCAGGTTGCCAGGTTGTAAAGGCCATGCAATATATATGGCTAAAACACTACAATGTGGCTAAACTACATAAAAGTACCCTCGAGTGCTGGAGTCTGGTGAAGTGGTTACTTCCTGGTGTTTGGCCCCTCTCTAACTTCCTGATGTTTGGTCACTCTCTAACTTCCTGATGTTTGGTCACTCTCTAACTTCCTGGTGTTGGTCCCTCTCTAACTTCCTGGTGTTTGGTCCCTCTCTAACTTCCTGGTGTTTGGTCCCTCTCTAACTTCCTGGTGTTTGGTCCCTCTCTAACTTCCTGGTGTTTGGTCCCTCTCTAACTTCCTGGTGTTTGGTCCCTCTCTAACTTCCTGGTGTTTGGTCCCTCTCTAACTTCCTGGTGTTTGGTCCCTCTCTAACTTCCTGGTGTTTGGTCCCTCTCTAACTTCCTGGTGGTTGGTCCCTTTCTAACTTCCTGGTGGTTGGTCCTTCTCTAACTTTCTGGTGTTTGGTCCCTCTAACCTTCTGGTGTTTGGTCCCTCTCTAACTTCCTGGTGTTTGATCCCTCTCTAGCTGCATGGTGTTTGGTCCAAGGAGGTCGGAACACTTGTCAGAAAAAGCGTACCTTCGTAGTAGTGGTCCTCTACAGTGAGGATACGCCCCCTGGTCTGGCGCGCGTGCTCAATGATGGTCTTGGAGTCCAGGGGTTTGATGGTGAACGGGTCAATCACCCTGATGAAGATCCTCTCTGGGAAAACAACAAGGTGGAAAACATAGCGTTAATCAACAGTAGTGCAGAGGGTTGCAGAATTCCCAGGTTTTTCAGAAATCCTGGTTGGAAGATTCACGGAATTAGAAATGAATAAGCTGGAAATCTGGAATCCTTCAACCAGGATTTTTTGAAAACCTGGACATTTGTTACTGGAGTTACTGGAATTGTGGATCCTTGAGTAGAGTGTTTCAGTGGAGAAACAATAACAAGACACAGGCAGCTACACAGAGAATGACTATAAAACCTGAACCTTAAATCATTGTGGGAGGGATTAAGCTTTCTAATCTGGATAAACTTGAACATATAGTTGAGAAAGTCTAACACTTATAGGAGAATAAGATGTTGTGCGCCAACGCTAATGAACTGATTGAATTAAATAGCAGCGCATTAGTACATGGAGCCAATATTAGCGTATGAAGAAAAGAGAGCATTGCCCCAGACAGGAGTAATCAAACTCAGATAAAGTTTTGTCCTGGGTTCCAAGTATTTCTCTGCACCCACATAGTTAGATCATTGATCTGGGTGTAGTTGTACTGTACCTTTCTTGAGCATCTCAGCTGCAGCCACGGCCTCATGCAGAGTAATCCCAGCTCCGATCACAGTCACCTTGTCCTCCGTACTCTGGTGCACCACCTGAGATGGACAGGGAAGGGTTAACAGCAAGGCTCTAGCACATCTCATACAGCTCTTCCTGCTCTAGACTATTGGATGAGAGATGAATTGTTTATCCTACTAGAAGACAACCCTGTCTGTCTGCAGGCTTGTGTTCCAGCCACTCAACCACTTGTACTCCATCCATAGTAGAAACTCGTTCAGTTGTCAGACAAAACGTTCTCAGTGAGATACAGTAGTTCCTATTATGGATGCTGTGCAACTGATTAAACTAATCATTTTACTAATCATAGCACGTCCTGAAGCAGGATAGAAAACTAAAGTGGCTTAGTCAAGGCTGTGATTAGTCTGTGTAGTTAATGTAATGTAGAAAATATTTCAGAGCTGAGTGGTGCTCACCTTAGCCTGTCCAACATGGAAGTCCTCATTGCTGCTGTAGATGATGGGTTTCTCGGGGCGGCTGGTTCTTATGTAGCAAACACCCTAAGAAAAGATAACATAGTACAATGTATATTGGAATTCATTGTAAACAGGTATTACATTGTAGGGTGAGCACACAAAGCCCATCCCCTGGTTTTGGGGGGGTGTGGGAGGTAGAGGGAAAACATAATGTTGGAGGACTAATAACATATTGTGGGAGGGGATGAAAAACCAATAGCATTTTGGGGAGTATGGAGATAAGGACCAATAACATTTTGAGGGTATGGGGATAAGGACCAATAACATTTTGGGGGTATGGGGATAAGGACCAATAACATTTTGGGGTGTATGGGGATAAGGACCAATAACATTTTGAGGGTATCGAGATAAGGACCAATAACATTTTGGGGGTATGGGGATAAGGACCAATTTCTTTTTGGGGGTATGGGGATAAGGACCAATATCTTTTTGGGGGTATGCGGATAATGACAAATAACATTTTGGGGGTATGGGGATAAGGATCAATATCTTTTTGGGGGTATGCGGATAATGACAAATAACATTTTGGGGGTATGGGGATAAGGATCAATATATTTTGGGGTGTATGGGGATAAGGACCAATAACATTTTGGGGTATGGGGATAAGGACCAATATATTTTGGGGGGTATGGGGATAAGGACCAATATATTTTGGGGGGTATGGGGATAAGGACCAATATCTTTTTGGGCGTATGGGGATAATGACAAATAACATTTTGGGGGTATGGGGATAAGGACCAATATCTTTTTGGGGTATGGGGATAAGGACCAATATATTTTGGGGGGTATGGGGATAAGGACCAATATCTTTTTGGGGGTATGGGGATAAGGACCAATATCTTTTTGGGGGTATGGGGATAATGACAAATAACATTTTGGGGGTATGGGGATATGGACCAATATCTTTTTGGGGGTATGGGGATAGGGACCAATATCTTTTTGGGGGTATGGGGATAATGACAAATAACATTTTGGGGGTATGGGGATATGGACCAATATATTTTGGGGTGTATGGGGATAAGGACCAATATCTTTTGGGAGGTATGGGGATAAGGACCAATAACATTTTGGGGTGTATGGGGATAAGGACCAATAACATTTTGAGGGTATCAAGATAAGGACCAATATCTTTTTGGGGGTATGGGGATAAGGACCAATATCTTTTTGGGGGTATGCGGATAATGACAAATAACATTTTGGGGGTATGGGGATAAGGATCAATATATTTTGGGGTGTATGGGGATAAGGACCAATAACATTTTGGGGGTATGGGGATAAGGACCAATATCTTTTTGGGGTATGGGGATAAGGACCAATATATTTTGGGGGGTATGGGGATAAGGACCAATATCTTTTTGGGGGTATGGGGATAAGGACCAATATCTTTTTGAGGGTATGGGGATAATGACAAATAACATTTTGGGGGTATGGGGATATGGACCAATATCTTTTTGGGGGTATGGGGATAAGGACCAATATCTTTTTGGGGGTATGGGGATAAGGACCAATATCTTTTTGGGGGTATGGGGATAATGACAAATAACATTTTGGGGGTATGGGATATGGACCAATATATTTTGGGGTGTATGGGGATAAGGACCAATATCTTTTGGGAGGTATGGGGATAAGAATCAATAACTTTTGGAGGTATGGGGATAAGAACCAATATCTTTTTGGAGGTATGGGGATAAGGACCAATATCTTTTTGGAGGTATGGGGATAAGGACCAATATATTTTGGGGGGTATGGGGATAAGGACCAATATATTTTGGGGGGTATGGGGATAAGGACCAACATCTTGTTGGGGGTATGGGGATAAGGACCAATAACGTTTTGGGGGTATGGGGATAAGAACCAATACATTTTTGGAGGTATGGGGATAAGGACCAATAGCATTTTGGTGGGAGGATATAATAAGTACCTTTGTGCTGGCGGCAAGCTCCACTGCCTTTTCAATAGAAACGCCATCGCTGGGGTAGAAGATGGTTGCCGTGGGGATGGCCCTAAACATGGCTATGTCTTCTAGACCCATCTGGGATGGCCCGTCCTCTCCTGGAACACACACACTCACATAGTTAGAATCCTTTAATTCCAAATTGTTGTCAAATGTAGCAGAAAGCAAACAGTATGTTGTTTTTCAGGGACTTTAGGGGGACTTTTTCACGCTTCATTGAGCGTGCCTGGTGAGAACCACATCCATTTCACACTCCGGGCATGCTCAACAAAACTTGAATACTATTTCAACCCAATGTAAAGTGAAAGGCCTGGTGGACCGACAGACATGCAGGTGTATAAGACCAGAAAGGAATGAGGACAATAGGACAGATTGACGGAGAGAGTGCAGGCAGGTGTGCAGACAGACAGTCGGACAGACAGTAGGACAGACAGACAGAGAGTGGCATGCAGGTGTGCAGGCAGACAGTAGGACAGACAGACAGTGAGAGTGGCAGGCAGGTGTGCAGACAGACAATAGGACAGACAGACAGAGAGAGTGGCATGCAGGTGTGCAGGCAGACAATAGGACAGACAGACAGAGAGAGTGGCATGCAGGTGTGCAGATAGACAGTAGGACAGACAGACAGAGAGAGTGTCATGCAGGTGGACAGACAGACAGACAGACAGACAGACAGACAGACAGACAGACAGACAGACAGACAGACAGACAGACAGACAGACAGACAGACAGACAGACAGACAGACAGACAGACAGACAGACAGACAGACAGACAGACAGAGTGGCAGGCAGGTGTGCAGACAGACACTAGGACAGACAGGCAGATTGAGAGGGTGGCATGCAGTGTACCTGAGGGACTAACAGAGGAGAGGGATATCAGGTCCTCCGGTGAAGGTGACAGCGTCCAGGACAGACAGGGTCAGGGGTCAGGGAGGGGGAGGAGAGAGGGAGGCTAGGGAACTCAGGGGGTGAAGGAGGAGGTGAGGAGGAAAACACAGAAGTGGAGAGAGAGAAAGAAAAATAGGAACTTGGATCAAGGAGGAGGACAGTCACGTTAGGCTTTCAGACCATTTGAGGATGCGTTGACTTGAGGAGCCAATAGAAAGAGTGCAGAGTGTGTGAGGTCACTGGGGAAAGGGTGGGGTTGTGAGGTGATAGGTTACAGATGGGTGTGATGGTGGGAGGTTGTGTGAGTAGCATGTAGTGAGGGTGTTTGGGGTGGATGAATGGCTGACAGACAGACTCACCGATGGACAGGCCACAGTGGGAGCCACACAGATTGATGTTGCTCTCTGAGATGGCAGCCATACGGAGCTGGTCGTAGGCGCGGGTGAAGAAGGAGGCCAGGGTGCTGGCGTACACAACGTTCCTCTCACGGGCAGCGCAACCAGTGGCAACACTCACCTAGAGGGAGGAGGGGAAGAAGGGGTTCCATCATACTATAACAATGGCGGCTGGTGACTTTGGCAAGATTAGTTAGGGCGAATAATGGATGGAAATTATTTTAATGAAGCCACGGGTGACAGCTTCCAAGTCACCGTCTATTCATTTACAAGGGATGCGTCCCAAATGGCCCCATATTCCCTATATAGTGCATTACTTTGTGTGCACCCTGGTTAAAAGTATACTATAAAGGGAATAGGGTGCTATTCAAGACGTAGGCACAAATTCAGGAGGACCATCCTCCTCTTCCTCCCTGGATGAGCCTCCTCTGGAGCCAGGCAGTAAATCTAGTCCCTATTAAACCCCTCGGGGACATGTCCAGTGACCTCCGCAATATATAGAGTTACAGACGCACAAATGTCATACCTCCAAGACATGCTAACCTCTCACCATTACAATAACAGGGGAGGTTAGCATTTTATATCATACCTCCAAGACATGCTAAACTCTCATCATTACAATAGCATTTGTTTTGGGGGCGGTATGATATTACATTACATTACATTTAAGTCATTTAGCAGACGCTCTTATCCAGAGCGACTTACAAAATGGTGCATTCACCTTATGATATCCAGTGGAACAACCACTTTACAATAGTGCATCTAAATCTTTTACTAAATCTTTTTTTTTTTATATATATATTTGTGCGTCTGTAATTTTTTCACTCATAATTATTCAGGATTCAGTCAGAATTATCCATAGCATCCACATTTATGTAAAAGTGTTTATAAACATATTCTATTCGTATTTACAATAAAATTGACTCCAATGACACATACATTATTTACCATTAATTTCTATTGGCCACAAAATGATCTGAAACACAACCAAAACAAACAGCAAATGCATTCAAACAGCAAATGTGTAGAGTCACAAGCTTGATGTAGTCATTGCGTGCTATGAAAATAGGAATAAATACTAAACTTTTTACTACTTTAATACACATGTAATACACATGCAACCCGCCCAAGCCCTCACCATTTCTCCTTCACCCAAATCAAGACAGCTGATGTTCTGAAAGAGCTGCAAAATCTGGACCCATACAAATCAGTCGGGCTAGACAATCTGGACCCTCTCTTTCTGAAATTATTTCCCGAAATTGTTGCAACCCCTATTACTAGCCTGTTCAACCTCTCTTTTGTATCGTCTGAGATTCCCAAAGATTGGAAAGCTGGCGCCGTCGTCCCCCTCTTCAAAGGGGGGGACACTCTAGACCCAAACTGCTACAGACCTATATCTATCCTACCCTGCCTTTCTAAGGTCTGCGAAAGCCAAGTTAACAAACGGATTACCGACCATTTCGAATCCCACCGTACCTTCTCCGCTATGCAATCTGGTTTTAGAGCTGGTCATGGGTGCACCTCAGCCACGCTCAAGGTCCTAAACGATATCATAACTGCCATCGATATGAGACAGTACTGTGCAGCTGTATTCATCGACCTGGCCAAGGCTTTCAACTCTGTCAATCACCACATTCTTATCGGCAGACTCGACAGCCTTGGTTTCTCAAAGGATTGCCTCGCCTGGTTCACCAACTGCTTCTCTGACAGAGTTCAGTGTGTAAAATCGGCGGGCCTGTTGTCCAGACCTCTGGCAGTCTCTATGGGGGTGCCACAGGGTTCAATTCTTGGGCCGACTCTCTTCTCTGTATACATCAATGATGTCGCTCTTGCTGCTGGAGATTCTCTGATCCACCTCTACGCAGACGACACCATTCTGTATACTTCTGGCCCTTCTTTGGACACCGTGTTAACTAACCTCCAGACGAGCTTCAATGCCATACAACTCTCCTTCCGTGGCCTCCAACTGCTCTTAAATGCAAGTAAAACTAAATGCATGCTCTTCAACCGATCGCTGCCCACACCTGCCCACCCGCCCAGCATCACTACTCTGGACGGTTCTGACTTCTGAATATGTGGACAACTATAAATACCTAGGTGTCTGGTTAGACTCTAAACTCTCCTTCCAGACTCACATTAAGCATCTCCAATCCAAAATTAAATCTAGAATCGGCTTCCTAGTTCACAACAAAGCATCCTTCACTCATGCTGCCAAACATACCCTCGTAAAACTGACCATCTTACCGATCCTGGACTTCGGCGATGTCATTTACAAAATAGCCCCCAACACTCTACTCAACAAATTGGATGCAGTCTATCACAATGCCATCCGTTTTGTCACCAAAGCCCCATATACTACCCACCACTGCGACATGTACGCTCTCATTGGCTGGCCCTCGCTTCATACTCGTCGCCAAACCCGCTGGCTTCAGGTCATCTACAAGTTTCTGATAGGTAAGGCCCGCCTTATCTCAACTCACTGGTCACCATAGCAGCACCCACCCGTAGCACGCGCTCCAGCAGGTATATCTCTCTAGTCATCCCCAAAGCCAATTCCTACTTTGGCCACCTTTTCTTCCAGTTCTCTGCTGCCAATGACTGGAATGAATTGCAAAAATCACTGAAGCTGGAGACTCTTACCTCCCTCACTAGCTTTAAGCACCAGCTGTCTGAGCAGCTCACAGATCACTGCACCTGTACATAGCCCATCTGTAAATAGCCCATCCAACTACCTCATCCCCATACTGTATTTATTTATTTATCTTGCTCCTTTGCACCCCTTTATCTCTACTTGCACATTCATCTTCTGCACATCAATCACTCTAGTGTCTAATTGGTATATTGTAATTACTTCGCCACCATGGCCTATTTATTGCCTTACCTCCCTTTTCTTACCTCATTTGCACACACTGTATATAGATTTTCTTCAACTGTATTATTGACTGTATGTTTTGTTCATTCCATTTGTTACTCTGTGTTGGTGTATGTGTCGAACTGCTTTGCTTTATTCTTGGCCAGGTTGCAGTTGTAAATGAGAACTTGTTCTCAACTTGCCTACCTGGCTAAATAAAGGTTAAATAAAAAAATATAAGTGAATTTGTCCCAATACTTTTGTTCCCCCTAAAATGGGGGGGACTATGTACAAAAAGTGCTGTCATTTCTAAACAGTTCACCCAATATGGATGAAAATACCCTCATCTTGAAGCTGTCAGTCCTCACTTTAACCTTTAACCTTTAACCCCAGTCATTGTTTTATTTAACATCCAAACTTTTAGGGTATAGAGCCAAAAAACAAAATCCCTCTCTGTCCCAATAATTAAAGAGGGCACTGTACTTCATTTGTATGGTTGTCCTGCACCTGCAGAGTCTTAGACATGTAGGAAGTTACTGAACACAAATCAGCTGCAGATACAGTACTTCTGAAGTTCAGCAGAACCACAGAATTACATAGAACAATATTTATTGTATCTCTATGACCTGAAGATCCAAAGGGTCAAGTGAGGTCTCCATGGGAACGATAACTGCTGAGCCAATCACAATCAAAGGGAGGGTTCATGCCTCCAGAAGTTATGTAAAAGTCAGTGAGAAGTCAGTCAGTCCAAAAGCACAGGAGCTTACAGTACCATATGTGAGGAATCACTCTCATGCATTGTCATTTCCTATTTCCTGTCTCCAGAGCCCTCCCCGATCCCCCTGCTCCTCTCCTCAATGTAATATGGACTCATTCATATTCTATAGCAGTACCAAACAGAGGTACTATTATCCCATGTCCCTATTCTCCACTACTTTGAATCTGGACAAAGAGGACAGAAGTCCTGTTATTGACTCCTGTCATTGTATAGAAGAGTATTTAATTAGTCTCCTTCTCTGTATCTCTCTCTCAACATATATATTTTTTTATTTTCTGTTTACCAAAAACGGTGGCGGGGTGTCCACTGTGTGATTATTTGAGTTTCAGCTTGCCCCTTTGATGCAGTATTCACAAACACATGACATAATGCAGTCATAAATCAGTCATAACATTAACACCAGTGCCTCTCTGATTTTCTCATGCTTCTCTTATCAATATTAATGATTCCTCATTTGAACCTGTCATTCTGGCTCTTTTCTGCACATCGTCTTTATGATAATAGTCTAGCAGCCAGCGAGCCAGCCAGTCAGTCAACCAGTCAGTCAGTCAGTCAGCCTGTCAGTTAGTCAGTCATCCAGGCAGTCACCTACCCAGTCAGTCAGTCAGGCAGTCAGTCAACCAGTCACCCAGGTCGTCAGCCAGTAAACCAGTCCGTCAGCCAAACATTCACCCAGTCAGTCAGTGAGATCAGCCGGACGGCCACACCCACCCTCCTCTCTGATGAATATTTCACCTCTCATCTCAACATGACTGACTTGTTATAACGGCTGCTCAAACACAGCCCTGACCTACATCTGAACAGGCTGCCAGGAGGAACCAGACAAATGACCAGGCAGCTACTGTATACAGTACAGCCAGGCCTGAATGGCTGGCTCTTCCAAAATGTTAATGTATGGATAGATTGCAATGAGGGGGTGAAATAAGTGGGGAGGGGAGAGAGAGAAACAGAAAGATAGAGATATATTTTCTTATTTTTATATATATTTTTTTTACTTCAGTTTATTTAGTAAATACTTTGTTAACACTTATTTTTCTTAAAACTGCATTGTTGGTTAAGGGCTTGTAAGTAAGCATTTCACTGTAAAGTCTACACCTGTTGTGTTTGGCGCATGTGACAATACAATTTGATTTGATTTGATTTTGATTGGAAAGAGAGAGAGAGACCTACAAAGACAGACAGAGATAGAAAGAGAAAGAGAGAAATAGACAAAGCGAGTGGTGGGCAGTATACTGTATGAGAGGCTGCAGAGCCATAGGCAGCAGCCAGCTGTGTGTAGGGAGGGAGGGAGCATGGCGAGGCATCGGAGGAATGGAGGGAGGGAGGGAGCATGGCATACTGTAAGTAGGTCATGTCGCAGCCTCTCTGCCTCTCTCTACAGTCCCAGTGTTACATTATGGATGGACCCACATCTCAGCCTCTCTGCCTTTCTCTACAGTCCCAGTGTTACATTATGGATGGACCCACATCTCAGCCTCTCTGCTTCTCTCTGCTTCTCTGTTCAAACCCAGGTCTGGGGACAGGGTATTCTGTTCAACCCCAGGTCTGGGGACAGGGTATTCTGTTCAACCCCAGGTCTGGGGACAGGGTATTCTGTTCAAACCCAGGTCTGGGGACAGGGTATTCTGTTCAACCCCAGGTCTGGGGACAGGGCATTCTGTTCAAACCCAGGTCTGGGGACAGGGTATTCTGTTCAACCCCAGGTCTGGGGACAGGGCATTCTGTTCAAACCCAGGTCTGGGGACAGGGCATTCTGTTCAACCCCAGGTCTGGGGACAGGGCATTCTGTTCAAACCCAGGTCTGGGGACAGGGTATTCTGTTCAACCCCAGGTCTGGGGACAGGGCATTCTGTTCAAACCCATGTCTGGGGACAGGGCATTCTGTTCAAACCCAGGTCTGGGGACAGGGCATTCTGTTTATCATCAGAGAGAGAGATGTAAGTAGAGGAGAGAGGACAGCTAAACTGAGCCACCAAATGCTGCTACAATTGTATTTCTTATTTTAATCTGAGTACATCTCTACATTTCAGGATAGATTCTTATTTATTTTTTTACAAAAATATTTATTTGGAGGACAGGTCATCTTTTAAAAGCTTGGTGAGGTTAGAGAAAGTGTTTGTCTGTGTTTATAGAGTGGTAATACTTAGCTCCTGTCACGACCGTCGGATGAAGTAGACCAAGGTGCAGCGTGGTGAGCGTACATTTTCCTCTTTATTGAATGTCGCCAGCAAAACCAATAAACAATACAAAACCACCGTGAAGCTTACAGGGCAAAGTGCCACAAACAAAGTTAACTACCCACAAGGACAGGTGGGAAAAAGGGCTGCCTAAGTATGGTTCCCAATCAGAGACAACGATAGACAGCTATCCCTGATTGAAAACCATACCCGGCCAAAACAAAGAAATACAAAACATAGAAAATAGAACATAGAATGCCCACCCAAATCACACCCTGACCAAACCTAAATAGAGAAATAAAAAGGCTCTCTCAGGTCAGGGCGTGACAGTTCCAATAGGTTTCTCCTGATCCTGACCTCATCACCTGTGACCAGGATCAACTCAAGAGGGTTAGGTTTAATTTCCTACCATGTTCTGTTGAGCGATGTAACACTCCACAAAGCGGTTGGGATGTTCGTTCTTGAAGATCTCTGAGTAGGTGATGTTGTTGGTGTCTCCGTCCAGGACCACCACGCGCTCATTGTAACGACCCAGTTTAGCCAGGGCCATGCCATAGGCTTTCCTGGTGGAAATCTGTAGAAAGACAACCATTCAATCAATTAATCAACCAATCAACTAATCAATCAATCAACCAATCATTAATAATAATAAGAAAGCAATAAGTCAAAAAGACAATACGTCTACCTGTTATTTATGCATCATTATACGACCTTCTAGTTGACAGTACTCAAAGTTGTGACAGTTTATTTTATATCTTGTTTGGGACTATGGGCTGAGTCCCAAGTGTCAGTGCAGTCAATAATGTTGACACCTCTGTGATTGGGATGAGAGCACAATCCCAGATGTACTGTAAATGGTGAGGTGCAATGGAGGCTGCTGAGGGGAGGACCACTAGCCTGTCCTCCTGTGGTGAGGTGTGCGTTCTATGTGTTACCTTCTCTCCCTGCTTGTAGGCGGGGGCGCTGGGCATGCGGATGTTGCACAGGCTGACTGGCGGGGCGTCCTCCATGGGCGTGGCAGGGTACAGGCGCTTGCTGCTGTTCATGATGCGCGCCTGCAGATCCTTCACGACTCCCTCAGCCATGTCTTTGGGCAGGGGCTTGGCATGCCAGCCCATCTTATCCTCCACAGCTGGCAAACGTGGACAGCAAAATACACAACATCAAAATACATACAGTATACTCAACATTATATTGTATACGCATACATAGGCCCAGGAATTTTTCCTGATCATGTGACCTGACCAGTAAAAACTCTGGTACTGAAATCAGGTCACATGGTCAGTAAAAAGTCCTTAGCGACACATTATACAGTAGTGACTTGTGTGTGCATATACTGAGATAGAGGGAAGTCCATCACTGAGATAGAGGGTAGCCCATCACTGAGATAGAGGGAAGCTTATCACTGAGATAGAGGGTAGCCCATCACTGAGATAGAGGGTAGCCCATCACTGAGATAGAGGGTAGCCCATCACTGAGATAGAGGGAAGCCCATCACTGAGATAGAGGGAAGCCTATCACTGAGATAGAGCGTAGCCCATCACTGAGATAGAGGGTAGCCCATCACTGAGATAGAGGGAAGCCCATCACTGAGATAGAGGGTAGCCCATCACTGAGATAGAGCGTAGCCCATCACTGAGATAGAGCGTAGCCCATCACTGAGATAGAGCGTAGCCCATCACTGAGATAGAGCGTAGCCCATCACTGAGATAGAGCGTAGCCCATCACTGAGATAGAGCGTAGCCCATCACTGAGATAGAGCGTAGCCCATCACTGAGATAGAGGGTAGCCCATCACTGAGATAGAGGGTAGCCCATCACTGAGATAGAGGGAAGCCCATCACTGAGATAGAGGGAAGCCCATCACTGAGATAGAGGGTAGCCCATCACTGAGATAGAGGGAAGCCTATCACTGAGATAGAGGGTAGCCCATCACTGAGATAGAGGGTAGCCCATCACTGAGATAGAGGGTAGCCCATCACTGAGATAGAGGGAAGCCCATCACTGAGATAGAGGGTAGCCCATCACTGAGATAGAGGGTAGCACATCACTGAGATAGAGGGTAGCCCATCACTGAGATAGAGGGTAGCCCATCACTGAGATAGAGGGTAGCCCATCACTGAGATAGAGCGTAGCCCATCACTGAGATAGAGGGAAGCCCATCACTGAGATAGAGGGAAGCCCATCACTGAGATAGAGCGTAGCCCATCACTGAGATAGAGCGTAGCCCATCACTGAGATAGAGGGAAGCCCATCACTGAGATAGAGCGTAGCCCATCACTGAGATAGAGCGTAGCCCATCACTGAGATAGAGCATAGCCCATCACTGAGATAGAGGGAAGCCCATCACTGAGATAGAGCGTAGCCCATCACTGAGATAGAGCGTAGCCCATCACTGAGATAGAGCATAGCCCATCACTGAGATAGAGGGAAGCCCATCACTGAGATAGAGCGTAGCCCATCACTGAGATAGAGCGTAGCCCATCACTGAGATAGAGGGTAGCCCATCACTGAGATAGAGCATAGCCCATCACTGAGATAGAGGGTAGCACCATCACTGAGATAGAGCATAGCCCATCACTGAGATAGAGGGTAGCCCATCACTGAGATAGAGCATAGCCCATCACTGAGATAGAGGGTAGCCCATCACTGAGATAGAGGGAAGCCCATCACTGAGATAGAGCATAGCCCATCACTGAGATAGAGGCCTAGTATGAGTAATATAATGTAACCAGTAGCCATGTGAGGCTGAGAGTACCTGGGATGCCCTTGCCCTTGGTGGTCTTGGCGATGATGGCAGTGGGCTGGTGGCGAGCCTGGCTCAGAGCCTTACACAGCTCCTCCACACTGTGCCCATCCACGATGATGGCATGCCAACTGTAGAAACACATCAGAAAACCCATTTCACATATGGAAACACATGAACACACTTTCTCTACTCATACACACATAAACAATACATTCCACATATCGAAACACATGAACACACTTTCTCTACTCATACACACATAAACAATACATTCCACATATGGAAACACATGAACACACTTTCTCTACTCATACACACATAAACAATACATTCCACATATGGAAACACATGAACACACTTTCTCTACTCATACACACATAAACAATACATTCCACATATGGAAACACATGAACACACTTTCTCTATTCATTCACACATAAACAATACATTCCACATATGCCCACTAATGTTGACATATGCCTTCACACATTCAGACTCGTTCTCCCAGCACATTCACAAAGATGATCACTCTCTCCTCGTAAACCCACTTTCACTCACACACACACACACACACACACACACACACACACACACACACACACACACACACACACACACACACACACACACACACACACACACACACACACACACACACACACACTCACCCGAAGGCCTCACAGCGTTTCTGATACTTCTCCACGTGGTGCTGCAGGGGAGCTGGGTCGGTCTGGCCCAGACGGTTGATATCCAAGATGGCCACCAGGTTGTCCAGCTGGTAGTAGGAGGCGAAGGACATGGCCTCCCACACTGCCCCCTCAGACAGCTCCCCATCCCCCATCAGACAGAACACACGGTAGCTGGGGAAGAGAAAGGGACGGATGGGTAAGACAGGGGTGTGTGTGTGTGTGTGTGTGTGTGTGTGTGTGTGTAGTGTGTATGTACCCACACCACCCCCTGCATCTGTCTAGGGGACTGGATGGTAACCTTTACACCTCTTTCTATCACACCTACTCTGTTCCCTCACATCTTCACTGAGGCTTCTAGCCACACAGGCTCCTATGAACAGAACAAACACTCATCTTTTAATCAAATGGTTTGATAATCTGCTTATGTTATGAGTTTTAACCACTGTCCACACAAAATCCTTCTCTAGTACAAATCTAGGGCACATTTTGGAGACTGGCAATATCAGCATTCTGCATATCGGAGATCCACATTTCGAGACAAAACCTGAACCCAAACCTGAATTAGATTGAGGAATGTGAGTGTGGTTTTGAACAATAGACTGAGTGATGAATACTAATGTAAACCTGGTCCAATCGGATTCTGAGACAGAATCTTTCTGGATGGTAAAAAAGAACAGAGTTGTGTCTGCCAGGGCTGTGGTAATTAGAGCAGAACAATTGGGATAGCAGAGCATGCAGCCCCTGTACACCCAGAGAACCTTCAAAAACCTCACTATGCTCTAAAGCAGTGTTTCCCAACACTGCTCCTTGAGTACCCCAACAGTACACATGTGTATTGTAGCCCTGGAGACTTGTCAACTAATCATCAAGCCCTCAATGAGTTGCATGAGGTGTGTTTGTCCTGGGCTATAATAAAACGGTACTGTTGGTGGTACTGGAGGACCAGGGTCGGGGAACACTGCTCTAAAGACCTCTAAAATACCACAGTATGAACTAGAGTCCACGCTTGACACTTTAGAATTCAGAGGCATGCAAAGACTTATAATCTGTGTGTGCATGTGTGTGAACTCTTACCTGGACTTGTCAAAGTACTTCCCGGTGTAGGCAATCCCACAGGCCACACCCAGGCCCTGGCCCAGAGAGCCAGTAGCCACATCCACAAACTGCTGCTTCTGAAACTCCAACGCATACACAGGAACAGGACTGTTACTATCACCATAGAGAGCAGGGATGTGTTCAGTAGGTGGAAAACGTCGATGTATTATTATGTTACAAGTTATTGGACAAGTTTAGTGAGGCACTACCTGAACTTGTCCAATAAGAGCACAGATTTTTGTTTACAGTTGCAAAACCTTTTGCTACTGTGTGTTCTTCGGAATATGACCCAGGTTTAGAGTTGTTGTGTGGTCATATCTGTCTGGTCCTAATTGAGGCTAACTGGTAGGCAATTAAAGGTGAGGAGTAGGCTAAGGTCGCGTTCCCCTGCTCAGACGTTGCATGCATCAACCAATGGTTGCATGCCACGACATCGACTGTGCAGTCGGGCACCACATTGCTGTATCATATGATATGGTATGGTTAGCTGATACGTTAAATACCTATCCAGGCATTGTAAGATCTGGCATGGTCATCAATGTCTGAGCAGGAGAACATGACCTAACTGTTAGGCTGTTAAAGGTGAGGTGTAGGATAAAGGTGAGGTGTAGGCTAACTCTTAGGCTATTAAAGGTGAGGTGTAGGATAACTCTTAGGCTACTAAAGGTGAGGTGTAGGCTAACTCTTAGGCTATTAAAGGTGAGGTGTAGGCTAACTCTTAGGCTATTAAAGGTGAGGTGTAGGATAACTCTTAGGCTACTAAAGGTGAGGTGTAGGATAACTCTTAGGCTATTAAAGGTGAGGTGTAGGATAACTCTTAGGCTACTAAAGGTGAGGTGTAGGATAACTCTTAGGCTATTAAAGGTGTGGTGTAGGATAACTCTTAGGCTATTGAAGGTGAGGTGTAGGCTAACTCTTAGGCTATTAAAGGTGAGGTGTAGGCTAACTCTTAGGCTATTAAAGGTGAGGTGTAGGCTAACTCTTAGGCTATTAAAGGCCCAATGCAGATGTTTTTATATCAATATCATATAATTTCTGTGTAACAATTAAGTAACTTACTGTAATATATTTACATTTAATGGGCAAAAATAGTTTTTTATCAAAAAACTATTTCTCAAAAAATAATTTTGCTAGGACTGTCTAGCAGTGGTCTGAGTGGGGAGGGGAAAACTGAAAACTAGCTGTTATTGGCAGAGAGGTTTGGAACACTCTTTGTTATTGGCCGAAACTCCTGTCCATGCAAAACCTGCTGATTTATAAGGTTCTGTGTAGACTGTATTTTCAACCAGCAACTATCAGGAAATAACACTGAGAATTTTTTGGGGCACTTTTACAATGTTAGTTTCAACAGCTGCTGTACAATATGATACAAAACAGAGGAAAAACATAATTTAGTGCTAAGCTATTAAAGGTGATGTGTAGTAGTTATCACTTACAGGTGTGGGGTGTCCCTCCAGGTTGGACTCCACCTGGCACAGAGAGAGCAGCTCACTCTCCTTCAGGAAGCCAGTCTCTGTCCACATGGAGTACAGGGCCGGGGCGGCATGACCCTGAGGAGAGGAACAGACATCTTACTATAGTACTAGTATATGATACTATAACAAAACCTATAACACAACCACAATATAACTGTATAACCAGGAAGAGTAAAATACACTGTTGCTGCTTGCCAGCCAAATAATCATACATATGACAACTGCAGACTAACTGTAATATCTATGAAAAATCTCTTACAAGCCACAACACAGCCATAAGGAAGCAGATGTTGACCGTTATATGACTTTTATCTAACCAAAACAGTGGCTGGTGGTCAAATCAATTAAATAAAATGTAAAACTTCAGTTCAATACAAATTCAATAGAACTTTGTTCATCTACGGTGTCTCACCTTAGAGAGGATGAAGCGGTCGTTGTTGATGTTCTTGGGGTCCTCTGGGCGGTACTTCATTGTGTTGAAGAAGAGCACAGACATGATTTCTGCCACGCTGCAGCATGATGTAGGGTGTCTGGGAGGTTACAGACAGACCAGGGAGGGAGGTTACAGACAGACCAGGGAGGGAGGTTACAGACAGATTACAACAAGTTGGACACAGACTGTTTCTCGCTCTTGCACACGCACACACACACACACACACACACACACACACACACACACACACACACACACACACACACACACACACACACACACACACACACACACACACACACACACACACACAGATCACTTTACAAACTCATAAACATTCAAAATTGACACAGAGCCTATAACTAGATTTGAAGTTGCACAGTCTTAGAGCAATGGGGAAGGATGGGTAACACTATTTAGAGTGTACTTGTCTATCCAAAATACTAATGAGGGGGCCATGCTCAAACCGAGATGCCCTATTGGCTCTCTCTCACGGGAGGTTTGGTGGCACCTTAATTAAGGAGTAGGGGCTTGTGGTAATGACTGGAGCGTTAACAGTGTAATGGTTATCAAATACATCATGATGGCATTCCATTTCCTCTGTTCCGGCCATTATTATGAGCCGTTCTCCCCTCAGCAGCCTGCTCTCTCTTTATCCCAATTACAGTGACGTCAACATCAGAGGGGTAAACCCTCCCCTTGCAAAGCGCCAGTTCAGGTCACGGTCACAACACAGACCTATCCCTGCTACGACGAGACTAACCGGAGGCTGGGGAGAGATGGGGACCATTTTGGCTTCTGTGCGCACGAAGTCAGAGGGCGCCATTTGAAGTCACATTCATCACCGGGCCTATAACGGTTACCTTCCATCTCCAGCCAGCGAAAAACTGAACATAACCACTGAGGCATAATCTAAAAATCTTCTGTTGAAGGAATAGATGCTCTTTAAAAAATGTGTAAAGAACTGCGTAAAACTAAAAGTACCGACCAGATGCTCTAAAAACTCAACAAAACTCAGGAATGCTGGCAAGTAGCCTAGCCCAACCAAAAAAACACACTTGACTTTCCCCAGTAAAGAAATGCGTAGAGGGGTTTTCTCTCAATCATCGACTGCATGGCTGTTGATTATATTGTCTAGGCTGTGTGCGTTCTTGGGCTATTCGTGGATAGGCTACGGTGTTTATTTAGCTATAATAATGCACTTCAAGTGGGTGTTCACACAATAAGATGGATTGCTGACTATTTATTATGAATATTTACTGACCAACATCCCAGACAGGTTTTGTCCTGTGCTAACAAACTCCGAGGCGCTCCTCCATCACTTACTCGCGCGGTTAGACAGATGGAGACGCCAAATAATTTCCAGATTTTGTTCACAATAGAACATTTCTAATAACAAAATAATTTCCAGATTTTGTTCACAATAGAACATTTCCAATAACAAAATAATTTCCAGATTTTGTTCACAATAGAACATTTCCAATAACAAAATAATTTCCAGATTTTGTTCACAATAGAACATTTCCAATAACAAAATAATTGAGCCACAATGGCCAGAAAATCAATCCTGTTCAATAGACATGAATAAATAATGTGTAAGTACACAGTTTTCTGCAATTTAAAGCTATTAAGCAGACTAAGTGTCAGAATTATCCCCGAAGGACTCATATCATACATCCTGTTTCTGTTTCATTCATTCATATCATACATCCTGTTTCTGTTTCATTCATTCATATCATACATCCTGTTTCTGTTTCATTCATTCATATCATACATCCTGTTTCTGTTTCATTCATTCATATCATACATCCTGTTTCTGTTTCATTCATTCATATCATACATCCTGTTTCTGTTTCATTCATTCATATCATACATCCTGTTTCTGTTTCATTCATTCATATCATACATCCTGTTTCTGTTTCATTCATTCATATCATACATCCTGTTTCTGTTTCATTCATTCATATCATACATCCTGTTTCTGTTTCATTCATTCATATCAAACATCCTGTTTCTGTTTCATTCATTCATATCATACATCCTGTTTCTGTTTCATTCATTCATATCATACATCCTGTTTCTGTTTCATTCATTCATATCAAACATCCTGTTTCTGTTTCATTCATTCATATCATACATCCTGTTTCTGTTTCATTCATTCTCCATAGGTCAAACAGAACAAAGAGAGAACATGCGCTACACTTTGCATTTCACATGGATGTGTGTGTGTGTGTGTGTGTGTGTGTGTGTGTGTGTGTGTGTGTGTGTGTGTGTGTGTGTGTGTGTGTGTGTGTGTGTGTGTGTGTGTGTGTGTGTGTGTGTGGTGTGTGTGTGGACCTGTTTAACCAGATGTCCCCACTAGTATAGTAAACAAGGACAAATTTGACCAACTGGGTACATTTTGCCAGTCCCCACAAGGAAAATGCTATTTCTAGTGGGGGTTAGAATTAGTATTCGGGTTCGAATGAGGGTTAAGGGTTAAAGGTTAGGTTTAGAGTTAACGTTAGGTTTTGGAGTTAAGGTTAGGGTAAGAGTTAGGGTTAGGGGGAAATAGGATTTTGAATGGGAATCAATTGTGTGTCCCCACAAGGTTAGCAAAACAAGACTGTGTGTTTTGTGTGTGTGTGTGTGTGTGTGTGTGTGTGTGTGTGTGTGTGTGTGTGTGTGTGTGTGTGTGTGTGTGTGTGTGTGTGTGTGTGTGTGTGTGTGTGTGTGTGTGTGTGTTACGTTTTCATGTGTTTATGTGTGCACCTGTGTGTATGAATGAGTCTTTATACACTCTTCCCTAGATTCACGACTGTGTAATCTGTGTGTGTATATTTTTATGTGTGTGTGTGTATTTGTCTGTCTGTGTCTGGGTCTTACCCGCTGCCCGTTGCGGTGGTAGCCTTGATGCAGTTGATTCGGAGGCGGTTGGCGATGTTCCTGAGCGCCTGCACCGTCTGCTGGTCGGGTTTGTGGTAGTCCTCCATGAAGGCAAAATGTCAAAGCACCAAAAGAACCAATGTGGACTAGACTGCACAGAGGCTGGGCTGTGTGTGTATTTGTATGTGAGTGAGGTTTGGTAGAGGGAGCCCTGCTCGTGTGTGTGAGTGGCAAAGAGAAGAGGGAAAGAAAGGAGGAGAGGCAGGATTTATCCCTAGTGAGAGTTCACACACACACACACGTACGTACACACACACACACACAGAAGAAGGAGGAGAAAGAGGACAGGGCGCGTGCATGATGGTGCAAGGAAGGGTTGTGTTAAGGGTGTGTGTTAGAAAGAGGGTTGTGTTAGGGGTGTGCGTTAGAAACAGGTGTGTGTTAGGGGTGTGTGTTTAAAAAAAAGGGTTGTGTTAGGGGTGTGCGTTAGAAACAGGTGTGTGTTAGGGGTGTGTGTTTAAAAAAAAGGGTTGTGTTAGGGGTGTGTGTTAGAAAGAGGGTTGTGTGTCTGAAAGAGAGGTGGGGTTGCCCATAGTTGAACCAACTGTCCACAAATGTCTTAGGCTTCAGTGTCTAAACTCATTACCAGACTTGAGATATGTGAGTCTTGTCCTTTGTTCCTGTCAACCTCAGTGAGCGCCTCGTCGATCGTGCCTTTGTCTTGTGTGCTTCATGTCACAGAGATAAAGATGTACGTGTCTATGTGTGTAGAGAGAGAGAGAGTAACAGAGAGAAAGAGCGAGAGAGAGGTAGGCTACGCTATAGAGAGAAAGTTAAATCATTTAAGTGGCACGCCAAGGTTTAAAGGTTTAATTTGTTTGAGGGAGGGAGGGAGAGAGAGAGAGAGAGAGAAAGAGGATGAAAGAGGATGAAAGAGGATGAAAGAGAGCGAGAGAGAGAATTGTTTTATTTCTCCTGTCTCACTGAGCACACATCACTGAGCACTGGCCTGGTGTCATCCACACACACACACACATTTGTTTTACTATCCTTGTGGGTACCAAACAAATGTGACTCCTTTCAGGAAGCTAGGCATATGTCACGCGTCACTACTTCACAGGAGAGCCATGTCTAAAATCTAAATGTGTTTTTTGGCAGAAATGCCTTCTGGAACATTTCATGTGCCTTAATAACACATGTGTATGCCATCTGTACATATGAATAGAATTGTTAAATTATGAGCCTAGTTGGTTTAGCCACTGAAAAAGTCAGCAACCTTCCCGCTAGCCATGATTGGCTGAGATAATGAGTGGGCTGGACATGACAAGAGATGAGATCCGGATTGGTCTGCCATGTAGCACTCTTCTGTCTACAACATAGGACACTGTGCTATTTTCCCCAACACATCCATGCAGCATAACCTCAATGAACTGATTACTAAATCATCTGCACAGTGCTACCCCAGCCACTAACCCTCTCCATCAGACTATCCTGTGTGTTTGTAGTCAGAGCGAAAGTCATGGAGTAGTAACAGCGCTGTTAGACAATCTTCTCTTCCCTACAGTCAAATCGATAGCTTTCAAACTTGTTTAAAACAAGTAAATGCAATAGGTGTGCAATGTATTTGCTCAACTGTAAATGGAAAGAAGAAAGGATCATTTCTTATACAAAGTTATTATAACTATTGCTTTTCTCAGAGTGTAACATTTATCATTTCTTATCTCTTATTGCATATGAACTAATATGAATTACAATTACATTGAGCTATTTGTTGATTTATTCTATATTTTGAAAGTCAACTATAAGTTTTGATTCCCTAATTTTCTATATATGCGGTTATATTGCAGTTCCATTGCTGGTAAGGTGGGGATTGGGAGGCTGTGTACTGTCCCCAGCTGCCGACAGGTGATGTACGTGGTGGGTTATACCTCCACCTGGTGGACAGGCTGTAGAAGTACACCTGACCTGTTTCTGACGGGCAACGTCACTGCAGCTGCATGCTTCTCTAAATCAGGCAGGGTTTCCCAAACTCGATCCCCGAGCTCCCCCTGGATGCACGTTTTGTTTTACACAGATGATTCAAATAACCAACTTATCATCAAGCTTTGATTATTTGAATCAGCGATGAAATGCGAGGACCAAAACCAATACACTGCTCTATATGACAACACGTGAGGTGCAATGACTTCAATGAACCATAACAAATGTATGTGCAAAATATAGTGTGCTTGTGTGTCTGAGTGTGTCTAAGTAAGTGTATGTGTGCAAATTTTGTCGGTGTGTGTGTGTGCGTATCTCTGTGTCCGTCTGCACATAATTATCTTTGTGCGTGCCGTGTGTAACAAGATATGTGTGTCAAATGCATCAGAGCTAATGGCGGACTGAAGCAACTGCACACAAAGATTAGAGTTGACTCCATCTAGAGTCTGCTTCATGGTATAGTCCAGAACAGACCACTGAGCTACAGGGAAGAGGGGTAATCCAAAATTAGATTTGTAGGAGATCATTAAAAAAATGTTGGTGAATAATTACAAACCTATTCTATCAATCCAGAGATAATGTAAAGCATCAGTTTACAAACAAACATAATAGTATAAATGCATGTGTATAAACATTCTGTTTACACAAATAAACTCTCTCTCTAACACACACACACACACACACACACACACACACACACACACACACACACACACACACACACACACACACACACACACACACACACACACACACACACACACACACAGTGCGTAATGTTAACCACCAGAGGCCACTGTCTCCCCATAAGAGTCTGCTGTGTGCTACAGACACACCTCGGGCCAGTTTCCCCAGACACAGATTAAACCTAGTCCTGGACTAAAAAGTATTTTCAATGGAGATTCTCCATTGTGTCTGGGAAACCAGTCCCTAGAGTATGAACCTACCACATGAAAGTAGGTGTATGGCGGCCCATAGATAGTAATGGATTGATATACAGTACTCTAAGTGTCTAAGATATGTTTGGTTTACGTTTCATCAGGAAGGACTGAAATGGATCGATGATTAGGTAGACAGGGGTGTCTGTGTTTTTAACTGGGGCTCGAATCACAAGGGTGTGACAGTGCAATGGCACAAGTCAGTTTGTAATTTGAGCACCACATACAATTGTGCTGGGTAAGCATAAGACTTGATGCTACTTTTCTATTGGGAAACAAAAGGGCCTGTGGTTGAGCAATGAGCAGGTTGTTATGGCTGTGCTCCTGTTATATACTATATGTACCTGTGTTTCCTCTTCTGTCACTAGGATCACTGGAGCCTGACTCTCTCTGTCCCTCTAGTGTCCAGATCCCGGCTCAGCACTGCTCTAGGTCCCAGATGTCATCACCCTGCATCCCCTGCCCTCTGCAGCCAGCTGTGATGTCATCACCCTGCACCCCCTGCCCTCTGCAGCCAGCGGGGATGTCATCACCCTGCATCCCCTGCCCTCTGCAGCCAGCTGTGATGTCATCACCCTGTATCCCCTGCCCTCTGCAGCCAGCTGTGATGTCATCATCCTGCATTCCCAGCCCTCTGCAGCCAGCTGTGATATCATCATTCTGCATCCCCTGCCCTCTGCAGCCAGCTGTGATGTCATCACCCTGCCCTCTGCATCCAGCTGTGATGTCATCACCCTGCATCCCCAGCCCTCTGCCACCTCAGAGCCACAGGAATGCCTCTCTACAGACACACAGACAAAAATGTTTTAACAAACGAATGCACACACACACACACACACACACACACACACACACACACACACACACACACACACACACACACACACACACACACACACACACACACACACACACACACATACACCCCCCCCCCCCACACACACACCACCACCACCCTGCATCATCACTTCTTCAGCTCCCACCACTCACCACCCTACCCTCACTGCTTCAGCCCCCGCCACTCACCACCCTACCCTCACTGCTTCAGCCCCAAACACTCACCACACTCACTGCTTCAGCCCCCACCACTCTCCCCCCTCACTGCTTCAGCTCCCACCACTCACCACCCTACCCTCACTGCTTCAGCCCCAAACACTCACCACACTCACTGCTTCAGCCCCCACCACTCTCCCCCCTCACTGCTTCAGCTCCCACCACTCACCACCCTTCCCTCACTGCTTCAGCTCCAAACACTCACCACACTCACTGCTTCAGCCCTCACCACTCTCCCCTCTCACTGCTTCAGCCTTCACCACTCTCCCCCTCAATGCTTCAGCCTTCACCACTCTCCCCCTCAATGCTTCAGCCCTCACCCCTCTCCCCCCTCACTGCTTCAGCCCACACCACTCTCCCCCTCAATGCTTCAGCCCTCACCCCTCTCCCCCCTCACTGCTTCAGCCCACACCACTCTCCCCCTCAATGCTTCCGCCCTCACCCCTCTCCCCCCTCACTGCTTCAGCCCACACCACTCCCCCCTCACTGCTTCAGCCCACACCACTCTCCCCTTCAATGCTTCAGCCCACACCACTCCCCCCTCACTGCTTCAGCCCCCACCACCCTCCACCCTCACTGCTATTGCCCCACCACTCTCTACCCTCACTGCTTCAGCCCGCCATTCTCCAACCCCCCACCAACACCACCCCCACCGTGCTCCAGCCTCCCACCCACCAACACTGTCCTCCTTTCCCACTTCCACAACAACTCCTCTGGGCTCCTGAGTCCCGTCAGAAAGGCTTTCCTTCAAAGAGACCCACAGGTGCCAACCAATGGGAGCCTGAGAACGGGGGCGCCACATGACAAAAGGGCAGCCAATCCAATAACCCCACAGATGTGCACTTCCTGGAGGGAAAGTACATTGAGAGAGCATGAATGTTTCTATTTTTACTCACTCTGGCAGAAAAAGAGAAGCTGGAGAACCACTTTTAAAACAACGCCTTAATATAACACAGAGGAGAAAAACAACTAGGCCCTGGAATAGCACTGAACAAGTGTACTGCTGGGCTCTTCTGATTAATGGGCTCTGGATCAGAACAAAAGAAGTAAGAATACTCACACACACACAACACACACACACACACACACACACACCACACACACACACACACAACACACACACACACAACACACACACACCCACACACATTAATGAACCTATGAACATTCTCTTATTCATGCAGTGCCTTCAGAAAGTATTCATACTCCTTGACTCATTCCATATTTTGTTGTGTTACAGCCTGAATTCAAAATTGATTAAAAATAATAATAATCTCACCCATCTATACACACAATAACCTATAATTACAAAGTGAAAACATGTTTTTAGACATGTTTCAGAAATATCTAATTTACAGAAAGTACCAGTCAAAGGTTTGGGCACATCTACTTATTCAAGAGTTTTTCTTTATTTTTACTATTTTCTACATTGTAGAATAATAGTGAAGACATCAAAACTATGAAATAACACATATGGAATCATGTAGCAACCAAAAAAGATTCCTCAAAGTAGCCACCCTTTGCCTTGATGAAAGCTTTGCACACTCTTGGCATTCTCTCAACCAGCTTCACCTGGAATGCTTTTCCAACAGTCTTGAAGGAGTTCCCACATATGCTGAGCACTTGTTGACTGCTTTTCCTTCACTCTGTGGTCCAACTTATCCCAAATCATCTCAATTGGGTTGAGGTTGGGTGATTGTGGAGGCCAGGTCATCTAATGCAGAACTCCATCACTCTCCTTCTTGGTCAAATAGCCCTTACACAGCTTGGAGGTGTGTTGGGTCATTGTCCTGTTGAAAGAAAAATGATAGTCCCACTAAGTGCAAACCAGATGGGATGGCGTATCGCTGCAGAATGCTGTGGTAGACATGCTGGTTAAGTGTGCCTTGAATTCTAAATAAATCACAGACAGTGTCACCAGCAAAGCATGCCCACACCATCACACCTCTTCCTCCATGCTTCACAGTGGGAACCACACATGCAGAGATCATCCAAGATCACTTATTCTGCATCTCACAAAGACAGGGCGGTTGGAACCAAAAATCTCATCAGACTAAAGGACAAATTATCACTGGTCTAATATCCATTGCTCATGGTTCTTGGCCCAAGCAAGTCTCTTCTTATTATTAGTGTCCTTTGCAGCAATTTGATCATGATTCCTGATTCACCCAGTCTCCTCTGAAAAGTTGATGTTGAGATGTGTCTGTTACTTAAACTCTGTGAAGCATTTATTTGGGCTGCAATTTCTGAGGCTGGTAACTCTAATGAACTTATCCTCTGCAGCAGAGGTAACTGCGGGTTTTCCTTTCCTATGGCGGTCCTCATGAGAGCCAGTTTCATCATAGAGCTTGATGGTTTTTGCGACTGCACTTGAAGAAACTATCAAAGTTCTTGAAATGTTCCTGTTCTTGCCATAATATGGACTTGGTATTTTACCAAATAGGGCTAGCTTCTGTTTACCACTCCTACCCTGTCACAATACAACTGATTGGCTCAAATGCATTAAGAAGTAAAGAAATTCCACAAATTAACTTTTAACAAGGCACACGTGTTAATTGAAATGCATTCCATGTGACTACCTCATGAGCTGGTTGAGAGAATGCCAAGAGTGGGCAAAGCTGTCATCAAGGCAAAGGGTGCCTACTTTGAAGAATCTCAAATATAAAATATATTTGGATTTGTTTAACACTTTTTTGGTTACTACATGATTCCATATGTGTTATTTCATAGTTCACTATTATTCTACATGTAGAAAATAGTAAAAATAAAGAAAAACCCTGGAATGAGTAGGTGTGTCCAAACTTTTGACTGTTACTGTAAGTATTCACACCCCTTTGCTATGACACTTTAAATTGAGCTCAGGTGCATCCAACTTCCTTTTATCATCCTCGAGATGTTACTACAACTTGATTGGAGTCCACCTGTGCCAAATTAAATTGTTTAGACATGGTATAAGGTCCCACTGTTGGCAGTGCATGTCAGAGCAGAAACCATATTATGAAGTCCACAGATCTGTCCGTAGATCTCTGAGATAAAATTGTGATGAGGCATATTTCAATTTCTAGAGTGTTGAAAGTTTCCAAGGGCACAGTGGCCTCCATCATTGGGAAATGGAAAACATATTGAACTACCTAGACTCTGCCTAGAGCTGGCCGTCCAACCAAACTGAGGAGCCAGGGCGAGAAGGACCTTGGTCAGGGAGGTAACCAAGAACCCAATGACCACTCTGACAGAATTACAAAGTTCCTTGGCTGAGATGGGAGAACCTGCCAGAAGGACAACAGTCTCTACACCACTACACCAATTGGGGCTTTATGGGAGAGTGGCCATACAGAGGCCACTCCTAAGAAAAAAGCAGATGACAGCATGCCTGGAGTTTGCAAAAAGGCATGTGAAAGACTGAGATTATAAAGCAAAATATTATGCGGTCTGATGAGACAAAAATGTAACTATTTTGCCTGAATGCATGCACTACTGTATGTATGGCAAAAACCAGGCACAGCTCATCAACCGTCTGGTCCCATCCCTACTGTGAAGCATGGTGGTGGCAGCATCATGCCCTAGTGGATGCTTTTCAGCTGCAGGGACTGGGAGACTGGTATGGATAGAGGGAACAATGAATGGAGCCAAATACAGGCAAATCCTTGATGAAAACCTGCTTAATAAGAGTGCAAACGACCTTAGGCTGGGGCAAAGATTTACACTCCAACAGGACAATGACCCAAAGCATAAAGCCAAAGCAACGCAGTGGTTTAATGCCAGCCCCTCCTCCAGGCCTAAGCCTCTTCCACTCTGCTCTTATCACTCCATTTCCCTAAATCGTAGGGCGGTCACCACAGCGACACATCGCTTACACTCCTCTCTGACGGCTGCCCATCACTCATTGGCCCCGCCCCCTAACAGAGCATGACAAGAGCAGAGGACTTGATTGAGTAATCAACAGAGCAGTCACTCAGTCAGGCCGACAGGCAGTCACTCACTCATTCACTCACAGGGCTCACGACTCTATTAACCAGTCATCATTAAGGGGGTGGTGGATGAAGAGAGAATGGGGGGGTAGTTGATTGGCGAGAAGGAAAAAGACAGGAATGGAGAGTCAGAGAAAAGAGGAGAAAATAGCAAAAATAAATATAAAGATGAAGAAAGAAAATAAAGAAAATGAAATTCAACAAGAAAGAGGCATGTGAAGGGAAGGATTAAATATACCGGTGAAGAGAAACAGGGGGACTATTCCAAAACCACTTTGTAGATGGAGGAAAAGATAGACCCATATAAATCTAGATTTAGCTAAATAAGATGATATATTCATTGGAGGAGAGGCAGAGCAAAGAGGAGCACGAGTGAGATAGCAATGAAGAGAGAGAGCGAGAGAGATGCATGGCGAGAGTGAGATAAGAGGAGAGTGGGGGTTAGGGCTGGCAGAGCAGAGCAGAGTGTTGTAGGCTCAGTGGTGAAGTTGACGATGCATTAGAAGAACAGCTGCGCTGCAGGGCTTTCAGGCTCCATCACTACTGCTCTCCTTCAAGCAGCTCCCTTCCTCTGCTTACACACACACACGCACACACAAACACACATAAACGTAGACGCACACCCACACACGTGCACATAAATACACACACACGTATGGACTAACAAACATGCAAAAACACTGATTATTACATCAGTGCACATAGACATAATAACAAGTAGTAGAGAAACTGGGCTGTGTATTAATGTACCAGACTGTGAAACAAACACCTCATATATGAATACATCAAATCACTCTATACTAATTGCATTCACACAGTCGTAATAGACTGTGGTATAATACATACACAAACAAGCATAGAAAGGTATACAGTGTAATCTACAGTATAAACTATAGCTGTATGTTCACACATGAACCAATGTACAGTACAATTAGACATGCACAAGAGCACAAGCAACATATACACACCCGCGGAGGCTACTAAGTGGAGGACGACTCATAATATTGTCTGGAACGGAGTAAATGGAATGGCATCAAACACATGGAAACCATGTGATGTATTTAATACCATTCCACTAATTCTGCTTTAGCCATTACCATGAGCCCGTCCTCTCCAATTAAGGTGCCACCAGCCTCCTGTGATACACACACACACATATATATATATATATAAAACACAGACACTGCACACTTCTGAATGGGATAAAATGAAAACACGATCCCAAAGAAAGAGTAGTTTAGTGAGCGCTGCTTTAATACGTTAGCCAGAGATTTACTGCAATGAGATTTTTTTTTAAAGATGCCGAGAAAGAAGGAGAGAGAGAGAGCGAGAGAGAAAGAGAGAGAGAGATAGAGGGAGGGAGACAGAGTGTTTGGCGAGAGAGAGGTTTTCACAGAAGAGCAAAGTGCGCTGGCAGAGAGCCAGCAAAAATTAACAGCTGTTTACTGTGGATCACTTATGTAAATAAAATAAACACAGATTCTTTGTGCTGTTTTTGCTGCTACAGTAATACAACCGCCACAGGCTCAGTATGATCCCATTAGAGGTTGGCCAAATGTAACCTTGTCATGGGATCTCTGGGAGCTGAAGACCTAAATTAGAACCATAGAAATATAATACAATGGGGAGGCTATTCTATGGATTCTATTTCTATGGTGAGGAGGACTCTCCTCCTGTCTGTCTGGCTGCCTGGTGCCGAGTTGCCTTCTTTCAGTCTTGCTGCATGTCATTGTGACAGGGTTATATATTTTATATAATTATCCAGTTCTTCTTTAGTTCACTTGTCTTGGTAGACACCTAGGGCCTGTGAAGTGTCTCGCTAAACCAATCCTAAAGTGTGTAAAATTGAGTGTGTAGCTGAATGAAGTTACTTTAAGATGATATGGACATAAAATGCAAAAAATGCTAATATAGGGGATATTGACTTGCATTGGATTTGTTCCATAAATGCTAAAAAGTTAGCATTTAGAGAAAATGACATGGTAAACAAAACCAAAGCATTGATTGATGTCTTACCTTGTCCATAGAATGCTTAGAGGGAAGTAAATCAATATGTCAGTTTGCAATTTGGTTGAACTATCCCTTTAAGTCTAAACCAAAACTTAAACCCTGGGGTGTATTAACTCGGAACCAAGCAGAACCAAATGGATGCAAATGGAAGCAAACGTAAGCAAACGGAACGAAACGGGCAGGGACCTACCTGAATTTGTCCAATAAAAACTCTCGCAACTGTTTGGACTAATGATTACAACCTTTCTGGCAACAACAGGAATGACAGAGATTATACAAGGCCTCTACTTGGAATAAACCATTTGCACTAATCAAATATCAATGGCTGAAAATAAATGGATGTACTCAGACAGGCCATCTGTGATACAAGTCAGTATTCGATGTCTGAGGACGTCAGGAGATGATGTGGAAACCGGACACTAGGGACAGCAATGAGTGCTGTTACCTTCAAGTAGGCTTTGGCTTTGCTAGGACATTGTGGACGGGGACAGCAGTGAGTGCTGTTACCTTCAAGTAGGCTTTTGCTTTGCTAGGACATTGTGGACGGGGACAGCAGTGAGTGCTGTTACCTTCAAGTAGGCTTTGGCTTTGCTAGGACATTGTGGACGGGGACAGCAGTGAGTGCTGTTACCTTCAAATAGGCTTTGGCTTTGCTAGGACATTGTGGACGGGGACAGCAGTGAGTGCTGTTACCTTCATATAGGCTTTGGCTTTGCTAGGACATTGTGGACGGGGACAGCAGTGAGTGCTGTTACCTTCAAGTAGGCTTTGGCTTTGCTAGGACATTGTGGACGGGGATGGTGGATGAGTGTAAGCGTCTGGCTCAGAAGGTTGCATGTTTGAATCCAGCGATAGTTGTTTTAGATATTTTTGTTTTATCCCAAACCTTAACCCTTACCTTAACCATTCGAAGTTAATGCCTAAACTTAACCTAAAACGCTTTAGAATTTGACGTTTGGAACAACTTCGAAATTTAAAGTTTGAAAAACATGGCTGAACCTCTAATTCTGACTTGAGACTGTGAGAGCTTGTTGCAGTACTAGCCTACACAAACACATTCAGGTAACACAGCCAATTACCATAAAAACACAGTCATTTTCTATTATGGTGTCTTTACTTTTACTCAAGTATGACGATTTGGTACTTTTCCACCGCTGTAAACAGGGTACACATTAGGCCTACTCACCCACTTGGGATTTAGCAGCATTGAGTTGCCTAAACACACAGAGGATTCTGTTCCTCTGCTCAGAGGTCATAGCTAGAAGGCATCCATCTTTTGTCAAATTAACATCAAAAGTTAAATTAGTTTAGCATTTTAGCTAACCCTAACCCTAACCCTTTTCCTAACCTTAACCTAATTCCCTTAACCTGCTACGTTAATTCTCCTAACCTGCTGCGTAAATTCTCCTAAGCTGCTAAGAAAAGTCAAATCTGACCTTAATTTGACAAAAGCTAGATCCCTTCTAGTCATGACCCTGTTCAACGCCTGGATAGGTATTTCACATGTCAGCTAACCACATAATATGGTATAGCAATCTGGTGCCCGACTGCACAGTCGATGATACAGCACGCCACCATTGGTTGATGCATGCAACGTCTGAGCACCGGTAGAAGTAGCAATCATTTCACCTTTTCAATTAGCCTACGAGGAATGAATGCCAACAGTAAGTTCTAACCATTACTTAAAATAGAAATAGTGATTTGATTACCAACACATGTGTACTTTGTAGCAGAGGTTGGAACCAAAATTATTTTCCAGAACCATTATTTTTTTCATTCAGTTCCACTGTTCAGACCAGCAAAATAAAGTTCTGAACTGGTTCGAACCCGAAAAAACATTTAAATGTAGCTCGACATTAAATGACTTCACCAATCAGTGCAGATAGAGCAGCTTGCTATGGAGTGGGCAAGCTAGCTTTGTTAACATGCATTGGACATGTAAACAAAGGGCATGTGATGCGAGTGAAATTTTGGGGTGGGGAGAGAGCCAGAGAGGGTGGAGGAGGAGGTTTGGCTTGAAGCGCTGGGCGTCTCATTATGACATGCATTATCTGAACTAGACCCACAGATTTATACCTACGGAGGAGCGGCCTCTATGAAGGAACTTTGAATGTCTTTGAACTTCCGAGAGTTGGCTTAACATTGGACCAGAGCTAGCTAACTAGCTAACAAGCTTGTGTGTGATGAGCAGCACCAGAAATCAAATAAAACACTTCTTGCCTTTTTGTAGTTGATAAATTCAATGTGAAATGTGATAACTATAGTATCCTTAACTAGCATTGAAAAAGTGAATCCATTCTTCTGTAATTAAAAATCTCTCTCCCTAATTTCTGAATCACACTTGTAACGTCCGTAGGCTACAGTAACCTATGCTTAGGAGGGGAGGGGCAGGCAGCCTACACATGCATACACACCGCTTGCAGGCAGACACTGGAATACGTTTGAGTGACAGATTGAGGGCTTTGTTGATTTTTTTGTGGGACTGGAAAAAAATTCCCGGAACGTAAAAAAACGTTATTAACCGGTTCCCATGCTTTTAAAATAACGGTTCTGTTCTGGAAAAAAATATAGATCACTTTCGTTCCCGGTTCTGATTCTGTTCCTACTTTCCGGTTTTCGGTTCTGTTCCTTGAACCAGTTCCAAGCCCTGCTTTGTAGTGGTAACATTAATATATGAAACACATGATTAATAGAGTGAAACTAGCGAAGCAACAAACAAATGTTTGGTGCCAAAACCAACTGAACTACATTTTAGTAATTCAATGACTGCATCCGACTACAAATATGTACTAATCAAAGCAATGTTTTGGGTGTGGATCAAAACTAAACTTAATATGAATTTGAATTAGCTAATTCTCTTTGGGAATTTGATTCCAATCTATCCCAGAGCCCCAGTTGCAGTACTTGTGATTGAATAGGGAGGCATCCAGCAGTTTGAAGAGAGGAGAGTGGGCATTTGAGGAGGTAGAGGAGGAGAGGGAGGGTGATGGTCGAGATGCACCCAGCCCCAGCCAAATGGCAGCCCTAACCCCTGGGGCTCGGCTGCACCCGCTGTCTGTGTGTTTACTTCAATTCCTGGAGTAAACAAAAACTGCACCCATCTCATCGGGATTGGAGGAGAGAGTTTGGGTGTTGGGAGCGGGGCATTGTAGATAGTGTCTGGGTATTTTGGACATGCACATGCACACACGCACACAATCACACACACCAGGGAGTTCTAGTCATTTCAGGTTGAGGAACAAACTAAAGTACAACTGCAATTTCCACGATGCACTCTTCCTTGGAGTGATCTCTCCAGGAAACATCATGTTGGCAGGTAAAGAGAGAAAGCAGGTCACCAACTAGAGGAGGTGAGGGGAGAGAAGAAAAAGTAGAGGGAGGGAGCGGTGGAAAGATTTCAGGGGCTTACCGATGGCCCAATGTTCCTGTGTATGTCAACGGTGGGTGTAGCTGGTGCATGGAAGTCAGGCGCAGGAGAGCAGAGATGAGTGGACAAGCACTTTACCTAGGCAATCATAATGAACAGAACGCAATCACGTCACAAAAACAAATGCCCAAAGAACAAGTGAGGCAACACAAAGTACCACAAACAAAGTACAAAGTACCGGCTGCCACAAAGCACGGGTAATCAACAAAACCCTACGCAAACCAGCCAGAAACGTGCCAACCTGACAATAAACAATAACCCACACAGACATGGAGGGAACAGAGGGCTAAATACACATAGTAATTAGTAGGAGGTGAAAACCAGGTGTGCAGGAAAACAAGACACAACAAATGGAAAATGAAAGGTGGATTGGCGATGGCTAGAAAATCGGTGACGTCGACCGCCCGAACAAGGAGAGGAACCAACTTCGGCGGAAGTCGTGATAGTACCCGCCCTCCTTGACGCGTGGCTCCAGCAGCGCGTCGACACCAGCCTCGGGGACGACCCGGAGGGCGAGGTGCAGGGCGATCCGGACGGAGACGGTGGAACTCCCGCAGCATTGAAGGGTCCAACACGTCCTCCACCGGAACCCAGCATCTTTCCTCCGGACCGTACACCTCCCAGTCCACGAGGTACTGAAGGCCCCTTGCCCGATGCCTCGAATCCAGTATGGAGCGAACGGAGTACGCCGGGGATCCTCAATGTCCAGAGGGGGCGGAGGAACCTCCCGCACCTCAGACTCCTGGAGTGGGCCAGCCACCACCAGCCTGAGGAGAGACACATGGAACGAGGGATTAATACGGTAATCGGGGGGAAGCTGTAACCTGTAACTCACCTCGTTCAGTCTCCTCAGGACTTTAAATGGCCCCACAAACCACGGACCAAGCTTCAGGCAGGGCAGGCAGAGGGGCAGGTTTCGGGTCGAGAGCCAGACCCGGTGCCCCGGTGCGAACTCAGGGGCCTCACTGCGGTGACGGTCTGCGCTGGCTTTCTGGCGCAGCACGGTGCGCTGAAGGTGAACATGGGCGGCGTCCCATGTCTCCTCCGTGCTCCGGAACCAGTCGTCACCCGCAGGAGCCTCGGTCTGACTCTGATGCCAAGGAGCCAGAACCGGCTGATACCCCAGTACACACTGGAAGGGGGAGAGGTTAGTGGAGGAGTGGCGGAGCGAGTTCTGGGCCATCTCTGCCGCCCACTCCCCCTGCCGGTCCTGGCAATAAGACCTCAGAAACCTACCCACATCCTGGTTAACTCTCTCCACCTGCCCATTACTCTTGGGGTGAAAACCTGAGGTCAGGCTGATCGAGACCCCAGACGTTCCATGAACGCCCTCCAGACCCTCGAAGTGAACTGGGGACCCCGATCAGACACTATATCCTCAGGCAGCCTGTAGTGCCAGAAGACGTGTGTAAACAAGGCCTCCACAGTCTGTAGGGCCGTAGGGAGACTGGGCAGAAGGAGGAGACGGCAGGAAAAACGGTCCACAATGACCAGGATCATGGTGTTACCTTGTGAGGGAGGAAGATCGGTAAGGAAATCCACCGACAGGTGCGACCAAGGCCGTTGTGGAACGAGTAAGGGGTGTAGATTACCTATCCCAGCCTTCGACGCGTCCACCTCCACTATGAATGCCAAAGAGGGATCCGGATGGGCCAGCACGGGAGCCGAGGTAAACAGAGCCCTCAGGTGACCAAAACCCCTGTTCGTCTCAGCCGACCACTACAAACGTACCGGTCCCCCCTTCAGCAGTGAGGTAATGGGAGCCGCTACCTGACCAAAATCCTGGATAAACTCCGGTAGTAATTGGCAAACCCTAGACACCGCTGCACCTCCTTTACCGTGGTGGGAGTCGGCCTATTACGCACGGCTGAAATGCGATCACTCTCCATCTCCACCCCTGAGGTGGAAATGTGGT
This sequence comes from Salmo salar, assembly GCF_965601325.2. Lineage (NCBI taxonomy): Eukaryota > Metazoa > Chordata > Actinopteri > Salmoniformes > Salmonidae > Salmo > Salmo salar. The sequence goes on along the minus strand of NC_138312.1, from coordinate 44,287,768 downwards.
ACCCTAGGAAGGAGACGGACTGTTGGAAGAACAGGCATTTCTCAGCCTTGACGTACAGGTCATGCTCCAACAGTCGACCAATAACCCTGCATACCAGAGACACATGCTCGGCGTGTGTAGCGGAGTATATCAGAATGTCATCAATATACACCACTACACCCTGCCCGTGCAGGTCCCTGAAAATCTTGTCTACAAAGGCTTGGAAGACTGATGGAGCATTCATCAACCCGTACGGCATGACGAGGTACTCATAATGCCCTGAGGTCGTACTGAACGCCGTCTTCCACTCGTCTCACTCCTGGATACGCACCAGGTTGTAAGTGCTCCTGAGATCTAGTTTGGTAAAGAAGCGTTCCCCGTGCATTGACTCAATCGCAGTGGCTATAAGAGGTAGCGGGTAACTGTACCTCACAGTGATCTGGTTTAGGCCTCGATAGTCAATACACGGGCGCAGACCTCCCTCCTTCTTCTTCACAAAAAATAAACTCGAGGAGGCGGGTAAAGTGGAGGAGCGAATGTACCCCTGACGCAGGGATTCAGAGACATATGTTTCCATAGCCGCCGTCTCCGCCTGTGACAGGGGATACACGTGACTCCTGGGAAGTGCGGCGTCTACCAGGAGATTTATCGCACAATCCCCCCGTCGATGGGGTGGTAATTGAGTCGCCTTCTTTTTGGAGAAGGCGAGAGCCAAATCGGCATATTCGGGGGAAATGCGCACGGTGGAGACCTGGTCTGGACTTTCTATTGTAGTAGCACCAATGGAAACCCCTAAACACCTCCCCGAGCACTCTCGCGACCACCCCGTGAGAGCCCTCCGTTGCCATGAAACAGTGGGGTCATGACAAGCTAACCAGGGTAGGCCTAGCACCACGGGAAACGCAGGAGAGTCAATTAGGAAGAGACTGATTCTTTCCGTGTGACCCCCCCTGCGTCACCGTGCCCAGAGGAGCGGTGGCCTCCCTAATCAACCCTGACCCTAATGGTCGACTGTCTTAGGCGTGAACTGGGAAATGCATAGCCACAATCGTGTCACAAAAACAAATGCCCAAAGAACAAGTGAGGCAACACAAAGTACCGCAAACAAAGTACAAAGTACCGGCTGCCACAAAGCACGGGTAATCAACAAAACCCGGCGCAAACCAGCCGGAAGCGTGCCAATCTGACAATAAACAATACCCCACACAGACATGGAGGGAACAGAGGGCTAAATACACATAGTAATTAGTAGGAGATGAAAACCAGGTGTGCAGGAAAACAAGACAAAACAAATGGAAAATGAAAGGTGGATCGGCGATTGCTAGAAGAACGGTGACGTCGACCGCCGAACGCCGCCCGAACAAGGAGAGGAACCGACTTCGGCGGAAGTCGGAAGACAGTGTATCAAATCATTGCTGTGTGTATCATATATTTGTGTAGCATTGAGAACCCAGGATCCATTCTCATGCTCCTACCAGCCCTCTGCAAACTAAAGCCAACCAAACATATTACTAGACCACAACGATAACTTAGTTTCGGAGCATCAGTGTCACATTCGTTTGTAGAAACGAACCAAGGCGCAGCGTGAGTAGCGTTCCACATCTTTATTAGAAAGTGAAACTTAACACAATACAAAAACAATAAAGAATAAATGAAACGTGACGACAATGCAACTACACATAAACAAAATACAATAAACTAACAACGAACCGTGACTAACAGAGAATGCTACGTGCACTAACTCAAAACAATATCCCGTAACACAGGTGGGAAAAACAGCTAATTAAATATGATCCCCAATTAGAGACAACGATTACCAGCTGCCTCTAATTGGGAATCATACAAATCACCAACATAGGAAATCAAACCTAGAACCCCACATAGAAATAAATAAACTAGATCAACCCCCAGTCACGCCCTGACCTACTCCACCATAGAAAATAAGGACTCTCTATGGTCAGGACGTGACAGTACCCCCCCCAAAGGTGCGGACTCCGGCCGCAAAACCTGAACCCAAAAGGGAGGGTTGGGGGGGTGTCTAGTGTCGTTGGTGGCTCTGGTGCAGGACAAAGAACCCTCTCATCCGGTGGATCCGCCAGCATCGAAGGCAGATCTGGTGCGGGACGAAGAACCCGCTCATCCCGCGGTTCCGCCAGCATCGGAGGCGGCTCTGGTGCGCGACGAAGAACCCGCTCAGCTCGCGGATCCACCATCCTTGGTGGTGGCTCTGGTGCGGGCCGAAGAACCTGCTCATCCCGCGGATCCAGCCATGGACCCAGGCTGAACACTGTGCCTGGACTTGTCCTAGATGCCGAGGAAGGCTCCTGCCATGGAGCGGGACTGGACACCAGATCTGGACTGGACATCAGTGCAGAGGAAGGCCATGAAGCAGGACTGGACGCTGTGCCTGGACTGGGCATCGGCACAGGGGAAGGCTCCCACCATGGAGCGGGACTGGACGCTGTGCCTGGACTGGGCACCAACGCAGATGAAGACTCTGGCCTTGGAGCTGGACTGGACGCTGTGCTTAGACTGGGCATCGGCACAGGGGAAGGGGAAGGCCATGGAGCTGGAGGTTCCGGACCGTTGACCGTCGCAGGAGGTTCTGGACCGTGGACCGTCTCAGCAGGTTCCGGACCGTGGACCGTCTCAGCAGGTTCCGGACCGTGGACCGTTGCCGGAGGTTCCACACCGTGGACCATCGCCGGAGGTTCCGGACCATGGACCGTCTCAGGAGGTTCCGGACCGTGGACTGTCTCAGCACGTTCCGGACCGTGGACCATCTCAGGAGGTTCCGGACCGTGGACTGTCGCCGGAGGTTCCAGACCGTGGACCGTCGCCGGAGGTTCCGGACCGTAAAACGTCGCCGGAGGTTCCGGACTGGGAACTGTCGCCGGAGGTTCCGGACTGGGAACTGTCGCCGGAAGCTCCAGACTGGGAACTGTCGCCGGAGGCTCCGGACTGGGAACTGTCGCCGGAAGCTCTGGACTGTGAAGGCACACTGGAGGCCTGGTGCATGTATCCAGGACAGGTGGCCCCAGACTGGTGACATGCACTTCAGGGTGAGTGCGGGGAGCAGGCACAGGATGTACCTGACTGGGAACACGCACTTCTGGGAAAGTGCGAGGAGCAGGCACAGGACGTACTGGGCTGTGGAGGCGCACTGGAGACCTGGTGCGTAGAACCGGTACAGGATATACTGGACCGTGGAGGCGCACTGGAGGTCTGGAGCATAGAGCTGGAACAATGCGTCCTGGACAGATGACCACCTTCGCACGGCAAGTGCGGGGTGCTGGCACAGGACACACTGGGCTGTGAAGGCGCACTGGGGACACAGTGCATAGAGCCGGTGCAGGATATACTGGACCGTGGAGGCGCACTGGAGGTCTGGAGCGTAGAGCTGGCACAACGCTTCCTGGACAGATGACCACCTTCGCACGGCAAGTGCGGGGAGCTGGCACAGGACGCACTGGGCTGTGAAGGCGCACTGGGGACACAGTGCGTACAGCCGGCGCAGGATATCCTGGACCGAGGAGGCGCACTGGAGACCAGGCGCGCTGAGCTGGCACCACACGTCCTGGACAGATCAAATCAAATCAAATGTATTTTTATAGCCCTTCTTACATCAGCTGATATCTCAAAGTGCTGTACAGAAACCCAGCCTAAAACCCCAAACAGCAAGCAATGCAGGTGTAGAAGCACGGTGGCTAGGAAAAACTCCCTAGAAAGGCCAAAACCTAGGAAGAAACCTAGAGAGGAACCAGGCTATGAGGGGTGGCAAGTCCTCTTCTGGCTGTGCCGGGTGGAGATTATAACATGTTCAAATGTTCATAAATGACCAGCATTGTCTAATAATAATAATCATAGTAGTTGTCGAGGGTGCAACAAGTCAGTAACACAAGAGTAAGTGTCAGTTGGCTTTTTCATAGCCGATCATTGAGAGTATCTCTACCGCTCCTGCTGTCTCTAGAGAGTTGAAAACAGCAGGTCTGGGACAGGTAGCACGTCCGGTGAACAGGTCAGGGTTCCATAGCTGCAGGCAGAACAGTTGGAACTGGAGCAGCAGCACGGCCAGGTGGACTGGGGACAGCAAGGAGTCATCAAGCCAGGTAGTCCTGAGGCATGGTCCAAGGGCTCAGGTCCTCCGAGAGAGAGAAAGAAAGAAAGAGAGAATTAGAGAGAGCATATTTAAATTCACACAGGACACCGGAAAAGACAGGAGAAATACTCCAGATGTGACAGACTGACCCTAGCCCCCTGACACATAAACTACTGCAGCATAAATACTGGAGGCTGAGACAGGAGGGGTCAGGAGACACTGTGGCCCCATCCGATGAAACCCCCGGACAGGGCGAAACAGGTAGGATATAACCCCACCCACTTTGCCAAAGCACAGCCTCCACACCACTGGAGGGATATCTCCAACCACCAACATACCATCCCGGGACAAGGCCGAGTATAGCCCACAAAGATCTCCGCCACGGCACAGCCCAAGGGGGTGCCAACCCAGACAGGAAGACCACATCAGTGACTCAACCCACTCAAGTGACGCACCCCTCCCAGGGACGGCATGGAAGAACACCAGTAAGCCAGTGACTCAGCCCCCGTAATATGGGTTGAGGCAGAGAATCCCGGTGGAAAGAGGGGAAACCGGCCAGGCAGAGACAGCAAGGGCGGTTCGTTGCTCCAGCCTTTCCGTTCACCTTCACACCCCTGGGCCAGACTACACTTAATCATAGGACCTACTGAAGAGATGTGTCTTCAGTAAAGACTTAAAGGTTGAGACTGAGTCTGCGTCTCTCACATGGCTAGGCAGACTATTCCATAAAAATTGAGCTCTTTTGGAGAAAGCCCTGCCTCCAGCTGTTTGCTTAGAAATTCTAGGAACAATTAGGAGGCCCGCGTCTTGTGACCGTAGAGTACGTGTAGGTATGTACGGCAGGACCAAATTGGAAAGATAGGTAGGAGCAAGCCCATGTAATGCTTTGTAGGTTAGCAGTAAAACCTTGAAATCAGCCCTTGCCTTAACAGGAAGCCAGTGTAGGGAGGCTAGCACTGGAGTAATATGATACATTTTTTTGGTTCTAGTCAGGATTCTAGCAGCCGTATTTAGCACTAACTGAAGTGTATTTAGTGCTTTATCCGGGTAGCCGGAAAGTAGAGCATTGCAGTAGTCCAACCTAGAAGTAACAAAGGCATGGATACATTTTTCTGCGTAATTTTTGGACAGAAAGTTTCTGATTTTTGCAATGTTACGTAGATGGAAAAAAGCTGTCCTTGAAACAGTCTTGATATGTTCTTCAAAAGAGAGATCAGGGTCCAGAGTAACGCCGAGGTCCTTCACAGTTTTATTTGAGACGACTGTACAACCATCCAGATTAATTGTCAGATTCAACAGAAGATCTCTTTGTTTCTTGGGACCTAGAACAAGCATCTCTGTTTTGTCTGAGTTTAAGAGTAGAAAGTTTGTAGCCATCCACTTCCTTATGTCTGAGACACAGGCTTCTAGCGAGGGCAATTTTGGGGCTTCACCATGTTTCATTGAAATGTACAGCTGTGTGTCATCCGCATAGCAGTGAAATTTAACATTATGTTTTCGAATGACATCCCCAAGAGGTAAAATATATAGCGAAAACAATAGTGGTCCTAAAACGGAACCTTGAGGAACACCGAAATTTACAGTTGATTTGTAAGAGGACAAACCATTCACAGAGACAAACTGATATCTTTCTGACAGATAAGACCTAAACCAGGCCAGAACATGTCCATGTAGACCAATTTGTGTTTCCAATCTCTCCAAAAGAATGTGGTGATCGATGGTATCAAAAGCAGCACTAAGATCTATGAGCACGAGGACAGACGCAGAACCTCGGGCTGACGTCATTAAAAGATCATTTACCACCTTCACAAGTGCAGTCTCAGTGCTATGATGGGGTCTAAAACCAGACTGAAGTGTTTCGTGTACATTGTTTGTCTTCAGGAAGGCAGTGAGTTGCTGCGCAACAGCTTTTTCTAACATTTTTGAGATTTTATGCCCACAGATGCCCACTTTCGCACGACAAGTGCGAGGAGCTGGCACAGAACGCACCGGGCTGTGGATGCACACTGGGGACACCGTGTGTATCACCGCAAAACATGGTGCCTGACCAGTCACACGCTCCCTACGGTGAGTACGGGGAGTTGGCACAGGACGTACTGGACTGTGAAGGCGTACTGGAGACCTGGTGCGTATAGCCGGCATCAATTGTACCGGAACTTTAACACACTTCACAGGACCAGTACGAGGAGCTGACTCAGGTGACCTCGGACGGCTAACACTCTCCTCAGGGCGAATGCCGTGCATACTACGCCAAACCAACAGCTCTCTCTCATCACTCTCCTCAACTTTCACCACCCATTCCTCGCTCAATCTGTCCCAATATTCCTCCTCGGTCTCTGACTCACTCCTCGGCTCCGCCGACCACTCCATGTGCCCCCCACAAAAAACGTTTTCAGGCTGTCTCTCGAGCTTCCGTCGTGGTGGCGAACCCCGGAGTCGTCGTTGATCCTCCTTCGCTGCCTCCGCCTGCTTCCATGGCAGGGTCTTGTCTCCTGCCATGATCTCCTCCCACGTCCAGGAAGTCCTCCACTCCCTTTTCTCCCGTGCCCAGGAATCCTGCTCCTCCTGGTCACGCTGCTTGGTCCTGGTTTGATGGGATATTCTGTCACGTTCGTTTATAGAAACGGACCAAGGCGCAGCGTGAGTAGCGTTCCACATTTTTATTAGAAAGTGAAACTTAACACAATACAAAAACAATAAAGAATAAACGAAACGTGACGACAATGCAACTACACATAAACAAAATACAATAAACTAACAACGAACCGTGACTAACAGAGAATGCTATGTGCATTAACTCAGAACAATATCCCATAACACCGGTGGGAAAAACAGCTACTTAAATATGATCCCCAATTAGAGACAACGATTACCAGCTGCCTCTAATTGGGAATCATACAAATCACCAACATAGGAAATCAAACCTAGAACCCCACATAGAAATAAATAAACTAGATCAACCCCCCAGTCACGCCCTGACCTACTCCACCATAGAAAATAAGGACTCTCTATGGTCAGGATGTGACAATCAGTCCCAGTTAAGCTTCAGGTCTCAGGATTGGTGATGTTACCAGATATGCTAGTATTTTCAACTAAAATATCTTTATCACATAATATCATATTGCATATGTAGGCCTACATCATATCAGATAATACATGACTCGAGCAGGACAAATTCAAGGCTTTAACTTGGACCCACAGGTTTTCTTGGTTAGGTCACATGGTCAGGAACAACTCTCTGCCATTATGTTTTCTTTCTTGCTCTCTCTCACTGCTTGTGGTTTTGGGGTTTATCCAGTGTTTCCCAAACTCGTTCCTTGGGACTCCAGTGGAGTGCACGTTTTGGTTTTTGCCCTACCAATACACAGCCAAATCAAATAATCAACGTATCATCAAGCTTTAATTATTTTAATGAGCTGTGTAGTGCTAGGGCAAAAAACAAAACGTGCACCTCGTTGGGGTCCTGAGGACCGAGTTTGGGAAACACTGCTAGCCTTTCCTTTCTCTTTCCATAGTGACATCAACCGCTGTCATCACGGAACACTTACTCAGCTAAGAGGTAATGATTGACTGACACAAACGCTTGATGGACAGGCCATGTACCCCTCCCTCCTTCTCCCCAGATGAATAATTCAGGTGCATTCTGGGAGAAACCATTATCCTGAACTGAAAAGAGTAAGGTGATAGGGGTAGTAAACCTATTCCCTTCCCCTGTGGCCTGTCATCCTCCCTCTGCCATTACTACCAGGAACCTTACCGGGAGCCTGGGTAATACCTCTCATCTCGGTGCACTCACCCACCCCTTCCACTCGCCGCCGGGAGGAAGAGTAAGAGGAGAGGCTCCATTGTCTACCTCACTCCCCTCAGACCTACAGGTAAAGCTGAAGCTTTTCTTCTGTATTGAATTGTTAACTGTTAGACAAGGTTTCTAATAGCTCTCTAGCTCCGATAGACTGTTGTATGTTGATAGTGTATGGACCTGACTGACCACAGTCCTAGTAAGGACAAATGAATTGGTTATATCTGTTTAGATGATAGATTACAACCAAAGAGATCATTGGATTCTACTTGAATCTATTGTGTTAATATACACTGTATTGTGTACAACTATTGTTATGAGACACATTGTGGATGTTTCTTTTGTCTTGGTGTTTTGTTTCCAGGAAAATTGGTGTTTGTTGAGGGTCTTTTTCATTGTAATATAATTACAGCTGTTAAAGGGATCAATAGAGCAACATTATTCCCTCAGATTTCCATAACATGCGTAATGCTACTCTCTGTTTATTATCCAAGCATAGTCACTTTACCTGTATATATTACCTCAATTACCTAAACTAACTTGTGCCCCCGCACATTGACTCTGTACCAATACCCACTGTATATTGCCTCGCTATTGTTATTTTATTGTTGCTCCTTAATTATTAGTTATTTCTCTTGTTTTTTAAAACTTAAAAAAAAAGTATTCTTTTTTTACTTCAGTTTATTTTAGTAAATACTTTCTTAACACTTTTTTTCTTAAAAGTGCATTGTTGGTTAAGTGCTTGTAAGTAAGCATTTCACTGTAAGATCTACACCTGTTGTGTTCGGCGCATGTGACAAATACAACTTGATTTGATTTGAACCTACAGCTTTCTTACATTTGGTTCCTAGTGAATATGTCTCTGATGTCAGAAAGGCTCAAACCGTTTTGGACCATATCCTTCCCAACAGATATTAGAGCGCCTGAGCCAGCTCTTTCCTGTCTAGTCTGACAAAGAGAGAACATTATATTTGTATAAATTCCAGAACAGGGTGGTGTAGGGGTCTTTTATGGGTCACCTGTATCATGTCCTCATTACTATTTCATAAAAGTCAGCTTTGTGTGTGTGTGTGGGACAGGCAGGTGCACTGGAGTTTTGAGGCTTGACATAAATAGGCATAAATGACAACCTGCTGTTTGGAGAAACTCCTGGGCCCGTTCTGGTGGATATTACAGATTGTTCCGATAGAAATGTATTGTGTAGAACAGATATGATGGTTTTCCAGATAGAATAGGGAATTGTGTCAGCCTTATTCATTATATTTCTATCTGCAATGCTCAGAACGTTTCACATCACTGAACACACCACCTGTGTAACGGGCATGGAAGGGTTTGGTCCTGCCTGAGGTGTATGTGCATCACTCAGCAAGTGTGTAACCCAAGTGAAAGATGTGCTGACATCTACACAGGTGATGTGTTACTTTACACGGTAGAATTGTTACACTGAATTACAGTACTGTTGAAATCCATCAAGAGATGGACTTATTTCTGCAACCTGGGGTGTGTGTGTGTGTGTGTGTGTGTGTGTGTGTGTGTGTGTGTGTGTGTGTGTGTGTGTGTGTGTGTGTGTGTGTGTGTGTGTGTGTGTGTGTGTGTGTGTGCATGCATGTGTGCCTGTTCATCTCAGTTAGACTCATTAGCATGTTCACAATTATAATTATACTGCCTGAGAGTAAGACTCTCCCCTTTTTAAGCATGGCACCTGCTCATTGGGCTTAAGCAGCTGGCACAGACCCTACAGTTTTGGGCAATTCTGCCTCTTATTGGAATACCACTGTATGGGGAAATGTGTGAAACTGTGAACATCACTGGTAGTCATGGGGGTGTCTCAGGAATTCCCTAATCAATAGTGTGGTGCATAGATTAGGGTAGAGTATATTGTTTATTATTGTGTATTATGAAGGAATACTCTGCACTTCAGAGAAATGTTACAGCTATACTGTCCTACACTACAGGCATTTTCAGAATATTCCAGAAACAATTCAATAGTTGGAACATCCTACAGTAGCATTGGCAGTATAGCTGTATTCCATAGCCAATGTCAATTCCGACCAACAAGGACATATTCTAGAAACTGTATTAAGTGGAAAGAGACCAGTGCTACAGAGGAATATTCCAGAACAGAAGGTGGCTGATCCTGATAGGACTAGAACAGAACAGCTGTAATGGGAGAGAAACCATGAGTGTGAAAGCAGATCAAGCAGGACGGTATTGCCTTACTGCCTCGTCACGATACTATACACAAGCTGTGGGAGTAGGAATATGTTCATGTAGGCTACAGTGCAATGCTATGAAATTCACCATAGAGGGGATTTGGACCATGGCCTAATTTGGAAGGGGATGTGAAAACGATGGTTGGAAAGAGTTGTCACAGTGTGTGAATTATGATTATTTACTAAATAAATAGGGCTGAGTTTTACCTGACCACGTGACTATGGAACACTCCTGACCCTACTTGCTAGGGAAAGGATAAATAAGGTGCTCTTCTCCACCTTATATAAACTTAGATTGGGTGCTGTATCCTCGTATATAATCCAAAGAACAGAAATAGGACAGGACTCCTGTGAATAAACTTAAATGAGCATATTTTTATTGCTGCACGAACGTTTCGGGTGTGAGCCCTTCTTCAGGGGGCATAGGAGGCAATGGCAATCAATGTTAAGATAACACCTTGATAGTTAGGGACCATTTATCATAATCATTACAGCATCATTATCTGATTTGCTTGTAATCAGCTATTGAATTTGATGCTTGTGTAACACTGTAACACTTATAGTATTCATAAAGGTGTTATAAGCCTTATACTGTAAAGGCGTTAAACAACACTGATATCATGTAGGCAGCAAGCTATGCTATAGGCATAGCACTAAAGTCAACTTTTACCGTAATGCCTTACAGGCTACCAAGAAACTCAATTTAGTGTGTATGGAAAGATCAAATCAAATCAAATCAAATGTATTTATATAGCCCTTCTTACATCAGCTGATATATCAAAGTGCTGTACAAAAACCCAGCCTAAAAGCCTAAACAGCAAGCAATGCAGGTGTAGAAGCATGGTGGCTAGGAAAAACTCCTTAGAAAGGCCAAAACCTAGGAAGAAACCTAGAGAGTAACCAGGCTATGAGGGGTGGCCAGTCCTCTTCTGGCTGTGCTGGGTGGAGATTATAACAGAACATGGCCAAGATGTTCAAATGTTCATAAATGACCAGCATGGTCCAAAAATAATAATCACAGTAGTTGTCGAGGGTGCAACAAGTCAGCACCTCAGGAGTAAATGTCAGTTGGCTTTTCATAGCCGATCATTGAGAGTATCTCTACCGCTCCTGCTGTCTCTAGAGAGTTGAAAACAGCAGGTCTGGGACAGGTAGCACGTCCGGTGAACATGTCAGGGTTCCATAGCCGCAGGCAGAACAGTTGAAACTGGAGCAGCAGCACGGCCAGGTGGACTGGGGACAGCAAGGAGTCATCATGCCAGGTAGTCCTGAGGCATGGTCCTAGGGCTCAGGTCCTCTGAGAGAGAGAAAGAAAGAGAGAAAGAGAGAATTAGAGAGAGCATACTTAAGTTCACACAGGACACCGGATAAGACGTGTGGCTCAGTTGGTAGAGCATGGTGTTTGCAACGCCAGGGTTGTGGGTTCGATTCCCACGGGTGACCAGTATGAAAAAAAGATGTTTTATGAAATGTATGTATTCACTACTGTAAGTCACTCTGGATAAGAGCGTCTGCTAAATGACTAAAATGTAAATGTTAGACAGGAGAAATACTCCAGATAGAACAGACTGACCCTAGCCCCCCGACACATTAAATACTGGAGGCTGAGACAGGAGGGGTCAGGAGACACTGTGGCCCCATCCGATGATACCCCCGGACAGGGCCAAACAGGCAGGATATAACCCCACCCCCATAAACTACTTTATCACCTCAACAGTCATGCTGATGTAGGGCAGGCATAGAGATAGCTGGCCAATTAGTCCTTTTTATATGCATGGAGAGAAAACAGGTCTGTTTCCTTAATTTTTACATGTATAATGTGACATAATGGATTTATATCTGAATACAGGCTGGGCTACTGCTGCTTGACCCTGTGTTACCTGATAAGGTGTAACGATCGTCCAAAGGATTAGACCAAGGTGCAGCGTGGTGAGTGTTCATCTTTATTTTAAATTGGAACACTTAAACTAAATAATAAACAAATACAAACGACCATCACGTCTTGCAGGCTAAATGCGAGCAATACAAAATTAAGATCCCACAAACACAGGTGGAAAAGGTTGCCTAAGTATGGCTTCCAATCAGAGACAACGATAGACACCTGCCTCTGATTGGAAACCATACCCGGCCAAAACATAGAAAATAACACATAGAATGCCCACCCCACACCCTGACCTAACCACATAGAGAAACAAACCCTCTCTCTCAGGTCAGGGCGTGACATAAGGAGCCTTGTGTTGCATATAATCGATGGTCACTGGAGCTGTTATTACCACACACAACCATTCTGGCCTGCCTGTGGGCATTCATTCAAATTCTTGTGGAAATGATTTACATTTTGGTGGCTGTGAATGTCTTTAGCGACACATGTATCGCTTCCCTAGTAAATAAGATGAGTTGTAGAATAGGCTTCAGTTCCAACAGCTCAGTTGTTCTGTCTACTGTGTCTGACAATAGACATTTCCCAACATTTCCAAGGAGAGTTGAGTGAATTCCCAGTCCAAACCAAAAAGGGGTCATGGCATGGGTTGCTTCATCACTGCTGTGCGCGTCCCCATTGAGTCCACTTTTACTTCCAACACTTGTCAACTTCGCTTTCTCTACTGGCTGCTGAGGCAGTTTTAGTTTGAATGACATACACTAAAGGTCACTTAAATTCTAGGCTATCCGTCTGAGGCGAATAGGGGATTACATTTGCGGGCCATGCACAGTATAGCTGGACTATGCTGCTTAAGCCTCTCTCCAATATGTCATGTGGTCATGCCACTTGGACCATGTCAACTGGAATTTATCATTTTTCATTCATAAAATGAATCTGAGGGATTTGACTGATAATACAAAGATTGATCAACATGGACCTTCAGTTCAAGTTAATCAAGGCAATGAAATCAGAGGACTCCTAGTGTCACTGTGCCAGTGGTTTGGCAATATTTGGGTGTCAAAATACTTGCCTCCCAAATTGAGATGGTTGATTATAGTTTTGAGGTTCTAAATTAAAATCTATTAAAAGTATGCTAGACTATACCTAATTAGACGTAGGCTATATACTCATGATGTCTCTTTTGTTGATTACTTTTTCCGTGGCATGTAAATGAAGAGAAGCTTGTGCACGAACAGGAGGGACACAGAGCCAGAAGGAAAAGGGCTCTGATTCTGATGTGCTCATTTCACTGTTCACTGACGCCGTGACGATAAACTGGCAGGCAGCGCTGCGCAGCGGACTAGGATGCTCTGTTCTGTCGCGCGCACACTCTCCTGTCTCCTGCTTTCCACCGTCAACATGGAAGGGCTTAATTAATGCATGTGTCCCTCCTGCCCTGAAGCTAATGAATTTTAATTCGCCGTTTGAGACTGGACTTGCGTTTTTTCGGCCGCAAAAGCACTGGAATTTCCTTGTACAGAGTGGATAACACGGAGGTATCTGCCGAATAATACGTCTTCAGAAAAGGTACGTTTTTTGTTGTTGCATGGAATAGGGTCTGAAATTAGCATGTTAGCTTAGCTACACCGGGTTTTAAAGGGTTTTTGTAAATGTCGTTTGTTTTCATTATTTCTATACCAGAACAATATAACTAATTGACAGTGTCCATTTCATTTTAAAAAAAACGTATTGCCAAGTTTGTCCTTCATATTCCCTGCTATTTTGTTGAGCATATCTCAGAATAGCTTTGCGAAGACTATTTCACATTTATCATGACAATATCAATAGCCTACTGAACAAGATACCTGCTTGTCATTTGGACAGAAGTTCGGTGACTACGTTAGTATCCTTTCACAGAATTCTTTGCGCGGAATCAAACGCCGGGCAAAATACCCCAGACCGTGTCCCTAGACCGGAGCGACCGTCAGTGAGCGGTGTAACCCATTGTAACTTAGCAATAACGCCAGCTGTTTCTTCTGATCGGGAGGACTATCTGACGGCCATGCATTGCTCCATTTCTACAATGAGCGCCTAGAGCCGGGCTGTCATTTTACACCGTTTTATTTTGGGATTTGACGAAATAGGCCTACGCCTACCTCAGTGTGTTCAAGGAGAAATACGGACACGTTTGGTGAAGGGTATTGTTCAAGTGTCACGAATCGATTTATATCAATGTTACTTGGACATTTATCAAATTAATATTGATGTAGCCTATTCTTCTGCATAGGATACAGTTCCATATGGACAGCAAATGAAAACAGTAAGGATGAATGACAACACTACACTTAGATTTTTTTTTACTATTTAGAACCAAAGAGGGTTATTCGTCTGTCCCCATAGGAGAAACCTTAGCATAACCCCTTTTGGTTTCAGGTAGAACCCTTTTGGGTTCTATGTAGAACCATTTCCACAGAGAGTTCTAAATGGAACCCAAAAGGGTTTTACCTGGAACCAAAAAGGGTTATCCTATGGGGATAGCTGCAGAACCCTTTTTTCTAATAGTGTAGGCTAACGTTTGGTGCTTTCTGCATTAATGTGTTTATTTTCTATGACAAAGATGATTGTAACGCTCTATCCTTATTATTCACGGAATTTGAGAGATTTTATAAGCTCTCAGGAATATTCAGGCAATATGACCTTTTTCAGCTTCTTGTTTTCTCTGCGGGGCCTAGCACTCGCAGTTCAAGGACTTACACAACTGATTTGACCAAGTGATGCATTAGAGTGACAGCTTTGAATTCACACAGCTTATCCCTGTGTTTTTGGCTCAGGCAGCATGTCATCTGTGGTGATATTTTAATATGTATGGCCGCATTTTTCAGTTTAAAATAATTTCGGATTGTTTACAAATATGACTGTGTCCCCTCTTTGTTGTGATGACATGGTCGAGTCCATCATGCAGACACATATCCTAGTCTTGTGACTTGCTAACGTTCTTTGATAGACTAGTGCTTTAACTTTGTATCCTCATAATGCAACATTGTGTCCATTTTTATAGATGCATTTTAGCTGTATTAGCTTTGCCTGTGCGTTTCGGTTTTAACCACTCTTTTTCACTCAACTCTTTATTGTGTCCAAAAATGTAATTGATGCGCTTTACCTATTTTGAGAGGGAGATGGTTCTCTCCTTATTTTCCAATCATCAGACTCAACAGATATCCAGCATTAGCTATGCCTGTCATTTTGCTGACACTGTGAAGTGAATGATTAACAACTCTTACCATGTGTAATAAGATGATTAAAGGGTAGGTAGAATAAACGTAGCCACATGTAACATATGGATTTGCATTATTATACACATCAAAAGTCCCAATGCAAAGTTACACCACGCCTTTTCTATTTTTCGAGCTATTACATGAAATGCTGAAGTCATGTTGGAAAATGTTTTAACGGGGTGTGACGTAATATGGAGGACACACGTAGCCACATGTAACATATGGATTTGCAAGCCAGCCTATTCCCTATAATGTAAATTCCAACAGAAATAACTTCAAATGTATAACTTCAAATTCAACCAAATCGTTTGCACTCATGACTACTGGTTTCAGTTAAATTTTCAGCCAACTTACAAGCAAATACTTTATGAATTTATTGTTACAAATGAACTTGCATGGTTTCTTGCCAACTAGCCAGCTAACATTAGCCCTACCAGCCTGCTAACGTTATGTTAGCATGGCATGAATCAGCCAGTTGCTATCAACCCCTAGCTTACAGCTACATTAAAGAAAGCCAAAGTTTTGGAAATACATAACGCCATCTAACATCAACCATCTATTAAATAATGTTTTAAAGAATGTTAGCCATATGCCGTTATCTTAGCCAGCAAGCTAGCCAGCCAGCCAGCTAATGTTAGCTGTTTAGCCAACTAAGTATTGGCCTAGTCCTCCTAGCCAACCGCCACGGTTATCAGCAAGCCAGAGCCCAACAACTGGAGACCAGCTAGAACACAACTAACACAACACAACTAAAACATAACCGCAGATCAAAAGCAGAGAGAGCAGAGACTTACATATTGATAGCTGGGGCCCCGCCGATGGTAAAACTTTGAAAAGGGTGCAGGCTGAGTTAGCTACCAAAGCGAAGGGGAGGCGGGCGCTTCACTGGTCCAAGGGAGAGTCGGTGAGGGAAATCGAATAGATATATAGCGATAAAAATCCAAAATAGATAGATTACAGATGTCAGTCAGCTAGCGCGCTAGCACTAAACCAAGGTGGAAAAAGTTGCAAAACTCCTGTAGCCTACTTCATAGAGAACATGCTAAGAAATTTGCAAAACAAAAAGGAGAACAGATGAGGTACTACACAATTAGAGCAAGCAGGTATGATTTTCTCTTTCATTTTAAGTCCACGTCAAGAAGGCACCAGAGCCTGCCGTGCAAACGGGTTCCAACTAGATAACACAGCCACAAAGTCCATGTCAAGCATGAGGATGCTAACGTTAGCCAGCTTGAACTAGCTAACGAGCTAGCATATGAACTCGGTAGCACAGAGTATATTTTCCATATGACATTGAGAAATAGTGCATTGTGGGTAGTTTAGAAGATATCTGGAAATAAGTTCATAAATATGTAATAACCAAAATACATAACTATGTTTGTAGTTATAGGTAACCAGATCGTGACTACAACTATGTTACTAAGTCTTTGACCACACTGTGTTGTTACTTTGGTGAGTAAAAACTACTCATGCTTGCTACCCTTTAATAAGGTAGATTTGATTATTGGTCTTGTCAGACAGAATTATTTAGTTATTACTGTGTTATTACAGTGTTAATAGTACTATTAATGTATTTTTACAGTGTTATTACACTCACAACCTCTAAGATAGCTCTGTGTGACTGTGTAGCTGGGCTGAAGGAGTGAGCTCATCTCATTACGCCCTGCATGGTCGTGAAGGTGACAACATTTCATAACTGACACTGACACATGCATGTCCTCCAACAGAGGACACTGACTAACGCTGCCAAGCAATTGGATGAAGATAAATGATATGAGGAAGACTAACAAAATCCTACTGCTATGTAATGCATCATTAGTGCCTAACCTATATCGCATCTAACACAGTAGCAATCATTTCAATAAGAGTTAGGTTTTGAGTTTGTCAGTGGCTTCCCTGAGATCAGTGGCATGAGGCTTGTTGGTTATTAGGAAGTAGTGGATCTGGATGGGGTAGCTGTTGAATGACAAGGGATCACTGGAGAAGTCTATTTTCATCTTTTGACAATTTATTACCTATTATTAACAATACTGAAGTTAAACGTTTGAAATCAATTATGGCTGAAATCAATTATGGCTGAAACAGTCTATCAATCATCATAGTTTCCCATTCAGGCTCCTTGTTGGGTAGACTGATTCCTGTGGAGGCCTTCCTGTAGCCTATTTATCTTCAAGTGATTCTCCCAGTGGCCATCGACATTGTTGCAGCTTCACCTGAGATGGCTGCTGTCCACTGTCTTGTGGTTCCGAATGTCAGATTGTGGGGATTGAATCGTTTCTGTCTGTGATGCTGAATCAGAAACTCCACTGTTAATGCTTGTTGTTTACCTTTTAACATTATTCACAAAGTCACCACAGTAACCTGCTACTAATGATGTTAGCTAGTGATGATCATTGATCAGTTTTATGTAAAAGTATGGATTGGTAACCACTCTTTGTTCCTTTCTATCTTTCTCAGAGGCAAATTATGCCAGCAGCACCAGAGTCCCTCCCCCTGGTGACTTGCCAGCCCATTGGTCAGACAGCTCTGTGCACCACCTCTAGCCACGCCCTCTCCCCTGGCAGATCCATGCTGCTGGACACGCCCCACAGAGCCACGCCCACACCATGAGCGCCAACGGGCCCGCCCCTGTGGCCCTGGCTACAGCCCCGGCTGCAACCCCAGTCGCCCCGCCGGTCGCAGCTCCAGTAGCTGCCCCCACGGCTGCACCGGTCCCGGTGCCGACCGTCCCGGTGGGCGCATTGGCACAAAAGAAGCGAGCGCAGTACGCCAAAAGCAAGAAGCAGGGCAGCAACGCCAACACCAGGCCTGCCAGGGCCCTGTTCTGCCTCAAACTTAACAACCCCATACGAAGAGCCTGCATCAGCCTGGTGGAGTGGAAGTATCCTTTACAACGGACCACAGTGTGTGTGTGTGTGTGTGTGTGTGTGTGTGTGTGTGTGTGTGTGTGTGTGTGTGTGTGTGTGTGTGTGTGTGTGTGTGTGTGTGTGTGTGTGTGTGTGTGTGTGTGTGTGTGTGTGTGTGTGTGTGTGTGTGTGGAGGGGGTATGTCTGGATGTCAGTAATCTATGTCGTGTTCTTTAGTGTGTGTTGCGTTGTGTGTGATGTGTATGTGAGTACATGAGAAGAACCATCATGAGCACAGTTAGGGTCGATTCAGGGCCGTCACGAGAACTTCCACCCATGCACCAATTCCTGATTTACTTCTGAACAGTACAGTTGGCTAACTCTGAGTTGCACCTAGCCCATGCCTAACTGTAGCTGCCTAGCTTTAACTTAGCCATGTGGAGAGACTGTATCCCATCTCCATTACCCCTCAGACTCCAGTACAACTAGACGAGAGACACTGCTTCATGTTAATCTCACTGCAGCCTGTGACTCACTACCCAACACAGAATATGAAAGTGAAACAGCAAGTCAACGTTTACTTTGAATCAGTTTGTTCTAGCGTAGGTAGCATACTGCAGCAGGGAATGCAAAAACACATTATTTGACTGCTATAGCCACTGAGGTGTGAATCATTCTACACTTTGTATTTTTTCAGCGGTTCATGCTAGAGAATAGTCAACTGGAGGTCATTTATTTTTTTAACAAAGTCATTTTTTGCTGCCTCCCAAGGCACAGTGAAAGTCACCACGTCCTAAATCCGAAAATACTGGTGGGGCTTGTAATAACAGAGGGTGACTCAGTGACAAGACACAGCTGTGTGTGTGTCAGCCTCTGCTGGGACTCTGCTGCTCCAGAAGACACAGTCATCAGAACACCGTGATAACAAGGCACATTATCTCATGTTATTTAGATGGGTGCTGAATTGCAAAGTTGCATTTTGAATGTTGTTCTGACTTTTTTTGCTCCTGTAATTTCCATGTCTTTGACTAGAACTATCTGTGTTTGATGACTATACTTTGAACAGGAAGTAATCACATGTTGGCACTGTGAATATATTTATGTGATCCACTGCTTTGATGTTTTCCCCTTAACCTTCTCTTCCAGGCCATTTGATATCTTTATATTAATTGCTATATTTGCCAACTGTATGGCCTTAGCTGTGTACATCCCCTTCCCTCAGGATGACTCCAACTCCACCAACCATGACCTGGTGAGTACATTCGTATGTCAACATTACTCCTGACTCCCCTAATTAACCCCATGACCTTCGAATCCCATTGCAATACCTTTAACCTCTATTGTGCTCTGTAGGGGGAAGTTGCCCCTCGATGCTGACCACTAATGGTTAAGGTTAGGATTGGGCGAGGGGAAGCTGATCCTAGATCTGAACCTAGGGGACACTTCACCCCAGAGCCTAGAGAATTCTGTGCTTTGCTGTTTTCAGCTGCTACTCTGAATCACTGGGTTTGCTGCTGTGTACTCTGACAGTAACATCATTCATGGTGCAGATGACTTATGGTGTCATTGAAGTCTCTATGGAGGTGCTGTAGGACAGAAGATACCCTCTGTTTGTTTTCAGGTTGCTATGCTGTACCCTGCTCAGCTGTAATGGCTGTGTCTGGTTGTAGGACTAGGGGTTGTCAGGACATGTTTAAAGGGAATATATGGGCGTTCTTTTGCTGTTCAATGGTCGTATGTTATTTATGTATAATACATGTACATATCTTGCTTTGGATGTATGCTGTGTGATGTGTTGATGTGTGTACATCCTGTTTGAATATTGTTATTGTGTAACCACAGAGACTATGAGTCCAAGCTTTGGCTACATAGAGAATCATCTCCATGCTCTTTTAATTCCTACTTTGTCATGTCAAATTGTTCTTGCAGTGCACCGGAATTTCATTCAGATTATTATTTTTAGAAATCCCCATCTCTGCACCACCGCTCTCTATGCTCCCCGTGCATGTTAGTCTGACAGTGTGTCTGTGTAGGCTGATGAATTATGGGTGATGTAGTGTTCAAAGCAGTGCTTCTACAGCTGAGAGTGAGTATGAGAGTGTGTGCAAAGTCCACTGGCGAGACAACAGACATTTGGATTCGTACATGAGCAGAATTTAGCTGGAGTGCTTAATGATTCATGAAGAGATCGTATGTCTACCTGCAGAGAGAGCGGACTGCTGGATGTTCTCGTAATGTTATGTCTGAGAGAGAGAGATAGAGGGGGAGAGAGAAACAGACAGAGAGAGAGAGACAGACAGACAGGCAGGCAGGCAGGCAGGCTGGCAGGCAGGCAGGCAGGCAGGCAGGCAGACAGACAGACAGACAGACAGACAGACAGACAGACAGACAGACAGACAGACAGACAGACAGACAGACAGACAGACAGACAGACAGACAGACAGACAGACAGACAGACAGACAGACAGAAGTAGGATGGTGTAAGAGTGATAGAAGGCTAGTGTTGAAGCTGTCCAGTTTTGTAAAACTCAACACAACTACTGCTTTAAAAGATGTGTGGGGTTTATACTGCAGTTATGCTGTGATTGTATGAAGACGTTCTACTGTAAGATACCAAGATGTACTACTTGAGAGGAGAAGTGTGGTGTAATGCTTGCCAATGTGACCTCCAGGAGGGTGACCCCAGGGTATTTGTTTGCACAGTGGTGCATAGGCGGAGGAAAGTAGGTCATCAGGGACAATACAGTCTGTGCTACACTATTGTGTAATCTTGGTTGGTGTTAAACTACATGTTGTTATTAGGAGGACGAAAAGTGCATCTTCTTAGTGAGGGGATTGTGATGCTCATATCAGTATGAGTATAAGGCAAAAAGGTTGTCTTGTATGTCTCAGTTGGTAAAGCATGGCGCTTGCAACGCCGGGGTTGTTAGTTCATTTCCTGCAGGGGCCACCATATGAAAATGAATAAAAGACAGATGAAATGTAACAGGGGATCTGATCTGATAGTTCTGGGGAGTAAACCAGGGCCGTATATAAAGTATGTATGGAGTTAACTATGGTTCAAGTTGACTACGTAGCATATACACTGAGTGTACAAAACATTAGGAACACTGCTCTTCCCATGAAGAATCCAGGTGAAAGCTATGATCCCTTATTGATGTCACCTGTTAAATTGACTTCAATCAGTGTAAATGAAGGGGAGGAGACAGGTTAAAGAAGGATTTTTAAGCCTTGAGACAATTAAGACATGGATTGTGTATGTGTGCCATTCAGAGGGTGAATGGGCAAGACCAAAGATCAAAGTACCTTTGAATGGGGTATGGGAGTAGGTGCCAGGCGCACCGGTTTGTGTCAACAACTGCAACTCAATATTAGGAAGGTGTTCTTAATGTTTTGTACACTCAGTGTAGGTATGTAGGCTACATTACACCTTATCTTATGTTCATATGGTAGAATGATGATTAAATCAAATAACATTTTATTAGTCACATGCGCCAAATACAACAGGTGTAGACCTTACAGTGAAATGCTTACTTACGAGCCCCTAACCAACAATGCAGTTAAAAAAAATATGAGTAAGAATAAGAAATACAAGTAACAAGTAATTAACGAACAGCAGTAAAATAACAATAGCGAGACTATACACAGGGGGTACCGGTACAGAGTTAATGTGCGAGGGCACCGGTTAGTTGAAGTAATATGTACATGTAGGTAGAGTTATTAAGGTGACTATGCA
Organism: Salmo salar; assembly: GCF_965601325.2. Classification (NCBI taxonomy): domain Eukaryota; kingdom Metazoa; phylum Chordata; class Actinopteri; order Salmoniformes; family Salmonidae; genus Salmo; species Salmo salar. Next base: position 44,265,960 of record NC_138312.1, on the reverse strand, counting down.
TAGATGATAACAAAAGAGAGTAACAGTGGTGTAAAGGGGGGGCACTGCAAATAGTCTGGGTAGCCATTTGACTAGACGTTCAGGAGTCTTATAGCATGGAGTAGAAGCTGTTTAGAAGCCTCTTGGACAAAACTTGGCGCTCCAGTACCGCTTGCCATGCGGTAGCAGAGAGAACAGTCTATGACTAGGGTGGCTGGAGTCATTGACAATTTTTAGGGCCTTCCTCTGGTGTAGAGGTCCTGGATGGCAGGAAGCTTGGCCCCAGTGATGTACTGGGCCGTACGCACTACCTTCTGTAGTGCCTTGTGGTCGGAGGCCGAGAAGTTTCCATACCAGGCAGTGATGCAACCAGTCAGGATGCTCTTGATGGTGCAGCTGTAGAACCTTTTGAGGATCTGAGGACCCATGCCAAAACTTTTCAGTCTCCTGAGGGGGAATAGGTTTTGTCGTGCCCTCTTCACGACTGTCTTGGTGTGCTTGGACCATGTTAGTTTGTTGGTGATGTGGACACCAAGGAACTTGAAGCTCTCAACCTGCTCCACTACAGCCCCGTCGATGAGAATGGGGGCGTGCTCAGTCCTCTTTTTCCTGTAGTTCACAATCATCTCCTTTGTCTTGATCACCTTGAGGGAGAGGTTGTTTTCCTGGCACCACACGGCCAGGTCTCTGACCTCCTCCCTATAGGCTGTCTCGTTGTTGTCGGTGATCAGGCGTACCACTGTTGTGTCATTGTCAAACTTAATGATGGTGTTGGAGTCGTGCCTGGCTGTGAAGTCATGAGTGAACAGGGAGTACAGGAGGGGACTGAGCACGCACCCCTGAGGGGCCCCTGTGTTGAGGATCAGTGTGGCGGATGTGTTGTTACCTGCCCTTACCACCTGGGGGTGGCCCGTCAGGAAGTCCAGGATCCAGTTGCAGAGGGAGGTGTTTAGTCCCAGGGTCCTTGGCTTATTGATTTGCTTTGAGGACACTATGATGTCGAACGCTGAGCTGTAGTCAACGAATAGCATTCTCACATAGGTGTTCCTTTTGTCCAGGTGGGAAAGGGCAGTGTGGAGTGCAATAGAGATTGCGTCATCTGTGGATCTGTTAGGGCGGTATGCAAACTGGATTGGGTCTAGGGTTTCTGGGATAATGGTGTTGAAGAGAGCCATGACCATCCTTTCAAAGCACTTCATTGCTACAGACGTGAGTGCTACGGGTCGGTACTCATTTAGGCAGGTTACCTTAGTGTTCTTGGCCACAAGGACTATGGTGGTCTGCTTAAAACATGTTGGTATTACAGAATCGGACAGGGAGAGGTTGAAAATGTCAGTGAAGACACTTGCCAGTTGATCAGCGCATGCTCGCGGTACATGTCCTGGTAATCCATCTGGCCCTGCGGCCTTGTGAATGTTGACCTGTTTAACCTGTTATGGCTAGGGGGCATTATTTTCACGGCTGGATAAAAAACGTACCCAATTTAATCTGGTTACCACTCCTACCAAGTAACTAGAATATGCATATACTTATTACATATGGATGGAAAATACCCTAAAGTTTCTAAAACTGTTTGAATGGTGTCTGTGAGTATAACAGAACTCATTTGGCAGGCAAAAACCTGACAAGGTTTCAGGCAGGATGTGGCCTGTCTGACAAGGTGTCGTTCTTCTTGTCTCTGTTTATTGAAGAGTGAGGATCTTAGCTGTCCCGTGACACTTCCTACGGCTGCCATAGGGTCTCAGAAGGCGGTAAAAAGCTGAATCGTGGCTTTGCAGGCTCTGGCTGAAAAAAAGTAGCGCGTTTGGGTAGTGGCTGGTTACAGTACTGTGAGACTCAGGCTCGTGCCCGCGTCGACCGAAAGCTTTGTTTACTTTCCTCTGTTTAGCTAAAAGCATATTCCCGGTCGGAATATTATCGCTTTTTACGAGAAAAATGGCATAAAAATGGATTTTAAACAGCGGTTGACATGCTTCGAAGTACGGTAATGGAATATTTCGATTTTTTTTGTCACGAATTGCGCCATGCGCACGACCCTGATTTACCATTTCAGATAGTGTCTGGGACGCACTAACAAAACGCCGCTATTCGGATATAACGATGGATTATTTTGGACCAAACCAACATTTGTTATTGAAGTAGCAGTCCTGGGAGTGCATTCTGACGAAGACAACAAAAGGTAATCAAACTTTTATAATAGTAAACCTGATATTGGTGAGTGCTAAACTTGCCGGGTGTCTAAATAGCTAGCCCGTGATGCCTGGGCTATGTACTTAGGATATTGCAAAATGTGCTTTCACCAAAAAGCTATTTTAAAATCGGACATATCGAGTGCATAGAGGAGTTCTGTATCTATAATTCTTAAAATAATTGTTATGCTTTTTGTGAACGTTTATCGTGAGTAATTTAGTAAATTCTTAGTGAATTCGCCGGAAGTTTGCGGGGGGTATGCTAGTTCTGAACGTCACATGCTAATGTAAAAAGCTGGTTTTTGATATAAATATGAACTTGATTGAACAAAACATGCATGTATTGTATAACATAATGTCCTAGGGTTGTCATCTGATGAAGATCATCAAAGGTTAGTGCTGCATTTAGCTGTCTTCTGGGTTTTTGTGACATTATATGCTAGCTTGAAAAATAAGTGTCTAATTATTTCTGGCTTGGTACTCTGCTGACATAATGTAATGTTTTGCTTTCGTTGTAAAGCCTTTTTGAAATCGGACAGTGTGGTTAGATAAAGGAGAGTCTTATCTTTAAAATGCTGTGAAATAGTCATATGTTTGAAAAATTGAAGTTTTTGTATTTTTGAGGAATTTGTAATTCGCGCCACGCCTATCATTGGATATTGGAGCAGGTGTTCCGCTAGCGGAACGTCTAGATGTAAGAGGTTAAAGGTCTTACTCATATCGGCTGTGGAGAGTGTGATCACACAGTCTTCCGGAACAGATGGTGCCCTCATGCATGTTTCAGTGTTATTTGCCTCCAAGCGAGCATGGAAGTAGTTTAGCTCGTCTGGTTGGCTAGTGTCACTGGGCAGCTTTCGGCTGTGCTTCCCTTTGTAGTCTGTAATGGTTTGCAAGTCCTGCTCTAGCCTTTAGCTCAGTGCGGATGTTGCATGTAATCCATGGCTTTTGGTTGGGGTGTGTACGTCACTGTGGGGACGACTTCATCAATGCACTTATTGATGAAGCCAGTGACTGATGTGGTGTAGTCCTCAATGCCATCAGAGGAATCCCGGAACATATTCCCGTCTGTGCCAGCAAAACAGTCCTGTAGCTTAGCATCTGCTTCATCTGACCACTTTCTTATTGACCGAGTCACTGGTGCTTCCTGCTTTAGTTTTTGCTTGTAAGCAGGAATCAGGAGGATAGAATTGTGGTCAGATTTGCCAAATGGAGGGTGAGGGAGAGCTTTTTATGAGTCCCCAGCTACTTGGAGTGCCGCATCTGGGTGAGTGTTTTCCTGTTTGCTTATGGCAGAATAGAGCTCATTCATTGTGGTCTTAGTGCCAGCATCAGTCTGTGGTGGTATGTAGACAGCTACGAAAAGTACAGATGAAAACTCTCTAGGTAGATAGTGTGGTCTACAGCTTATCATGAAATACTCAAGCAAAATCTCGAGACTTCCTTAGATATCGTGCACCAGCTGTTATTTACAAAAATACATAGTCCACCGCCCCTTGTCTTACCAGACGCCGCTGATCTATCCTGCCAATACAGCGTATATCCAGCCAGCTGTATGTTGATAATGTCGTCGTTCAGCCAAGACTCCGTGAAGCATAAGATATTACAGTTTTGAATTTCCCGTTGGTAGTTTAATCTTCCACGTAGGTCATCGATTTTATTTTCTCAAGATTGCACATTTGCTAGCAGAATGGATGGAAGTGGGGGTTTGTTCAATCACCTACGAATTCTCAGAAGGCAGCCCACCCTCTGGCCCCTTTTTCTCCGCCTTCTCTTCACAGAAATCATGGGGATCTGGGCCTGTTCCTGAGAAAGTAGTACCGTAAATTCCGGACTATAAGCCGCAACTTTTTTCCCAGGCTTTGAACCTCGCGGCTTAAACAATAACGCGGCTAATATATGGATTTTTCCCGCTTTCAAAAAACACATTCTGTGACGTGCTCAGTTTTTTGGCGGCATGAAGCTTTCATTAGACCAATGAAATTGCCGAACGGGTTACGGTCAAACAACTTTTTTGTTTACTGTTTAGATTAAATCGAGCGCTCTCAAACTTCCCATCATTCTGATTACGGTAGTCATTTTGTCGCCCTCATCATGGCAAAGACATGGAGAAATGCATATGATGCAGCTTTCAAGTTGAAGGCGATTGATCTGGCTGTTGGAAAAGGAAATAGAGCTGCTGCACGGGTGCTTGGTCTTAATGAGTCGATGATAAGACGTTGGAAACAGCAGCGTGAGGAATTGACTCAGTGCAAAAAGACAACTAAAGCTTACTGCAAATTTTTTGTTACAAGCCGTGTTTCGTTAATAAAGCCTATTTATTTTTGTTACAAGCCGTGTTTCGTTAATAAAGCCTATTTATTTTTGTTACAAGCCGTGTTTCGTTAATAAAGCCTATTTATTTTTGTTACAAGCCGTGTTTCGTTAAAGCCTGTGTAAAGTTCATTTGTTTCAATGTACCGGTAGGCACCTGCGGCTTATAGACATGTGCGGCTTATTTATGTTCAAAAAAAAAATACAAAAAAAATTCAGTGGGTGCGGCTTATATTCAGGTGCGCTTAATAGTCCGGAAATTACGGTATATCATTCGCATCGGGCTCGTCAGACTCGTTAAAGTAAAAAAAGGATTCTGCCAGTCTGTGGTGAGTAATCGCAGACCTGATGTCTAGAAGTTATTTTCGGTCATAAGAGACGGTAGCAGCAACATTATGTACAAAATAAGTTACAAACAATGGCAAGAAATGAACAAAAAAACACAATTGGTTAGGAATATGTAAAACCTCAGCCTTGTTCTACGGCGCCATCTTGGTTCAACCTCATAGGGAAACAAACTCTAGTGTCATACTAAAAGTCGACTCTATGTAATATAAATGTAGGCTTCAGTACACCTTATGTTATGTCTGTATTCTGTAGAGTTGCTATGAAGTCACTCCACAGACGTATAGCTTTCACTGTGCACAGCAACTGTGGGATGGTGGTATTGTTGTGTGAGGGAAGGATTGGGTGGGTGGGTATGTATCTAAATGGCAGCTAATGAGCAACTGCTGGGCTGACTGAAAGATCCACATGCACGCACACATATACGGAAACACACACACCCTCAACTACATCCTCATGCCTTCCCTCCCGCCTGGCCTCTGACTGCTACTTAGCCACGCATGAGAGGCCATGCTGAGGATTAGACATGTCGTTATATATATCACATATTGGACTCAGAGTACCAGGGAATCTCCCACCACCGCCTCAGCTCGGCCACCACCAGAAACTCCAGACTGTCTGCATCTTAAATGGCACCCAGTTCCCTGCATATGCACTACTTTTTATCAGAGCTCTAGTTAAAATTGTCCAGAGCCCTGGTATTGTCTTTATCCATCTACCGCACTGGCCTTTTTTACATTAATCCTCCCGTTTTTTGTTTGTTGATATTTGTCGCTAATGTGTTTATGTACTTTGGGTAGTGAATAATAGGGTTGGGCTATATTACGATAGCGTCGTCTGTCTACGATGATTGACAGCCAAATTAATTTCCCCCTTCTGGGAAAATAAAGTTGATCTGAATCTGAATCTGAATCTGAGCCATCGTCAATGGTGACCATATCGGGATGTGACAGACGATGGTTTAGTCTATTTGAATTTGACTGGCGGTGCGCAGTAAATAACGAGTCTCGCAGCGTACAGCAGGGCAGCACACAATTGACCTTCCAAGTAATTTACCTATTCATATTTGCTATATCCTTTTTTAATTAATATCTCATATACAGAACGCAGTAGAGGAATGTAGGCCAGACAGAGTGGAGAATTCTACCAAAGTAGCGCAAATGTCCAGTCAGAAAATATAGTTTCTATCTCTCTGTTGGATGCTATAGATTAAACCTATGCATTTTGTTTTTTATATAATGGACACTCCATAACTATCTTGTGTCTAGCTGTTTAAAAAAAAACGTATATTCCCTTTTCTCTCCATTCAATATTCTGTGAAAATGACTTTGGCCTATACAGATGTAGGATCTTAATTTTAGCATGTTTGCTATTGCATAGAAATAATCCTGCAGCAATAGGAAATGTGAATTATGATGTAGCCATTTTTTGTAGGAGTTTATACATTTTTGTTAGGGCAAATCAAGTCTGACATTTCTTAAGTGGAAATTACAATCTTTAGAAGCCTTTTTAAACCTTTAATACACTACAAGTTTGGAATATTCTGCATTGCAGGAAAATTCTCATCAACAAAAGAGTGATCAAAGCCTAAAAACGTAAGGTAGCCAGGGGACTAATAATGAGAGAGAACAACAATATCAAAATCTAATGACAAGTTTAAGCTTATTAAGAACGAAATGATCCATGCGGGCTGGGAAAGTCCCTCCATGGGAGGTTGTAAACCAAATGGCCAATAACCTATCCTCCTACGTGTAACCTTTATTTAACTAGGCAAGTCAGTTAAGAACAAATTTTTATTTACAATGACGGCCTACACCGGCCAAACCTGGACGACCCTTGGCCAATTGTGCGCCGCCCTATGGGACTCCCAATCACGGCCGGTTGTGATACAGCCTGGATTCAAACCAGGGTATCTGAGTGATGCCTCTAGCACTGAGATGTAGTGTCTTAGACCGCTGCGCCACTCAGGAGCCCTTATTAACTCTTCTGTTCCATTTTTGCACTGACTCTATGCACACTCACAGGACTCTACACACTCACTCACACACACACACACACACACACACACACACACACACACACACACACACACACACACACACACACACACACACACACACACACACACACACACACACACACACACACACACACTGCAGGGCCCAATGCAGGCCCATATGTGGCTGGCCGGCTGAGGGCTGATGTTGGGAGAGCCATGATGGCAAGGGGATGGCACAGGGTCAGGGTGGATGGCCTAACTGTCAGAGAGGGCCAACCAGGCGAGTCCCCTGGATCCTATCTTCCTATCATGAGGCTCTAATGCCATGCAGATTAGATTCAGACAGATTCAGTGTAACTGGGTTACAGCTCCAGTCGCAGCATATACAGTAGCACAGAGAGACAGACAGACAGCGAGACACGCTGCAAATAGCATAGAAACAGACAAACAGTGAGATGAGTTCTACGGATGTCTCCCTAACACAGGGAGAGGGGTTCTACGGATGTCTCCCTAACACAGGGAGAGGGGTTCTACGGATGTCTCCCTAGCACAGGGAGAGGGGTTCTACGGCTGTCTCCCTAACACAGGGAGAGGGGTTCTACGGCTGTCTCCCTAACACAGGGAGAGGGGTTCTACGGATGTCTCCCTAACACAGGGAGAGGGGTTCTACGGATGTCTCCCTAACACAGGGAGAGGGGTTCTACGGCTGTCTCCCTAACACAGGGAGAGGGGTTCTACGGATGTCTCCCTAACACAGGGAGAGGGGTTCTACGGATGTCTCCCTAACACAGGGAGAGGGGTTCTACGGCTGTCTCCCTAACACAGGGAGAGGGGTTCTACGGCTGTCTCCCTAACACAGGGAGAGGGGTTCTACGGCTGTCTCCCTAACACAGGGAGAGGGGTTCTACGGCTGTCTCCCTAACACAGGGAGAGGGGTTCTACGGATGTCTCCCTAACACAGGGAGAGGGGTTCTACAGATGTCTCCCTAACACAGGGAGAGGGGTTCTACAGATGTCTCCCTAACACAGGGAGAGGGGTTCTACAGATGTCTCCCTAACACAGGGAGAGGTCTCACTGTACCGTTAAACTCAGTATCTTACTTTGAGCTCAGCAAGCTGACATCTTTTAAATTCAGAGAGGAGGAACATAGACTAAAGCTCTGTGGGAGAAACCAACGCTGAGCTCCTTACTGATATGTTTTGAAACAACGACTCAGAGAGGTGCAGCTGTGAGGATAAAGCATTCTGCCCGAGACTATCACTATCTAATCACACATAAATGGCATACTATTCCCTATATAGTGCACTACTTTTGGGCCAGGCCCTATGGCCCCTGTGGCTCTAGCTGAAAGAAGTGCACTGCTATACAGGGAATAGAGTGCCATTTCAGACTCGGCCATAGACTAGCTTCTGTGGATGGATGAGATGTGTGTTTAGAACAGAGTCCTATTCACTAGGAACCAAATGGAAGGAAATGTGGAGGGACCTACCTGAATTTGCCCAATAAGAAACGCTTGTTTTCACTTTCCGTTGCAAAATGTTTTGCTCCAGTGTGCAGTAATGAACACAACCCAGTGCAGTGTGCTGCAGAATCATGTTGCCCTGGTTGGGAGAGTGGGCCTCCCAGCTTGCCAGCATCGTTAGTAAAGCTTGGTTTACTGCAGCAGCAAGCAGCTCATTATAAATAGAAATCCATTTCCTCCTCAGGCAGTAAGACAAGGCTGGAGGACTGGAGTTCCACAACCACCAGGAGGCAGAAGGGAGTCCATCATAGTGCTAAATGTACACACACACACACACACACACACACACACACACACACACACACACACACACACACACACACACACACACACACACACACACACAGACATGCATACCCACACACACACACACACACACACACACACACACACACACACACACACACACACACACACACACACACACACACACACACACACACACACACACACACAGACATGCATACCCACACACACACACACACACACACACACACATGCATACACACACACACACACACACACACACACACACACACACACACACCACACACACACACACACACAGACACGCATACCCACACACACACACACACACACACACACACACACACACACACACACACACACACACACACACACACACACACACACACACACACACACACAGACACGCATACCCCCCCAACACACACACACACACACACACACACACAGGGCATTTCCAAAAGCACGATTCGTCATGGTCCGCCATGGTTGACCAACTTGACCTCCTGCTCTAATACAATGTAAAAAAAATCTAGTTGTTTCAATTTCATATTATTAAGTAACTGGTTCTACAGCCTTTTTTTTGTTTACTCGGTCAAAGTGTTACCTGAACTTGCCCTTTTTAGTCAGCTCCAACATGAGAAAACCGAAGCAACAATTCTTAAACTTTAACTTAAAATGGTATATTTTCGCAAATTGTCTCATATTTTCGTTCAACTCTAAATTAGATTTTGGGCATCTTACCTAAAAAAAGTATGTGGAATTAGTTACTTTTAACATAGAATGTTTTCAATGTAAATATTTTGACGTACATGATTACATTGTGAATGTTCATTTATACAGTAGTTATTATTCAACATCTCCTCACTTGGGATTTGAACTCACAACCTCTTGGTTGACAACATTTCGATTTTCCTGCTATGCCACCATGTGTGTCAATAACTGAGTTCACCTGTATTGCTACACTTTTCACTTCAATGTAAATCTCAGCTCTGTTAAAAGTACACTCAAGAAAAACTATTTTATTGATCATAGTGATTCAGGAGTACCATTAAAACAGAGTAATATAACCCACCAACATTAGACAACTATACAAAAAAAACTACAATTGCTTAAATAAGTAAATCAAATCAATGATGTGAGAATAGTCAGATGAAATGATAATTGACACAGACATGGTGGTGTAGCAGGAAGGTCAGAATGCCATGAACCAAGAGGTTGTGAGTTCAAGTCCCAGATTAGAAAATGATTTAGTAAAAGCTACTGTATAACTGTACATGCACAATGTATGTCAATGTGTATCAAATATATATGTTGAAAATCTTGCTTGTTCCTGATAACCTCCTTGTCAAACAGTTTGGAATGAGTGCTCTGAAATGATCACCCTGAAAGGCTCTAACAGACACCTTATTGAAGAACAGTCACACACACACACACACCTGTCTGAGAGAGAGTGTTGTCTCTTCTCTGCACACGCCTGTCTCCACCTGTCTGGGAAACATCCAGGGAGACATGGGGTCTGTCTACCCCATCCTTCCTGTTTTAAGGTCATTTGTGACTGCTCTCTGTAAGACTCAGTGCTCCCGGCAGGCAGCTCCTCCTGCTGAAGATAGCTGAGCAGAAAGCACCCTGGAACAATGACCTTTTCACTGTGTATATGATTCATACGTTTCAACCTTCATAGGGCAACATGCACATGGAGCATTCTGGCTGCTATCATGTTAGTGTGTGTGTCTGTATCACTGTTGTTGGACAATACTATTCACTTTAATTCACCTAACCCACAGGGGACAAAATGACACTGACTTGTGGAGACTAAATTGACCGCAGAGAAACTAGCCGAGACTGAAATGACGATACATTAGGTGAACGAATATCGTCTGAAATGACCGCAGATAAACCAATAGTCTGAAATGACTGCAGATATACCAATAGTCTGATATGACTGCAGATATCCCAATAGTCTGAAATGACCGCAGATATACCAATAGTCTGAAATGACCACAGATATACCAATAGTCTGAAATGACTGCAGATATACTAATAGTCTGAAATGACTGCAGATATACCAATAGTCTGAAATTACCACAGATAAACCAATAGTCTGAAATGACCACAGATATACTAATAGTCTGAAATGACCGCAGATAAACCAATAGTCTCAAATGACTGCAGATATACCAATAGTCTGAAATGACCGCAGATTAACCAATAGTCTGAAATGACCGCAGATATACCAATAGTCTGAAATGACCACAGATAAACCAATAGTCTGAAATGACTGCAGATATACCAATAGTCTGAAATGACCACAGATAAACCAATAGTCTGAAATGACTGCAGATATA